>NC_047044.1:12234100-12543766 GCF_011762595.2 Tursiops truncatus
TGTACAAAGGCCCTGTGGTCAGTAGGGTATGAAACTTCTGAGGTGAGAAAGCCAGCCTGTATGTCTAGAGTGCAGAGAATCTGGAGAGGGTGGCAGGGCCCAGACCCCAGAGGCCTTGCGGGACGGGCCAGGAAGTGGGCCTTTAACTCAAGAACAAGTGAAGGGTTTTAGGTGTGTGTGTTGGGGCTTGGGGGTGCAGGTGTTATGAAACATGGTCAGATTCGCCTTTTGAGATTTATTCTGATTGTGTGTGAGGAAATCACCGGGGGGAAGGCAGAGTTGATGCTTTAATCTTCTAACTTTATGTCCAGTAAAAGTCCAAAATCCTCCACAGTTTCAGAGATCCCTGGACACTTATGTTTTCACCACTTCCCCTGCCATTCTTGCTTCTTCCTGAGCGATTTCTGCTCAGTACTGTGCTGACTCAGACATGAAACGTCACCCCTTCTCCATTTCCATAAAACCCTCCTCTTGACAAATACTGGTGAGTGGAACATAGATCTTGGGGTCATAGAGAGGGGTGATATCAGGTCCCACACAGAGGACACTTTACAAGGTATCTTAGATAAGTCTATTCTTCCAGACCTTTTGGGGATACTCTGTTCCCTCCCCTCCCCCAGTCCAGTAGTTCATCTCCAGATCTTCCCCCAACCCTTTGCCTGGTCACCTCAGCTCCTCTCTCCTCCTCCCCTTCGCTTGTCTCTGGGCTCCCCTCCCCTCTACCAGGGGGCATTGGAACTGTAGGATTCATCTCCCGCTGACACACAGAGCAATTCCGCTCTCCCCAGCTCCCTCTCCAAGCTTGCAGATCCCAAGTCACAGTTCACAAACCACGACTTCTGTTCATTTTCTCCTACGCCTGCCTTTGATGGAGCCCAGCCTCCCATTTGCAGCCTTTTTGCAGCCTTTTTGACACCTCTGGCGGTTTTGTTAACTTTGTTACTTTCAAGCATGAAAAAGTCCAAAGTTAAATCTCACATCTGATTGAACACCCACCTCCTCAGTTCCCAGGGCCTTACTGGAGAGACTTGGACGGGGTGGGGTGGCCTGCTCCTTTACCCCCCTTCCCCCTGTCCTTTGGGTCCCTTTCTTCTCTGGTGGGCTATGGTGGGGACAAGAAACACAGAAAGGGCCTCATCTCTTATCAGGTGGCGCTGCCGTGGTCCTTTCTGTGTGATGTCCCTGCTTCTGTGGCCCTCATTGGTGGCTCTTGATGTCCCCTGTGTGGCAGGTGTCTATGCAGTCTGGATAGACGGGCGATGGAAGGAAGGAGGCTGTACTGGCATTTGTGTTGGATGAATGAGTGGTGGGATGGTGGATGGATCGGTGGTGCACAGATGGGGGGAAAGGGACACCGAGAGATGGAGGAGGGAATGGAAGGCATTGGGTGTTCACACCTGGAGGTCTCTGACTGCCCCTGTCTGGCCCTCAAGCTCCATGGCAACATCTGAGAAGGCTCAGCAGTACTCATTCTTGATCCTCAGTGGGTGGACAATGGGTAGAGAACGCGGTGGGAGAGTAACCGGGGAGGGGTGAGGGAGAGAGGGGATGGGTCTTCTCACCGCAACTTGGGGTCTAAAAGCTAAGATTCCAAGTGCCAGGGAGGGTGGGGCAAATGGGACTCAAACAATTTGAGAGTCTGGGTTTGCAGGTGTCAGAGGGAAGAACAAATCTGACTCCATATTGGATCTGTTTCCTTTAACCTGTGTATTCTATTGCTTTTGCTACATGTTAATCACTAAAAGAATGTTGTCTATAACCTGAAATATACGGGATAACCTATTCTCAAGGCTCTGACCTTTACAGGTATAACACTTTTCCATTCATATAGAGCTAAAAAGTTGCAGAACGGAGAATAACATTTGTCTTGTTGGAGGTTTATAGGAACATCGACCAGATCTATAAGCTGCAAGAATAAAGGTTTCCGGCACCAAGAAGTTTACAACAACCAGCCACGCCCCCTCCCCTTTTAGTATAAAAGAAGCCTGAATTCAAACCCCGGTAAGATGGTTCTTTGGGACACTAGTCAGCATCTTCTTGTTCTGCTGGCTTTCAGAATAAAGTCACTATTCTTTGCCCCAACAACTCATCTCTCGAGTTACTGGCCTGTTGTGTGGTGAGCAGTATGAGCTTGGACTCAGTAACACAGAGTTGAGGTGGGAAGTGGGAGCCGACTGTGTCCACAAGGGAGAGACCAGTGCAGAAGCCTGGGGTCAAGAATGGCCACGTGCGCAGTGGTTGAGAATCCGCCTGCCAATGCAGGGGACACGGGTTCGAGTCCTGGTCTGGGAAGATCCCACATGCCACGGAGCAACTAAGCCCGTGGGCCACAACTACTGAGCCTGTGCTCTAGAGCCCGTGAGCCACAACTATTGAGCCCACGTGCCACAACTACTGAAGCCCGTTCGCCTAGAGCCCATGCTCCGCAGCAAGAGAAGTCATCGCGAGGAGAAGCCCGCGCACTGCAACGAAGAGTAGCCCCCGCTCGTCACAACTAGAGAAAACCCACACACAGCAACAAAGGCCCAACACAGGCAAAAATAAATACATTAATTAAAAAAAAAATAGAATGGCCACGTGTGGTGAAGGTGAAGGCGGAGGCCTGTGGGAGCCTGGCGGGTGCCCTGGCCGATGGTGAGCTCAGCTGCCCCCATCCCCTGCCCCTTTAGGTGGTAGGGCTGCCTCAAACAGTGGGCAGGCCCAGTGGGGCTGGACAAACAGGCTGTACAGTTAGTTCCCAAGAACGAGCTGCTGGGGCACGTCTGGCTGGAATGAGAAACTGCCTCGGTAGGCGATGCAGTCCGATTATGATGCACAAAAGGTAAAGTATACTAACTCCTCATTGCATTGCAAAGTGTTCTGTAGGCAAAAAACCAAGACCAACAAAAAACGTGCAAATTCAGGTCCTGGGGAAACCGTGATAAAGGAGGTCCTTGGTGGGAGAAGGTTTATAACCTGCAGACCAGTTGGGGAGCATTAACATTCTGGGGGAGCCAGGGGTGCGTACGAGGGGCCAGGAGGTGTTTCCACAGAGGGACTCCCAGCTACCATCCTTTCCCTGCTCCCTGCTGGGCAGGTTCCATGGGGGACCTGGATTCTAGTCCTGATTCTACCACAGATTTGCTGTGTGGCTTTGACCAAGTCTCTGCATCACTCTAGGCCTGAGAAGGGACCCTGCCTTGCTTCACCCTGGCAGCCCCCTTCCTGCAGGTGGCCGGAAGCTCCTGCAGACTAAAGGGCACGTCCAGCCCAAGCTCCCCAGGGGGCAACCGGTGTGCTAGCAAGGAGGTGGCCCAGGGCCTTCCATGTCTGCTGACCTGGCCAGCAGGCATTTTCCCACTCCTGTGGCTCTTGCAGTGGGAGAAGAACCCTGGGACCCCATGTTGCCACTTCTGTTACGAGGATTTGTAGCCTCCCATTTTTTTCCCAGAGGGAGGATTGTGGAATTTGGGGGTTGAGGGAGTAGAAGAGCAGAGTGGGAGGAAGCCTCAGGGTCATTTAATCAATCTCCTTGGTTCATAGTTGGGGAAACTGAGGCCCAGGCAGGAAAGGGCTTGTCTCAAGTCAAACTGTAAATCAGTGGTGGTGTGGGCCAGAAGCTGTGTCTGCTGATCCCCCGCCAGGGCTTGGGGCCACACAGCCTCTGCCGGACAAATAAGGCCTCCACCCTGGCCTCGCTGAGCTCTCAGGCTGGGCTGAGGGCTGCCTCTTCCGGGGCAGGGAGGCCCCTCCCCTCCCTGGGCCACTGTTTCCCTGTCTGTGATACCACAGTGGCCCAGCCTGGACTGTGGGGAGAAGAGGGGTGCAGGCTGCCCTAGGGCAGGGGCAGGGAGAGGCCACAAGATTCCTGAGCCAGAGGCAAAGGGAGAAGATGGGGCCATGTGAGGCTGCTTCCCTAGCTTGGTCCTGCTGCCCAGGGTGGGCAGAAGAGAGCCCTGCCAGCTCACTGCCTTGGAGCTGCTCTAAAACATAGGAGGTGGCAGTGGGGACCAGGACAGCCTCTAGCCCAGGCTCTGGGTGCCTGTGGCCTCCTCGCCTCCACCTCCTTCCTGTTCTGCTCTGCTCCTGGCCCCAGTGGCTGGCCCTTCCTGGGCTCCCAAGGCCAGGTTGGCCCAAGGATGGATCAAACCACCCTCAAATCCCTAACAGGGGTGTGGAGGTGGGTGTTACATGTGGTCACTCCTCTGCAGAGCCAGTGTAGGGCAGAGGTGATGCTGTTCTAGGACGGGGTCCAGAGCAGAGTGGTCATGCCCTGGGAGGATGGTCAGAGGGGCCAGGACTTTGTATATCTGACCAACTGTGGACTGAACTGTGTCTCCCTCAACTTCAGCTGTTGAAGTCCTAACCCCTAAGACCTCAGCATGTGACTGTATTTGGAGATAGGGTCTTTAAAGAGGTAATTAAGGTAACGTGAGGTCACTAGGATGGGCCCTAATCCAGTATGACTGTGTAAGAAGAGGAGCTGACGACACAGATACACACAGAGGGAAGACCATGTGAAGACACAGGGAGAAAACGGCCATCTGCAAACCAAGGAGAGAGGCCTCAGGGCAAACAGCCTGCTAGCACCTTAACCTCCATGCCCCAGAATTACGAGATAATATACTTCTGTTGTTTAAGCCCTCAGTCTGTGGAACTCTGCTATAGCAGCCCTAGCACACTAATACACTGGCCAAGGACTTTTGTGGTGTTTTCTGATGCAAGAGGTAGGCAGGGGTAGCTTGGAGGTGTCAATACTAGGTTTGCACAAACACTTGGATGGTTTGAGGAGACAGCGGGACTCAGACATCACTTTGGAGTCTGATCATTCTTCTTAATGTGAAGTCTCCTCTTCCTCTTCCACTCCTGTCCTGAATAATTGGTTTAAAGCCATCAGATGGGACCAGGCAAGGCAGGCAGCTGCCTTGAGGCGGGGCTGGGCTGCAGTGGCCCCTAGTGGGGTGTTGGAGCCTGCACTGGGTGAGGAAAAGTCTGAGCAGGGGCTCTGGTGGTCCATCCAGGGATGTCGGGACCCAAACAAGGTGAGGACACCTACAGGGCCGGGGCAGCGGGGGCAGTGGGAGACTGGCTACTGATGGGACTGAGCAAGTAAGTCTGTACACAAAGGGCAGCAGGAACCAGGCTTCTCACTGTTATCGAAGGGGGGCATAGGGAACGGGGAAAACTAGAAGGAATCTCTGATATTGGGTTGTGATTGCAGTTGTTGGTGTAAACTTGGGCTTTTCTGCCTATACAGGTAGAACTAGACATACACAGGGGTCTGAACTCGGCGTCCGCCGAGCAGGCCCACAGGAACGAGTGCCCCCGGGGCTTCGCAGGAGGCACTCAGAGCTCCCTTTTGCCGGCCCTCCCGGCTTGTCAACTCGGTGGTGCCGGCCCCACTGGCCCTGCTACATGCAGCGCTGCTGCCATCTCGTGGTCGCTGTGGGACACTGTCCTGAGCCAGGGTCACCCCTGGAGAAGGGGTTGGGGGCGCTTCCCCAAGCTCCCCACTGTGCAGAGCCCGATCCAGGACCAGCGGGCAGACCCTGCCTCTCTCTCATTGCCGGGATCAAGACACTCCGGCCCCACTCAGGCGCAGCAGCTCAGACCCAAGAGAGGGGCACAAGGGCCCTGTTGTTGGAACTGCTGTCTGGGAGGCAGCGAGCACCCTTGAGAGCTGGGAGAGCAATACCAGAGGCTGAGCTGGGGTCTCTGAAGTTACCCAGGAGTTGGCGGGGCAGTGCCCCTGCCTGGGTGTCAGATGCAGAGGCCGTTCTGGATGGAGGGGGTACCATCCATGACAACATGTTTGGAACATTTCCTTGACAGATGTTGTGGTACTGGTCCTCTCAGTTAACCCTCATGACAACCCTATGAAGCAGCAACTGCTATTAGCCTATTTACAAGTGAGAAAGTTGAGGCACAGAGAGGTTAAGTAATTTGCCTAAGGTCACACAGCTCAGAAGGGTAGCATCATGATTTGCTGTTGTATGACAACTGGAGAGGCTGGGTGGGATCAGCGTCCAGGCCCAGGGTTGGGTCTGGGCGGGGGGGCGGGGGGTCAGGGAAGCCGGGAGGGTGCAAAGAGGGTGGAGGCCCTGCTAAGGGGCTTCTAGGTAGCTCTGGTCAGAGCTTCCTCCAGGCTCCAGGGACTGCCTCCCAGGGGGCCCCTCCCTACCCACCTGCCTGCCTCCACTCAACCTCCCTACACCCCTGGCCAGATGCCATTTCCGAGGCAGAGGGCCCTGCAGGAGCCACTGGTGCCTGGTTAATCCTGACGCGGGGGCCGCAGCCCAAGGCTCCCGCCTGCAGCTGGTCCTCTTTTACGTGGGGCCGCATGACTTCCCGCTGCTGTGATTGGCCCAGGACCTGTGGCCTCAGACACCGCCTGGTGCCAGGAAACCCAGCCTGGCCAGCACCAGTGGCTCCTGCCGGGGCTCCCTCGCCCAGCCCAGCCCAGCCCAGCCCAGCCCCAGATGCCTTCTCTCTGGAGGGGTCCTCAAGGTGGGGCCGTCCAGAGCTGCGCCCTCCGGGGAAGCCTGGACACCTTCACGGTCCTGGTCAGAGGCCCTCCCCGGCCTCCTAGCCCCTGTCACTTGGCATTAGTCTCCCTTTCCTTCATTTCAGAGAAGGTGGCACGTTTGCAACTTACACCTGTCTATATTGCCCCCTTCCCTCCACGTGACCCATTCACCAGGCCCATTCACCTCTGTATTCTCAGCACCTAGAACCATGCCTGGTGCGCAGCCGGCGCTCCTACCCACACGCAGCAAAGAACAGGTCACTGGGCAACTTTAGCCATTCACAGGCCACGAGCCCCTGCAGCCACCAACTGAGGGTTCCCTGGCTCGCCGTCGCTCACCTGGAGGAGGGGCAAGCAGAGGGGAGAGGCAACGGTGCCAAGAGGAACAGGTCCCGCTTTTCCCTTACTTAGGGTGTGACTGGTCCTGGCGTACCCCGGCCTCAGTTTCCCACTTGTAAGCAGTGGTCAAAACCATCAACCCCGCAGGACCGTTGTGAGGCATGGAAAGGCCCAGGCCAGGTAGGGCCCACAGCAGGCATGTGGTGGGGATGGAGGGGAGGACCTGGGAGAGCTGGGGAGCTGCAGGGAAAGGGGAGAGGCCCCCAGTCTCCCAGGAGCTCAGGTCAGGTCCCAGGACAGATGGTTGGAATGGCCGTGCGAGCAGGTGGCACACCTGTCTGAGCTCAGCGGCGCAGCGCGCCCCACTGTGCGTGTGTGAGCACGAGTGGCGGCCGTCCAGCCTAGCCAGCGGTGGGGGTGGGCAACCCACCGAGTATCCCCACAGTCCTCTCGTCTGACCGCCAGGTGCTGCCAGCCTCATGATACAGGTGCACATTGTGAAAGAGATGGTCACCAAAGCCAGGCGCTTTAGGGACCTTCACAGGCTACGAGTCAAGCACAGACTTCGGCTCGGCTCCAGACGCTGGTGGCCTGGTGTGTGGTGGCTGGCCGTCGGCCAGAAGCGGCCGGGGAAGGGGCCTCTGGAAGCGACCTGCTGTCATGAGTGCTGACGGGAAGAGGCGGCCGGGCCAGCAAGATAAAGCAGACTGGGGAGTCGGGCCGCGGTCCCCAGCACCCAGCCGCCTCTGCGTGACGTAAAGCAGAAGACGGCGGGGGTGCTGGTGGCCGTGTGACAGCACGGTACACCAAGTTGGGCTTCTTCCCAATTTTGAGTCCCAGCAGTCTCGGCAGGGCTGGCAAGGCTCCACCACCTCGGCACAGGCGTCACTGCTGAGTAACTAGGCAAAGCTGGACCATGTCCAGGAGATGCTTAATACCTCGTTAAAACCACTGCCTTCCCCTTACCTGGGCGGACACAGCTAACTTACGCAGGACGTAGGCGGTAACCTTGAGTTTGGACCAGCTGAGCTTGTTAGGACTGACGGGTGAGGGCCCAGGGCGCCTCCGTCTCCTGAAAAGCTGTCCGACCAGGCCGATGGCTGGCTACCCAGGGGACAGTGATATGGCTGCTCCCCTTGGGCAGGGGTGGCGGGGAGAAGGAAAAAAAGGTGGTTTAGGTTAGGGAAATGGGTCAGATGTCACGTTCAGCCGCCTTTCCTCCAGGCTGGTTCCTCTGCAAAGCTCTGAATCTCGGCCTAGACGATAAGGCCCCTCCTCCCTGCTTAGGGGATGGACAAGCCTCCCGTCCCCGTCCCGTCCTGTTGTACCCGCCTCCCAGCTGCTTCCCTTGCCCCAGCTCCACCTGGAGGGCTGGCTGAGCCTGGTCTCCTGTGTGCACGGCTCTAGGCCACGCCTCAGAACGCATGTACAGCCCACCCGCTCGCTGCTGATGGGAGCTGGGGGCTGCTCAGAGACCCAGGTGAGCCCCACTCCAGCTGCCCAGGTCCCCTGGACCCAGGCATGCAGACTTCTGCTGTCCTTCATGGGCTGACCTTTCAGGCAGATCAACTGTTCCAGCCCCCTTCCCTCCCACCACCGAGTGCTGGGCCAGGGGGCACCAATGTGCCTCAAGCAGTGACTCCTGGACAGCCTGGTGTGAAGATCCCAGACCAGAAAAGGTGGTACCCCGAGACCTGGGGTGGCTGAACTGCCATGGAGATAAGAACCGACACCCGCGCCTGACCTGTGTGCCCAGGCAGCCACGCTGAGCCTCAGTGCTGTCATCTGCAAAATGGGGACAACGCACTGATGCGTGAGGAAGTGCCCAGCACCTGAGAAACAGCTGCACCTGGGGTGGCTCACATGACCCACTGAGTCACAGACTCAGTCTCTGTACAACAAGATGCAACTCGGCTCCGCCCCGGGCTGTCGAGACGATTCCACGAGCCCACGTATAGCCTGGTACAGCGCCTGGCACCTAGGCCTCAGACGGGATGGCCATATCCTCCCTGCAGGCTCCCTGCCCCACCATCCCCACACCTGCTCCGTCTCTGTGATCACAGTGCTACTGCTGCTGGGCAGGAGCCGGCCTGAGTGCGGACGGCAGTGTGAGGCGCTGAGGACGCAGACGCGTCACTCGTGGAGAGCAATGGGGCCACTTGGCAGGCAACGCGTGGCTGGAGCCTGTGCTGGTGTGAGCTGCGGCTGGGTGCCCAGGCCTGTTGCTGCACCTGCTTCGCCTGCAGATGCCCATCTCACGGGTGGCCCCCAGCCCAGCCCAGCCCAAAGGAGTCCCTGCCTCTGGCGAGGCCAAGAAGTCACCTCCTCCTGGAGACTGAACACTGCTAGCAGGATGCTTTTCTACCTTTAATTGGGGATACAAAAGGCACCTCTCCCAGGACAAGAGGATCAACCAACAGGTGCGGAGGCCCAGTGCCTGGTGGAGCCCTGCGTGGGAGGAACAGAGGAAGGCCGGGGGGCGAGGAAGTGGAGGTCGTGGG
Source organism: Tursiops truncatus (assembly GCF_011762595.2). Classification (NCBI taxonomy): domain Eukaryota; kingdom Metazoa; phylum Chordata; class Mammalia; order Artiodactyla; family Delphinidae; genus Tursiops; species Tursiops truncatus. The sequence goes on from NC_047044.1 coordinate 12,243,446, forward strand.
GGCCACAGGTGCCCCAGGCATCCCTGGAAGCCTCCCCTGGCGGCCTGGGCCTGGCGAGGTCTCCCCCCACCACGTGCAGCTTCATATCTGGACAGCGTGCGCTCAGCAGAGGGCCACACATCCTGTCCTCGACAGCTGGCCAAAGCCTTTGGGCTCCAAGGCAGGGCCTGCGGAATGGACCTGAGGCTGCGATAGAAACTTCCGCTGTCTCCAGCCCACGGCCAGGCCTCGACTGTCAGTGTGGGCTCGGAAGAGGGCTCCTCTGGGCATGGGTCCAGGGAGGGGCAAGGGGGACTCACGCTGGGGCAACCAAGCAGCCGGCCTTGTCTGTCCCGGGGCCTCCGGGTTCTCAGCCAAGTCGCAGTGGTCAGTTGGGGTGGGAGGGGAGGCAGGGGTGTCCAGGGTTCCGAAGTGCAACTGACCTGTTCCCCCAATTCATCCGGCTGCCCCCCACACCCCCAGGCAGCGCGGCCCCAACCTCAAGGGGGAGAGAAGGGCATACGTAACAAGCCCCCCCAGAGCAGCCGTGACGCTGAAGGAGAGACAGGTCCGCGCGCGGGGTGTGGGAGCAGCGGGGGCTCGGGCTGCAGGGTGCCAGACCCCACACTCATAAGGCAAACAGCACATCGTCATCCTTCTCCTGGGTCTTCTTTCGAGGGGCACTGCCAGGCGGGGGACCCGGGGGCCCCTCGGCGGAGGGGCTGGAGACGTTGGGCAAACGGTCGGCCACTTTGGCTCGTTCTTCCAGGAACTTGTCAAATTCTGGAGGAGGAACGAGAGGGAGGCTGCGGGTGGGCTCGGAGGCCGGAGCGGGGCAGGGGTGGGCAGGGCCAAGGTCTACTACCTTCACTGGTGACGCCCTTGGGCTCCTCCGCATGGTTCCCCTGAGAAAGCAGAAGGTGAGGTTAGCTGCGGCACTGCGGAGCGGGCTGGGGCGCAGGCTGCTGACCCCGAGGGGTCCAGACCTCGGCCCCACCCCTTCCTGAGCCCCAGGCCTTGGCCCGAGCCCCTGGACTTCTCTGAGCCTCGCTTTTCTGCTTGGCGGCACTCACAGGGTTGTCGGGAAGCTATAACAGAGGAGTACTTGCAGAGGGACAGGCGCAGGGTAGGGTGCCCGGTGGGCCCCTGACAATCGCTAGTCCCTTCCTTCCAGTGTCTAGAGGGGTGGGCAGACTCGCTCCATGGTGGAAAGGCTGACACCCAAGCCTGAGGCCACACATGCTCACGCTGGGGGCTGGGGAGCGGATAAGCCTTTACCCACCAGATGAAACGGATGGACCTTCTCCTGACCTCGGGCAGAAACATGGTCTTGGCCACTTGCAGAAGGCGGCCTCTGGGCCTGGAAGTGCCCAGGCCCTTGATCCTTGGTGCCAAGAATTGGGGGGGCGGCTCTGGAGACTGCCGCCCCCCACCGTGGGCGTGGCACCCCTCGCAGCTGTCTATCAGCCTCCCGACCTGCACGAGAGGGCTGCCGAGCTCAGTGCTCCCATGGTCCCGGCTGCCCTCGGCCCACCTGTCCTGCTCACAGTGGGACCTCGATCGGCAGCAGGCTCAGGGGAGGGAAGGCCCCAGAGGCTGCGAGGGGTGCGGGGCCGGGCCCTCCTCTAAAGGGAAGAGCCGGGGGAGCGGCAGGGGAGGGGACACCAGCCCCGCTAACGCCCTCTCCTCACCGGTCGCTCATCCTGACCCCACCCCCCGTCACCTCCTCATGAGACAACAGGAGCCCCGGGTCAGGTGGGCGAGGAGGGGGCCGGACTTACCACGTCCGTGGACAGCCACTGCTCGATGTCTTCCATGAGGCAGGCCTGGGTGACGGGGATCTGGAGGGAAGGGCAGCGGGTGAGGCCAGTGCGCCTCGCCGGTCTGGGGCCCACCGGCCGCGGCCTGGGGCAGTTGCCCACCCCTGGGACTCCTCCCTCATGCGATGGGGCCAGTCGGACCTGCCCTGCGCTCCCGTCCCCGGCAGTCCCTCCAGGATGGCTCCTGCCCAGCTGCCTGGGACCCCAAGTCCTGCCCGCTGTGCCAGGCTGTGGGCAAGGGGGAGGTGGGGCCAGCAGGCTGAGCGGGGGATGGGGAAGGGCTCCTGACAGCTGGAGCAGGGCCACGAGGAGAGAACGGACCCCCGGCTCCTACAGGCCAAGGGTGCGGGCTTGGTGCACAAGCCCAGGGCCGGGACCAAGCACAGGTGCTCAGGGGCATCTGACACAAGAATATTCACAGCCCAGGGAGCGGCCAGCCAGCAAGGCTGAGGCAGGGGGCACGACTGCAGGCTGTCCCCCTACACCTCCGCAGACTCAGCGTTCGTGGTGGAAGGGGGCAGAGGTGGGCCGGGACAGAGGGAGGGGCCGAGACCACCAGACGAGGCCAGGCCGGTGCACCCCAAGGGGCTGCGGCTATGCACGGGGACACGGCACTGTGGCTCCACCACACAGGCTCCTGCACAGAGGCGGGGGGCTGAGGGCTGGACTGGGGCAGGGCTGGGGCCTGGGGGCTTCCCACGCGAAATGCGCCTACAGCGGGAGAATCCAGCTGGAGGTCAGGGGCACAGACTCTGGGATCAGAGAGACCAGACGCTGGCCGGACCCCTGCGACTCGGTGCAGGTGACTCAGCTTCTCCGACCCTCACTTCGCTCATCGTTAGAGAGGATGACAGTACCTACCGTCCAGATCCAGATCGCTGTGAGGATTAAACGAGACGAGGGAGCTAAAGAGCTCAGCACAGCGCCCGGCACAGCGTAGGTGCTCGGGGAAACGCGCTTACCACTCAGCTACTTTGGGAAACAGAGGGAGAGCGAGTCTTTCTCCAACCAAAGCCAGGTCAGTCCCCAAGCCCCATCCTCAGCACCGAGGGCCCCAGGGGGCAGCAGGAGCACCCAGAGAAGAGGCAGGAGCTGACTTCCCAGCAGCGGCAGCAGTGACTTCTCTGGGCTGCCTGCCTCAGCCCCCTCTGCAGGCACTTGGCCCAAGCCCAGGAGAGCCCCGGTCGCCTCTCGGCTGCCACAGGGGCTGCCTGGGCCTTGCTTCCAAGGCAGCACCGAGGGGCCGTGGAAGCGAGAGCAGAGGGAGCCGGACCATGCTGGGTGGGCACCGGCAGGCCCTTGGCTGCCCACCCTGCTCTCCTCTGGTTCTGATGGACAGTACCGCCTGGGGGGGCCCCCTGCGAGTGTGCCCGGCCCCTCCTCTCCGTGCCTGGTCTCACCATCCAGTCACTGAGGCTCTTCTCACTGCCGCCTCCCATCTGGGTGAGAGAGGGTCACGCTGAGGGTGGCGGGAAGGCCAGGGCCAGGGCCACCGGTGCGCTGGGGGCCTCCTCCAGCAGGGGCCTGCTACCGCCTCAGGAGCCTCTGTGCGCGCATGTGCGTGCGCACGCACCCATGCTTGTGCTGGGCTGGTGGGCGGTAAAAGGGGACAGCAAGCAGCAGAGGGCGTCTCCCTGTGGGGACTCCGGAGTCCTGGATGGGCAGGGCAAAGCTTCTCCCCTACTCTTCACCCCAAGGGTCCCTGGGGGTGGGGAGCTGAGCAATCCTGGGGTGGTGGAGTAGGAGCCATTAGCCCCTCACTGGTTCTCAGGGGATTCTGATGGGCACCCAGGGTTAGGAGCATTGCTCTACCCGGTCCCCTCATGTTTACTGATGAGCAAAGAGGAGATCCCTAGGGCCCCAGAGCAGACCGACAGTGGAGGAAGCCTCGGGTCCTGGCTCCCAGCCCATCACCCTGTGACTGCCTTCCCCGCCTGGACAGACCCAGCCTGGGGACTGTCACATGCCATCCAGCATCCCCACCTCCCAGGACTCACTAACCCCGGGGGGCAGCCACTGGCTGCCCACAGAGTCGGCACTTGATTCCATTCTGTACATTGCTGCCCGGGATCATGTTCTGACAACCGAGAGGGAGAAAGCCTTACCCCCCAGCCAGACGTAAGCACCTCGGAGCAGATGTTTATGACCTGGTTTTAAGGAAGTCACACTCTGATTTGGTGGAAGTCACTTAAATCTCCCAAGTCGTCAGAGATGAACGAGCAGAACTTAGCCAGCGCCTGCTTTTCTGCAGGCAGTGGTGTGTGCGTGTTTCTGCCCCGTGGCCGCCTGCCAGGTGGGGCAGCAGTCAGGAGACCTGCATCTACTGCTCCTCATGCCCTTGCGTTGCCGTTGCTGTGTGCCCCTGGGCAAGTGACACCCGTCCTGGGCTGCAGCGGTCAGCACAGCCGGGCTATTCGGTCAGCCTCCGCCCATGGGAGGCAGGTGGCGTGGGAGGGAAGGGCTTCCCGAGTGTCCTGATTCATATGGAGTCCTGGAGCCAGAATCATGGCCCCTGGGAAAGGAAGGCTGAGCAGCAGGGGAGCACCTCTGCTCTTTAGAGCTCCACAGGCCGTCTGGGGTTCTTGTTACCAGCACTGGCTTCCAAGCTGGACAGACCAACAGCTGTGAGATCATGGGCAAATGACCTCAATCCTAAGCCGTGGTGTTCTCCTCTGTGACTGGGAAAAACCACACCGCAGTGATGTAAAGGTTAAAAGCCTCACTGCGTGCTGGGCACTGTGCTAAGGATGTGACATCTGTGGTCTCACTTAACCCCCCTCTGTAATTAACCCCTCATCTGTAAAAGGGGATACCTTAAGGGTTTGTGTGATGACTCACTCAGTAAGCTGGGGTCGCAGGGTGCTTAGCACAGGGCACAGGCTCAACAAATGACTGCTTATGAAGAAAAATGGTGGGAGGCTCTGAGACCGGGGCGTGAACGCGCTCTGCGTGGCAGCAGGTCCACAGCGCACAGGAGGCATCTGAGGCCTTGCTGGTCCCACCTCCACAGTGTTCCAGGTCTTGCCCTGTCTGACTTGGGAATGACTCCCAGGATGCTGGGGACGCCTCTGGGGAGTCGCTGGGGATCCCTCCTGCACCCCCTGCCCCGCGCCCCACTCCAGAAGACTGGGCAGCTTCCACGGCCTCCTGACCGCTCTCCCAGCTTCCAGGCTGGGTCCTTCTAAAATGGAAGCCAGATGAACGTTCCCCTCTGCTCAAGACTGCTCAGGGCTCCCACCTCACGTGGCATAAACCCAGTCCTCCCAGTCGGGCTCCGAGCACCCAGTCCCACCTCAGCCTCTGAAGCCCTACGCTGTCACCAGCCCTCTCCTCTGCCACGCTGTTCACTGCCCCTGCATCTCCAGCTCCCAGGTCCTGCACTTTCTAACCACCTCCCAAGGAGCTACTCAGCCCACTTACTGGGACAGAGATTCTCTCTTCCCTACAGGCACCCAGAAACAAATTCAAAGGTGCGAGAACTGTACTTGGAGCCCTTGCGAGGGGGAGGGGTCGCCCACAGCGCCTGCTCGGTGTGGGCACGTGCCTGTCACTCCACACAGTCCAGGAGTTAAATGCAACAAAAATGGCGCCCTTGGATGCCGCCCTGTGGTCTTGGGGTCTGTTCTCCCGTCCACCTCTGTCCACACTCCTGCAGATAACAGGTCTCTGGAAGGGCAGTGAGGCCGAATACTGACTCAGCTCCCATCTGCCCTCTCAGGCTGCCTATTATAAACCACCGTGGGCATCGCTGGGCAAGCATCCCCCGGGCCTCCTTCTGGACGGGCCCCAGGGCGGCGGCAGGGCCCCTCTGCTTACCGCTCCGGTGCTCTGCTGCCGGGCATCCAGGGCTCCAGCCAGGCCATCTGTTGCTTGAGGGGCTTCGTATTTTACCCTGAAACACAGAGGCCACCGTGGCCATTACATGCCGCCCTTGCCTTACCAGGCATGCCAGCTGACGTGAGGACACAGGCGGCTGAGTGGGGATGAGCTGGACTCACAACCCGTGTGGACTTGGGACGTGCCTGGGCAGGGGCGGCTCAGACCTCAGGAAGTGTGCCAACTCTGCAGGCCTGCCTGAGGATGGTAGGAAGGGTCTCATTTCCTGCCTTTGGGAACCGGGATCAGACGTGTGACCCGCATGACAGGCAGAGCAAGGCTGGAGAGGGGAGGGAAGGTGCTGGGGGCCAAAGACCAAGACCACCAACCTCCTGTGACCAGATCTGGATGAGAAATAGCGTCACTGACCCCACAGCCATAGAGAATTTGCATCTAGACCCTTTTCCGAGCTGCTCCCATTCCATAATTTCAGAAATCGTGGTTCTGTGCAAGGCTGCATTTGAATGGGGGAATCCCATTCTGCAGTTGAAAACAAACGTGCAGACTACGGGTGAGGGTTCTGAATGTCCTCTGGGGGAGGCCTGCCGGCGGGTACTGGGAGGAAATTGGAGCTGATACCACAGCTTCCGGGCAGAGGAGGACGGGGAAGGAGATGCCTGTGGTGTCTGAGGTGAGGTTCCAGGGGGGCGAGAGAATAAACCAGATGCGGGACTGGGTGCTAACGAGGGGGCTGGGTGTCTCTCTGACTGCTACAGAGGGGACGTCCAGGGGTGGCTTTGGGGACTCAGCTCCGGCACTGGGAAAGAGCAGGTATCCTCGCCCTGAGCCACTGGCGGAGAGGATGTGAGACCGGGTCAGTCATTGAGGCACAGACGAGGGCACGGAATTCTAGCCTCAACGGGAAAGCCGGTACGGATAGAGATGAGGGCTCTTCTTCCAGGTGGGGCGGGCTGGGGAGCATCTCACCCTCTGCTGGAGCCAGGGCTGGTCCAGCTCGAGGCTTCAGAAGCCGAGACCATAGCACGTGTGACTCTCGTAACGCCAACCTGCCCTCCTGGGGACTGGGTAGACTGGCACTTAAACAGGCCTCTTGAGGAAAAGCCCCAAATTCTCAGGCGGCCTCTCTGAAGAGCAGCCGCCCGCTACTCCCACAGGACCTGGAGGCAGCCGGGAGAGCGCGCTCATCAGCGAGCTCACTGCCCCCCACCCCCCAACGACTGGCACCCATGCACGTGGGCTGCGGCCAAGCCCTTCTGGAGGGCAGCTTAGCACCCCTGGCTAATTGGGGCAACAGGAGCTGGCGAGGAGGAGGAGATGCCGAAGCCTGAGCAGCGCATCCTGACCCGGGGAGGCCCGCTGACTCTGGGGTGGAAGTGGCCGTGCACCTAGGATACAGTGGGTGCGCTGTGGGGAAAGGCAGGGATGAGGCATGTCCAGCCCCAGGAATGGACAGAAAACGACGATGCCCTTCATTCAAAAGAACCAGGTGTTCCTTCCTAATTACTCCCCACCATCTCGGCTTTTCCATCTCTCTCCTTCTCTCATACAGCCCCCAAGGCCAAAGCCTGGTCATCCCTGGGGGCCGTGCCTGCAGTGGTGGGACCCACACGACGCACACGGGACTGCCAGCCCTGTGCCCGGCGCAGGAGGGAGGAGGGCCACCCGGCAGGTGGTCTCGGTGAGGCTGGGCAGGGGCTGGACCCGGGGCCACTTGGGGTGACACTTGTCAGTGCCTGAAGAAGACACAGCGGCACTGGGGAGCAAGTGAGCGTGGAAGACGTTGAGAAAGAGAGCACCCTTGGGCTCCCCTGGTGGCGCAGCAGTTAAGAATCCGCCTGCCAATCAGGGGACACAGGTTCGAGCCCTGGTCCGGGAAGATCCCACATGCCACAGAGCGACTAAGCCCACGAGCCACAACTACTGAGCCTGAGTGCCACAACTACTGAAGGCCACGCGCCTAGAGCCCGTGCTCCGCAACAAGAGAAACCACCGCCACGAGAAGCCTGGGCACCGCAACGAAGAGTAGCCCCCGCTCGCCACCTAGCCTGCATGCAGCAACAAAGACCCAACGCAGCCAAAAATAAAAATAAATAAATTTATTAAAAGAAAAAAGAGAGCACCCTTGCTTCTGGCCAAACCTGGCTAAGGCGACTCTAACTCTGCTCACCCAGATGTCCCCATGGCTCTACCTGGCATCCTGAGTGGAAGAGCCTGGTCAGCTGGTGAGGCCGTGACTGTGCCAGCTGTGGTCGGCACAGGCCAGAGGGAGGCATGGGGCAGACACTTGGTGGGCAGAAGAGGTCTTGGAGGGTTCAAGAACCCCAGGGTACAGGGCAAGGTGGGGAGTCCAAAGGCCAGCCAGGTGACCAGGGCTAGAAGACCCAGCTGATGCATCAGAGAGGGACGGCCAGGGAGGCTGGCAAAGCAAAGAGGAGGCTCGGGCACACTCCCATCCCGCAGGGCGCTTTCTGCTGGGGTGGAAACCCCTCTCCAGGGAGGGCCTGCAGGAGGACCCACGACCTGAGACGGTACTTGCTGCCCTCTCAGTACGTCTTCCCTGGCCCCGGCGTCTCACATTCTCCCCTGTCTCTGACCCTTTGCACGTACTGTTCCATGGCCTGAAGTGGTCACCTTGACCTCCCCACTGCGTGGTCCAGTCCTGAGTGCCCTCTGCAGAGCTGCACGCACCTCCTCCGAGTCCACAGTGCTGGGTCCGCCCCTCCAGGACGGCACCCGGCCCTGCACAGCAGCGGTCACTCCCCCCGTGAGACTGCGGGCCCCAGGGGGCAAGCTCGGGTGCGCTTTTCTCTGTTCTTCAGGACCCCGCTCCCCAGAGGAGTGACGGTGCAGCAGCAAACCTCAGCCGGGGTGGGGCTCTCGGGTAGGCTGCCCTCCAGGCTGCAAGTCCCACCAGACTCTAGCGTGCAGCAACACAGCAGCCTCAGTGTGCCCCTAATTCCAAGGTGACCGTGAGCCACTGGTCCCGGAGCACCTGGGCTTGGGAGTACAGGCTCTGCCCCAGCCTAGAGGTGCGGCTCACAGCGCAGGGCTGGTTAGGCTAGTGGGCAGCCTGTCAGGTTCCACCTGGAGTGGCCAGGGTGGAGAGGGGATCCCTGGGCCCTCTGGAGGCCCATCAACAGTCCCCCAAGACACCAGAATGACCACTAGGGAGCTGGGGAGTCTGCTGGGAAGGTCCCTTACTCCAGAGCTTTCCTTGGCTGTACATCCTGGTTGCCCTGGGCTTACAAGCAAAGGGCTGACAACAGCCTCAAGCAGACTACTTCCAGCCTGTGCGGAGCCGGTCCCGGGAAGCTGGCCCCGGTGGGCACTCGGCCGCGTGCCTCAGCTGCTGAAAGCCTCTCCCTGATGGAGATGGACAGTCCCAGAGAAGGACAGAGGCCCAGCTCCAGTGCAGAGCAGGCAGACTTGGGTGGGGTAGCAGGACTTCTCTGGCCGGTTACGGAACAGCAGAAATGACTGGACCAGCCCCCGAGGGCTTGGTACACAGCCTACAGTGCAGTGGAGAGCTGGGCTGGGCTGGAGGCACTGTGTTTTGGAACCAGATGGCCCTGGGTTCCCAACCTAGTGCCTCCAAACGTTAGCTGCCTGACTGGGGCAAATGACCCAGCCCCTCAGTGTCTCGGTTTCCTCATCTGAGCGGATCATGTAGGATCCTGGCACCTAGCTAGTCATCAACCTACAGGCATCCCTCCCCCCATCCATCGCTGCCTGTAGGGCACAGGGTTCCCCGGGCCTCCCAGGATTGGCTCAGGGGAAAGAACTCTGCTGTCCTGAGGGGGTGCAGGCAGGGGCTGGTGTGCCCACCAACAAACTGGGCTCAGGGACCTGGAGAGAGGCCCTCCCCTGATAGGGGGCGACCCAAACTGCAGGGGCCCGGCCACTCACTCTTTGCGTTGGTCAGCCAGTGAGCTGCCCCGTGTCAGCGCAAACATGTCAAACTCATCTTCCAGGCGGCCAGAGGTCTCCAGGGACTGCAGGCCAGCCCTCACGCTGCTGGAGCCCAGGTCTGTGGGGACAAAGAGGCCACGTGAAGGGTCTGCCTGGCTGTCCTTGGACACTGAGCCGTGGCTGAGCTGCTCCCTGCCAGGCCCAGGTCGGTTCTGGAGAAGCAGCGTGGCCTGGAGTGGTGGTGGGGTCGGGGTGCGTATGGACGGAGCAGGCCACCTGCTGGCTGAGGGACCAGGGGCAAGTCACTTCCTCTCTCTCAATTACTTCCAAGGGCTTGGCGTCAAGCAGGCAGCCAATAACGCTCATCATGGTGACGACGGTGGCGATGGCTAACGCTTACCAGGAGTGCACTCTGGGCCTGGCCCTGGTCTAAGCCCGCTCTGTGCAGAAGCTTATCCAGGCCTCACAATGACCTGTGAGCAGGGCCCATTCCTGCCCCTGTTACAGAGGAGGAAAAGGGCCCAGGATGTCCAAGCAACATGCCCAAGTTCACCAGATGATTCAGGCCGGGGGAAATTCACGGTGTTGATGGGAAATCACACAACAGTGGGATTTCTGAGATCTGAGGGGGCTCAGGAGTTGTGAGACTGCAAGGGAGGGTCCCCTGTGTTTTGTCCTGGCCGCTCAGCCTTGCAGAAAGATTCAGCACTGGACCCTGGCGAGGAGGGGTCTGGGCCAAGATTCTGCTGTTGGCACTCCAGCTGCAACTGTGTAATGGGACGGCACCCCCAGAGCTGCAGGGGTGTCCGCAGTATGTAAGGTACCCTCAGCCCAGAAACCCGCACGCTGCACTTACTCATTCCCGCCAGCTGGGACGAGAGGCTGCTGGTGGCTGCAGGGTCAGGGCCCATGTCGATCAGGTCAGCGGCCACCTCGGCCTCGCTTGGGGCCTGGGGGCAGGGGAGAGGCCACCGTCATCCTCCCAACCTGACCTGCGGCCTCATTCCCTTCTGTCCTGAAGCACTGGCGCCTTCATTCTTTGCCTGAGGATCTGTCACCAGTAATACCCCCCCCCCACACACACACACCCCATCCCTGCAGCAGTGATTGGGAGTCAGGGAGTCTTGCTCCCTCCCCTTGGCCTATCTAGCTCAGCTGGAGGCCTGGGAGGCTCAGAAGACCCTGGGGCATCAGCTGGCGGCAGAACCTTATCTACCCTAATGGCACAAGGACATAAAAACTGAGAAGGGGCCCCGTTGGAGATTCTGGCTAAGAAGGCACATCCCAACCAGGACACCTGGGGAGGGAAGTGGGCCCAGCCCTCCTTCTTCCCATTATCACGGAGAAGCAGCCTCTTACCTTGGCGGTCTGGCCTGTTCGGAAGCGTTCAAACCTACGAGACAGAAAAGACCTGAGTCAAAGAGAAGGACTGGGTGGCCCCTTAGCACAGCCAGGCCAGAGCTTTTCCCACTGCAGGTCTCAAAACCAACAGAGTGGGTCACAAACAGGGTGATGACACGGCCTGGTTTACCCTGGACAGATCCAGTTTATGCCTGCTGCCCCAGGGAAGTGTTAGCAGGGCCTGTTTTTCACTTGCAAGTGTCCCAATTAGATTATCAATTATCTGGTCACCTTAGTCACCATTAGCATTAACTAAACAACAGGAATAGACTAACGCAGAAAAGGAAACGGGGGTGCGTGCACACAGCAAAGGTAAGTACTGGTTTTTGGAACTTGTTCGGTAACATACATTTGCGTGTGTGCGTGTGTGCGTGTGTGTGTGTGTGTGTCTCTAAAGCGGTGTAAGGAAGACACACTGCTTTATGGAGCCATTTAAAACCGCCCTAGACAGGTCAAGGGGCTGGTGGGCAGACTGAGGACTTCGGTCTGAGATCTGTTCCTGCCTGGCCCCGTCCCTCACTGTGCGACCTTGGGTAAATCACCTCACTTCTGAACTTCAGTCTCCTGTCTACTAATAAGCAGGTGACAGTGGAACCTGCCTCCCAGGTGTGAGGATCAAGCGAACCACCCAACAAACGTAAGGTCTGATGAATAGGCGTCAGAGGGGTCCCAGTCACCCCTAGATCGGGCCCTTGGGCCACCTCACGGCCCGCACGGCAAATGGCAGGGGCTCTTAGTCCCACCAGGTCAGCGAGCAGGAGAGGCCAGGCAGCCGTGGCCTGCCACGGCCCCGCCCCCTCACCTGATTCAGAATCACTCAGCAAGTGTTTGCTGATGGACAAAAACACGAAATGAACCAGTGGCTGGAGGCGGCTGGCATAACTGGTGCCCTGTGCCAGACAGCCTGACCACCGAGTGCTTTATAGGCATAACCGCACGGGCCCTCAGTTATCTACAAGGAATCATGAGCTCCGTTTTACAGGTTCAGAGGAAGCGTGGGGGACATCATTTCTGCAGGCCCAGCGCCTCTCCCTGCCTTTATAACAGCACCTAAGTGCTCCTCTGGGGAGCTGCTCCCCCCCTTTCCTGTGATCCCGGCGGGACTGTGGTCAAGGGGGCCTGTCCCCTCCCACACCTGCATCCCACAAGGACGCTGAGCCAATCAGAGTTTCTCGTGGGGAGCTGACTCTTGGACAGAATGGTACAAGGTGGGCAAGCGTTTGGAGCCCATGTATTCATGATGACACCCTGGGGTCATGGTCCAGGAGTCTCTGCCCTGGAGGCCCCTGAACTGCCCTGGCATCTGTCCTTCCTGCCCCACTGGGAGGCCTGACTTTTATTCTTCTTTGGATTCTGAAAGCTATCCATTCAATAAAGGCTGTTCTCCTAATGACTTCTTTTTCTGCTTAAGTTAGAAAGCTTAAGCTGTGATCCTGGATGCAGGGACGCAGGAGGCAGGAAAGGAGGTGTGGGGTGAAGGGCGGGCGCTCCTGCCTACACTGGACGAAGACAGCTGAGGGCATGTGTGCTGGGCAGCTGACCTGGTGTTTGAGAGGGACATGAGAAGTCAGAGGGTGTGAACAGGGGAGAAGGGAAGGAAGAAGGTGGGGCGGCTGGCCCGGGGCGGGGCAGACAGCGGGGCTACCGTTCGTGGCGCAGGAAGACGTTGTTGAGGTTGTCGTTGACGATGAGTAGCTCCTCCGTCAGCTGCTCATTGGCAACGCGGGGGATGAGCTCCAGGACCCGCTGCTGCATGGCTCGGCATGTCCGGTTGAGCTCCTGCCAGGGGAGGAAGTGAGACAACCACGGCTGCTGGACCCGGAGCGAGGCCGTCTCTACTGGACACCTGGCCCTGGGCGCACCTTGGAGGCGGAGAGGTTTCCAGACTGGACTTCAGGTTGCACAGAACAGCTTTTGGGGTTCTACGGACGACCACTGGCATCTCATTTCTAAGTGTTTAGCACACAGGAGACGACCAACGTGGGGGCCGTGCTGTGGGTTTAACCTGGCTGTGGGGCCCTCAGGGTGAAGCTCCTGCCCTCACCTCCGCATCGCGGAAAAATCAAGACTGTGAGGTGGCTGGTGGAACACCTGCCACTTCTCTGGGTGCACTGAGGTTTTTTGTGCCCAAGGCATGAAAAATAAACTGGATGATCCAACTATTATCCCAACTCTGAATGAGTGCCTCATTACTCTTTATTTTTTTTTTTTTGCGGTATGCGGGCCTCTCACTGCTGTGGCCTCTCCCGTTGCGGAGCACAGGCTCCGGACGCGCAGGCTCAGCGGCCATGGCCCACGGGCCCAGCCGCTCCGCGGCATGTGGGATCTTCCGGACCGGGCACGAACCCGTGTCCCCTGCATCGGCAGGCGGACTCTCAACCACTGCGCCACCAGGGAAGCCCTCTAATTTCTTTTTTAATGCTTTTTATTTTGGAATAATTTTAAATTTACAGAGAAGTTGCCAAGATAAGACAGCACAGCCTTCACCCAGCCTCTACTTAGTTTGGCATTTGTCAAAACTATGACATTGATGTGGGTACAGTGCTGTTAACTAACTACAGACTTCATTCAGGTTTTACCAGTTTTTCCACTAACGTCCTTTTTTTCTCTGTTCCCACATTGCATTTAGTCACCACGTCGCCAAGTGACTTTTAATCAGTTAGTGTTATGTATTTAAACTTGTTTGGGAAAAAGAAAAAAAAATAGAAGCCGAAGCATTTACAGGCTTTTTATTTGTAGGACTGAGTGTTTCCGTCCTCAGGTGCCTGCCATCAGGTGGACAGGGGCCTGGGTCACGGTCCTGAGGTCCCAACAGATGGTCGGGCACTGCTGACTGTGGCCACGCGCCAGCACTTTTCTCCTGGCATCATGAAGACCACTGATTTTGGTTCTTTTCAGACTCTGCTGCCCCCGCCTCCCCCCAGGCCAGACCCTCTCCCGGGATTTCCGCTCTTGCCTGAGCTGGGGCAGGGCAGGCCCAGGGGACTTCCAACATCCTGCGGGCCTCCCCTCTCCTCCCCCCATGACCAAGCACACCGCAGCTTTGTCCCTACTTCCTTTCCTGCCCCTCTCAAGAGCAGAAGAGCAGCTGGTGGAGCCAGGGTCCTGGGTTCATACCCCAGCTCTGCTGCTGACCAGCCCTGTGACCCTGGGGGCATCCCATGACCTCTCTTTGCCTCAGTTTGCTGACCTGGGATGTGAGGATAACAAGAGTACCTACCTCATGGGGGGGAGGGGGAGGATTAAGTGAGTGAATGTATATCACGTGTCCACATCAGAGCCTGGCGCACAGGACATGCTCAGTGTGCATGAGCTGTCCCTGTGTCACCCCTGCCTGCCAGCCAGCCTTCTGAGTCCCCAAAACCGCTCACACCCGCAAGGCCTTGGCTTGGGACACCCAAAATTAACTGCACTACAGCAATCCTGCCGCTTCCCAACTCACTCAAGCTTCTGTCATTTATTCTTTTAAAAAAAAAAAAAAATTTTTATTTTTGGCTGTGTTGGGTCTTCATTGCTGCACGAGGGCTTTCTCTAGTTGCGGCGAGCGGGGCCTTTTTAGTTGCGGAGCACGGGCTCTAAGCACACGGGCTTCAGTAGTTGTGGCACTTGGGCTCTAGAGCACAGGCTCAGTAGTTGTGGCGCACAGGCCTAGCTGCTCCGCAGCATGTGGGATCTTCCTGGACCAGGGATTGAACCCGTGTCCCCTTCATTGGCAGGCAGACTCCTATCCGCTGCGCCACCAGGGAAGCCCTGTCATTTATTCTTCATATTCGTGTGTTCACTCAACTGTGAGACTCTGACTTCACTCCCCTCAACCCTGCCCCCTGCTCCCACCATAAGGTAAGGACCCCGGAGCAAGAACACTGTGTCAGCTTGGTCGGGCCCAGGGACAGAGAGATGAGCACAACCCAGCCTCGCTCTCCAGGAATGTGAGGCCCAGCAGGAATGACACAAAATGAGGTGATCATGCCAAGCCCTCTGTCCCCTCACAGGTTCAGGTTGACTCCTGGGCCTCGGGGGTCCCTAGCTTTCTTGGCGTGTCTAGGACTGACCTCTGTGGGGAGGGTGCCTTTCCCCACACACAACCCCCTCACTCAAGTGGGGCCCCAGCTGGGGGTGGCACCCTGGGGATATCACGTGACATACGGGAGCCCCAGCCTGCAGATCCCGGCTCAGGGCTGCCTGCTAAGTTTCATGTTCTGAAAGGTGGACACCTCACCTTCCAGCTTTTCCTCAAGACCACTGATGGCGAGCTATTTACAACCAGGCACGGGGAGGGTGTTTTACGTGCAAAGCCTTATTTAATACTCGGGTCAAACTTGTACCACAAAAGCAAACTTGCCGATGAGGAAACTGAGACAAGAGGGGCTATTCTGTTCAAACCACCAAGTGGTAGAGCCCCGAGTTCCAATCTGATGGAGCCCAAAGTCCCTGGCTTTACCATCTCCCACTGTGACCAAGGGGCTCAGAGTCCGCCATGGAAAGCACCGTGGCGGTGGCGGGGCCGGGAGGCCGAACCGGGCGACTGCTGCTCACCTGTAGCAGCTCCAGGTCTGCCGGCTCCGCCTGGGTGGGCACAAGCTCCGTCAGCATCTCCGACATCACCCTCACGTTCCCGCTCACCATCTCCAGCTCACTGCGCAGCTTCCCGATCTGGAACACACGGTTGGCCCCGCTGAGAGAGGCCGGGGTCTGGAGCCTCTGCCACTCCTGGGACACAGCCTGACACTAGCAGCCCGACCTGCCGGCACCCTCTCTAGGCTCCCGGGCCACAGCCCTGTGCCAAGAGGCCCATGGTAGGCTTGCCCTCACCCCCGCTGACCCCCTTACAGAGATGTTAGCAACTGTTACAAGGTGCCCAGTGCAGGGAGAGGCCAGGAGGAAAGAAGCTGAGGGCGGAGGCGGCCCTGAGTGTGGCTGGAGGGCTCTGGCATCTCCTGGGTGCTTGGCGCCTAACAAGGCCCTGGAGGGGGGGGGGGTTCCTCCCTCCTAGGAGGACCCGGTTCTGTCTTGCTCCTGGTCCGCTTTGGTGCCCCAGACTCTTCCAAGGATGAGACCCAGTGCCGCCCCCCACCCTGAGTATGAAGCTGAGACTGAGCACTCGTTAAAGGGACGTGAGCAGGTTTTCAACGATCAGAGGGGTCCCAGTCTTGGCTTGGGGAATAGCTGTAAATCGAGTCGCACAGTCTCTGTACTCAGGTGAGGTGGGGAAAGGCCCCTGCTGCGGCGTTTCCTGTCCTCATGGACAACGTGGACACTGTGAATGTCCAGGAAGGGACCAGTGTGGACGTTCCCAAACCTGATTTGGTTGATGAACCCTTTGATCATGGGCTACCTCACGGGTCTAGGATTGAGCAGCCTACGTTTTGGGGAACGCTGGTGCATCCTCAGTTGGCTGAACCAGCTGATTTCAGAATCAGTGTCACCATATAAATTCACGGCGCCTGCCTGTGAGGGCAGCCACCATTCTGATCACCTCTAAGGCCCAAGCACTTAATGTATGTTGCCACTTAACCTTGACCATAGTCTCATGAGGAAGGTATCACTGCCCAACCCTTACAGATGAAGAAGTGGGAGTGCAGACACAGGCCCACTACGGTTTGCCAGCAGCTTCCAGACCCGTAAAACGTTTGGTACATTTGGCCTGTTTAACAAACGCTCCTGGCAGAAGCAAGGGAAAAACAACTGATCCCAAACCCAGCATGTCCAGGTCAGATGGGACCTAATTACAAGGAGTCTGGGAGTTACATCAGTGCTGCCTGAAAGCCTTAACGTGTCCCAGGAGACAGAAGGGGACACTGAAATTAAACAGACTACTCGGTCTTGTTTAGCAAGAACCTTCTTCCACTGGACATAATCAGAGTCTGAATCCACACAGGTGCCAGACTTCAGGCAAATCGGTTAAAATTATAACCAGGTTAGATCAGTTTTGGATCCCAGGGTGATTTTACCACTTTTATGCACTTTTAATTATTGGGCCTGTTAGGAAAACTTTTCTAGTAATGTTATTTGTAACTCTGGGGGTTGATTTCTTAACTTGCTATAAGTACAGAGGTTTCTCTTTAAATAGGTTTGGGTATGAAAGGCTGTTGGTAAGTTTATTTGTTTGTTAAGACCAAACGATACCGTAGAAGTTTGTAAAACACCTCAAAAGTGGGCACCCCCAGTGTGCAGGCCTCGAGCAACCCCGCCATCCACGACTAAAATGACCGCGCACCCAGGAATGCCGGTCATGGCTGTGGATGTCCCTCGTAGGGCGGCGGCTAAGGCTGCCACAAACTGCTCGGGGCCAATGTGCAGGGCGCTGGCCTCACTGGCAGTGGGGAGGGGCCGAGGGACAGGCGGCCTGGTCTGAGGAAGGCAGTCTTGCAAAGCTACTCACGGGGCCCCAGAAAACGAGGCCCAGGCCCGGCCTCCAGGATCTTACACTATGACTCAAACCTTCTTCTTGGGGCTTGGTGGGAAGCATCATGGTGCAAGGCAAGGGTTTAAATTTTTTTCTATACAGATGTTTTAGAAACGTTTTTAGCAAGAACCTCCGTCCAAATGAAATCTTACGTGAGACCCTGAGCAAACCCCAGCAAGGAAGTGGAGCCGCTGCGGCCGAAGGGCTGCTTGCTGGGTGCTTCCTCTCCCTGGAGCTGCCCGCAGGGCTCCATGGAAGGCACAGTTTGGAGAAGGGCCCAGGTGCAGGACAGAGCCTGCCTGGAGTCAGATTTGCGCTTGAATCCCAGCTCTGTCTCTGCTGAACTGTGTGGCTCTGGGCAAGTGAACTGATCTCTCTGAGCCTCACCTCCCAACAGGAAGGATGACACATGCCCTGTGGGGCTGCCCTGAGGACTGGGCAGAGTAATTTCCACACTGACAGGGGCCTGCCCTGACTTGTGGGGAGGGGGAGGCCCACGTCCTGACCTGTGTGGCTACGGCTCAGGCTTGTTTACCTGCTCAGCGGTTGGCGTTATGGGTGTGTCGCTGGGGAGTAGGGCCAAGGTGGGCAGCGGGGTGGTGTGCTGGCCGGAGTCCCCTTGATGACTGGCATCAGTGCCCACAGAAGAATTCTGTCCTGACGGTGTCTCTGAGTTGAACACGGTCTAGAAGGCAACAAGCTGAATCCGTGAGGCTGGCAGGTCGGGGCCACCAGGAAGCAGCACTTGCTCTGGGGGTGACTACCGCTGCCCCTGCCCGCCGCTCCTCACCCTCTGGGGCGTGTGGATGGGGGACAGCATGTCCAGGTCGGTCATGGGGAACTCCAGGCCCTTCCTCCGCAGGTCCTCGTAGACAGCGACCACACCCGTCAAGTCGGGCGAGCTGCGGAACGCGTCAGCCCAGGACTGAGAGGGGACAAGGGGGACACAGCCGGTAACCACTGCTCACTGGCTCCCCTGCGAGCCTGCTTGCCAGCCCCCAGGGAGCAGAAATTCCCTCCTGGACTCGCTGGTCCTTTGGTGGCATCACCTGGACAGCCCGCTCCACAGCAAGGCCCTCAGCCAGCAAGCCTCCCCCCGACCCCCCCTTAGAGGTCCCGTCGGCAGAGGAGCAAGACGGACCCAAGAGAACAGACGCGAGAGTAGCAGTGGTGGGGGCACCTTCCTCCCGTCCCGCCCGCGGCCGCCCGCGCTCACCTGGATGAGGGTGAGCACCTTGTCGTGCACGATGGTGGGCGGGTTGTTCTTGGGCAGGATGGTCTTCACCAGCACGCCCTCCACGAAGTCCTGGTTGGCCACCAGCACGTGGAAGCGGTGCCCGCAGTTCTTGACGCAGGTTTCCAGGACCTGGAGGCCGTGCGGTGCCCGTGAGCACCCAGCAGAGGAGCGGGAGCGCCCGGGTCCCCACCCTCACACCCCACCCATGTCCCAGTGGGGAGGCCCAGCAGAGGATGCAGCTCCCTGAAGTGAGACCCAGGACATGGAGGAGACGGGATCACACCAGATTCGGCAGCTGGCTGGCTGGGGTGGGGAGGGGACTCGGGCGGGCAGAGGGCCGCGCGCTGGCTGGAGCCCCTGGCTGAGTGGCTCTGGTGCCCACAGAACCCTGTCCCGAGGCCGTCTCTGAGCTGAACACAGTCTAGAGGGGAGGTGGCTCTCCAGGTGTAAACCAGAGAACTTTCAATCAAATGGCGACTTCGCGGCCTGCGACAAAGGCGCCCACCTTCCCTCCCCACTCCTGTCCCCGCTCCTGTCTCTCTATTCCCGGGCAGGAGCTGCCTCTGATCTTCAGCTGAGCAGATGGATCCAGATGTAAGTGCTGCCACGGGGGAGGCGGAGGCAGAGAGCTCGTGCCCCCACTCCCCAGCCAAGCCCACCCTGACTGCCAGGCTGCCAACTCCTGCCTGTCCCGCCCTGCTGTGAGCAAGGACTGTCCTCAGCCTCTGGCCTTTGCTTTATGTTCGTTTTTCAGGGCCAATTAGGCCAAGTGCCAACTGGAACCCAACTTGGGTACTGCCCCCCAGAGGCCTGGGTGCACTGAGCTTCTGTGTCACCGGCAGGTCCTCTGCCCACGCGTCCCATGACGGGCCCTTGAGGGGTGTGGGCCTCAGTGTGTCTGCTCCCTGCACCGGTAGGTTAGAGGGAACTTTTCCAAATAGGCTCTCTTGCCACTCCTCGTTGGCCAGCCGTGTAGACAGGACAGTGCCTTGAAGGCTGACCACAGCCCTTGAAAGGGTAGCCCCAGGGGGGCTGGGAGTCCTGCTGGGCCCCCAGGGGACTGTGGTCCCGCTGTGGATGGAGGGACGGGGCACTCACCGTGAGAGCCAACATCACCTCGTGGAAGTTCTTATTCCCCACGATTCTCTTCTTCACTGCTCGGAAGGCATCTTTGGGGCTGGGAAGAAGGACAAGGGGAAGGACAGGCTGAGGAATGGAACCTCCTTACCCCACAGAGGAGGCTGCGCGCCTAAGGTCAGGAGGCACTGGGAGACGGAACGGCTCTTATTTACCCGTCTCCCTTGGTCCCGCCCTGTTTTGTGTGCCCAGGTTCTAATCACATCAGAATCTTCCTGTCCCACCAGAATCCTCAGTAGATGACGACTGCCTGGCAGGGATTCTCAGTGAGCAGTCTCTGGACACCCTGCACTAGAATCCCTTAGTGGGGAGGTGTGAGTGCTTGTTAAACATGCGGAACCCC
Source organism: Tursiops truncatus (assembly GCF_011762595.2). Classification (NCBI taxonomy): domain Eukaryota; kingdom Metazoa; phylum Chordata; class Mammalia; order Artiodactyla; family Delphinidae; genus Tursiops; species Tursiops truncatus. The sequence continues at coordinate 12,263,515 of NC_047044.1, forward strand.
AGACCCAACCCTAGACCCCCTGAAGCAAGCTCTCAGGGGATCTGCATGCCCACCGTGCCCCTGGGGCTTTATATGCAGTAGTGAAGGTTAAGCACCAATAAGCTGCAGGCACAGAGTTCTTGTGCCCCATCCTGGCCAGCTCCTCTGCTCACCCCTGTTTCCACCCAGGCCTTATCAGGCACCAGATGTGCCCACACCAGGCTGGGTGCTGGGACGCACTGGTGAATAAGACCCTCGGCCCTGCTTCAAGGATCACATGTTCCAGGGAGACCCACCCAAGGGAGGGAAGCAAGCAGGTCCCGAGGTAAGAGCGAGTGTGAGTGTGTGAGTGTGGGCGGGCGGGTGGGTGCCGGAGGTCAGGGAAGTCTTCTCCCAGGAGGTGGCGCCACAGCTGAGCGTGAAGGATGGGATGCAGCCAGCTGCGGGGAGCAGGGCACGCGGTTCGTGGAGGCAGGAGCCTGGACCAGGGCCCGGGCAGGCGGGCGGGGAGGAGATGAAAGGAGGCCGCTGAGCGTTGGAGGAAGGTGGAGGGAAGGGCTGGGGAGGCTGCGTGGTCATGGCAGGGAAGCCGGCGGCAGCCTGTTCTCCCCACCCCATCGGTAACTCCACTGACGCCCCCAGGCCTGCCGCCTGCACCCTTGCCGCTCAGCCCTGTACAGGGGAAAGCCACGTTGCGCGGACTGTCCTGGCCTAGGAGTCTTCGTGGCCCCCCCAACTTCCACATCTACCGGGTAGAAGCCCAGCTAAAATCCGCTTTGCCTGTGGCGCTTCCCCAGTCCTCCATCTCCTGGGTGCACTGACCCTGGGACTGCCCGGCTAGAGAGGATGCTCCCTAGAGGCCAGGGGTGGCGTCCTCCTCTGACACTTTGCCTCCCCAGAGCCCAGCACGCTACAGGAGCTCAAGCAACACTTCTTAGGCCGGGGAGGGCCTGTCCTGCTGTCTGCTGGGCATCTGTCAGTGCCAAGCCATCACGGGCGAGTCGACAGAGTCGGGAACCCTGACATGACATGGGCCCCCCGACAGGAGTGACGGCGGCAGGCAAGGCTTTCTGGAAGAGACTTGCGTGGGGGTGGCTGTGACGGAGATGACACGAGGGGTGAAGGGCCACGGCCCCTAATGGGGTGGGACCCTGCCCCTGAAGTGTGAGGGCGCTTTTCAACCCAATGCCCTGGGGCAGCCCCTCGCCCTCTGGGCTCCATCTCAGGGGAAGGTGGCTTCTGTTCCTGGCTTGGCCACTCCCCTGTGGCCACGTCAGCTCTCTAAAGGGACTTGCTTCCACTCCTTACAGAGTGACCCAGAAGTTCTGGCCTGTGTGCCACTACTGTGGGCCTACCGTGTGTCTAGTACTCTGCCAGGAGCACAGCACAAAGTGGGTGGCACGGAGGCCACACACAACCCAAGGCGGGAGTGGACGAGAGACTAAAGCTTAGATGACAAGCTCTGTGAGGTCAAGGGTCACATCTGCCTGGCTCACTGCTGGGTCCCCTGGGCCTCGTGCAGAGCCTGGAACCCAGGAGGTGCTCAAATCAATAGCACCTGAACAAGTCTGACCCCAGTTCTGCCGACGTTTACAAGGGAGATGGGGACTTGCTTCTCCAAGGACACAGCAGTGACTTTCAGCCCCGACATTCAAGAAGAGGCTCAGTGAGGTTTTCTGCCTCAGTCTCCTCTCTTGGTGGCCCTGCCGCCCGCCCACCTCTCTCACCCCCGACACTTATGAGTCCAGATGCAGGGGGGCGTGTCCCCTCCCAGCGCCTCGGCAAGCCCATGGCACACGGCTGGGGAGCTGGAAGGTTCTGGCAGCCCCCGTGCAGTCCTAATTGGCCTTGACCGTGTGCTGCAGACTCCCACAGCCTCCTCAGGCTCTGAGCTGGGTGCTCCCCGTCTGCTCCCTCCACGCACAAAGCACCACGTGGTGAGAGGAACCCTCGCAGGGCAAATGGACCATCCCAGTGAAAGACGGGGAGAGAACTGAGGCCTGCTCCAACTGCGGAGCCTGTTTTTCTGGAACAGAGGCCTCATCTGGCGCTTCTTGCTGGCTGTGGTCATCACACCCCTCCCAACCCTTCCCTGGTTTCTCCTGAGAAGGACAGTGACCCTGCATCCATCCCCTCGCTGCTCCCCTCAGGGCCTTGGGCAGATTGCTGGAAGGGTGGAAGAGCTCTTTTCTGAGACAAAGACCCAGAGAGGTAAAGTGATTTGCCCAAGGTCACACCGCTGGTCAGTGATGCCGGTCAGAGCCCAGGAGCCAGGACCACGGTGCTTGCCCCACACCACATCTCTGGCGGGGCTGCCTGACCCCAAGCAGGATGCCGGGACCCGAGCACCAGAAATGCTCGGCCAAGGCTAACCTTGACCAGCCTCTCGGTTCCACTGCACGTCTACTCCCCTCCCTGTGGCAGCAACCCTCCCTGCTGGCCTCAGAGCTTAAGGAAACGAAAGTCCGTTCTTGCTCACTGGGGAAGCTAGGGGTCCCTGCTGCACAGTCTAGCCTGCGGCATGCAGGTGGGGCTTGGGGCTTCCTCCTAATTCTAAGAGCTGCCAGCTGGCCTTGTCCTAGGAAGATGCCTTCCAGGTGACGTCCTAGGAAGGGCCAGTCGACTGCACTGCTGCTGCTGGGTGGGCCGCACACCCCATATCTCTGGGCTTCTCATCCATTTGATGAGACAGTCAGACTAGATCGTGGTTCCGAAACGTTTAAGGCGCGCTGTTGTGGCCGCCCCGCCGGCGTCCCGCCTCTCCCCTGGGGTCCTCACCCTTCCTCGGTCTCATTGATGATGTCGCAGATCTCCATGTTGAGTGCCCAGTTCTCGCTCTGCAGGGAGCCATCTGTAGCTTTCTCTGAGGACAAGAAACCACAGGTCACACCAGCGTGTGGGGTTCCCAGACGGACAAACTCAGCGGGAGTGGGGAGGACAATGGGTGCTTTCCGGGCACCCGAGATGGGCCAGGCACCATATAAATGGTGTCACCTTCATTGCCCCATTTCGTCACTTAATTGTTAGAGTAGCCGTGCGAGGCCGGGGAGGGAGCCACGGCTGAGTCTACCAGATGGGTGAGCGGGACGGGGGTTCAGGGGGCCTGGCCTCAGAGTGCTTGTTTTTGACACGACAATATAGAGACAGGGTTTTGTTTTAGATTTTTGTAAAGAAATGTTCCCTCTTGACCCTTTTATTATCTTTTGACTTGGAAACCATTCACATGGTTCAAAATGGTTCAAAAGCTCCAAAGAGGCATCGAATGGAGAGTAAATCTACCGGCCTCCCCTGCCCCCAGCTCCCTCTTCCTGGAGGCCCCCAGTTTCCTCTCAAATCTCCCAGAGATATTCTTTACCTCCAACGCCAAGGACACAGGGTTTTAAATCCCGACTCTGTTACCAACAGGAGGCCTGGCCGTGGTCTTCCTCTACAAGCTAGCTTGTCTGTAGGTGGGTAGAAGCGCCCCAGGGTGTCTGATGATGCAAACCAGGCACATGCATGGTACTTGGTGCAAAACAGGTACTCAGTGGGTGGTGGGTCTTTTTTTATTGTTTTTCAATTGAGGTGAAAGTCACACAACATAAAATTAACCATTTTAAAGTGAACAGTTCAGTGGCATTTACTACATTCACAATGCTGTGCAACCATCCTGTCTATCTGGTTCTTGGGGTCAGGTCTCCAGGCCAGGAGCCACTACGAGATTCTCCAGGCCTGTCGAGGCCACAGTTGGTGGCCCTTTGCTGTAAGATCTGCTCAGTGTTGGGACCCGGCTGCCTTTCGTGTGCTCTAGTGTGAGAGGAGGTGGGCGAACAGTGAACACAGGAACAGAACATACTATAGGACGTTCAAAAACGTTCTTTAAAATCGAAGTGCTGGGGCTTCCCTGGTGGTGCAGTGTTAAGAATCCGTCTGCCAATGCAGGGGACACGGGTTCAAGCCCTGATCCGGGAAGATCCCACATGCCGCGGAGCAACTAAGCCTGTGCGCCACAACTATTGAGCCTGTGCTCCACAGCCCGCAAGCCACAACTCCTGAAACCCGGGCGCCTTGTTGCTCTGCAACAAGAGAAGCCACTGCAATGAGAAGCCCGTGCACTGCAACGAAGAGTAGCCCCCGCTCACCGCAACTAGAAAAAGCCCGTGCACGGCAACAAGGACCCAACGCAGTCAAAAAAAAAAATCAAAAAAAAAACCCCCGAAGTGCTGTCCTTGCGTTCACATCACCCACTTTCCCTGCCCTCTCCATCTTCTAGATTCCATCCTCATGCAGACCTGACTTTAAAACAAGTTCCAACTGGACACAAGATGGCGTACTAGGAGGATGCAGAATCCGTGTCTCCTTCCAACCAGGGCACTTACCAGGCACTGGTGAGGGACCACAGACACTTAAGGGGACGGGAGGAACCCCCAGTGACCGGCTTGCGGGATCTTGGTTCCCAGGCCGGAGGTTGGGCCTGAGCTCCTGTGGTGGGAGCTCCGAGTCCAAACCACTGGACTAACAGAGAACCTCAGACCCCAGGGAATATCAATCGGAGTGAGGCCTCCCAGAGGTCCTCATCTCAGCACCAAGACCCGGCTCTATCTAACTGCCTGCAAACTCCAGTGCTGGACGTCTCAGGCCAAACAACCAGTAAGACAGGAATACAGCACCACCCATCAAAAACAAAAAAAAGAAATGACAAAAAAATTTTTACGGAGGAAGGAGCAAGGTAAAAACCTACAAGACCAAATAAATGAAGATGAAATATGCAACCTACCTGAAAAAGAATTCACAATAATGACAGTAATAAGATGATCCAAAATCTCGGAAACAGAAGGGAGAAAATACAAGGAACGTTTAACAAGGATCAAGGAGAACTAAAGAGCAAACAAACAGTGATGAACACCACAATTACTGAAATTAAAAATACTCTAGAAGGAATCAATGACAGGATAACTGAGGCAGAAGAACGGATAAGTGAGCTGGAAGGTAAAATGGTGGAAATAACTACTGCAGAGCAGAATAAAGAAAAAAGAATGAAAAGAACTGAGGACAGTCTCAGAGGCCTCTGGGGCAAAACTAAACGCACCAGCATTCGAATTATAGGGGTTCCAGAAGAAGAAGAGAAAAAGAAAGGGCCTGAGAAAGTATTTGAAGAGATTATAGTGGAAAACTTCCCTAATATGGGAAAGGAAATTGTCAATCAAGTCCAGGAAGCGCCGAGAGTCCCATACAGGATAAATCCAAGGAGAAACACGCCAAGACACATATTAATCAAACTATCAAAAATTAAATACAAAGAAAAAAATATTAAAAGCATCAAGGGAAAAACAACAAATAACATACAAGGGAATCCCCATAAGGTTAACAGCTGATCTTTCAGCAGAAACTCTGCAAGCCAGAAGGGAGTGGCAGGACATACTTAAAGTGATGAAAGGGAAAACCTACAACCAAGATTACTCTACCCAGCAAGGATCTCATTCAGATTCAATGGAGAAATTAAAACCTTTACAGACAAGTGAAAGCTAAGAGAATTCAGCACCACCAAACCAGCTCTACAACAAATGCTAAAGGAACTTCTCTAGGCAGGAAACACAGAGAAGGAAAAGACCTATAAAGACAAACCCAAAACAATTAAGAAAATGGTAATAGGAACATACATATCGATAATTACCTCAAACGTAAATGGATTAAATGCTCCAACCAAAACACACAGACTGGCTGAATGGATACAAAACAAGACCCATACATATGCTGTCTACAAGAGACCCACTTCACACCTAGGGACATGTACAGACTGAAAGTGAGGGGATGGAAAAAGGTATTCCATGCAAATGGAAATCAAAAGAAACCTGGAGCAGCAATTCTCATATCAGACAAAATAGACTTTAAAATAAAGACTATCACAAGAGACAAAGAAGGACACTGCATAATGATCAAGGGATCAATCGAAGAAGAAGATATAACAATTGTAAATATTTATGCACCCAACATAGGAGCACCTCAATATATAAGGCAAATGCTAACAGCCATAAAAGGGGAAATCAACAGGAACACAATAATAGTAGGGGACTTTAACACCCCACTTTCACCAATGGACAGATCATCCAAAATGAAAATAAGTAAGGAAACACAAGCTTTAAATGATACATTAAACAAGACGGACTTAACTGATATTTATAGGACTTTCCATGCAAAACAACAGAATACACTTTCTTCTCATGTGCTCATGGAACATTCTCCAGGATAGATCATACCTTGGGTCACAAATCAAGCCTTGGTAAATTTAAAAAATTGAAATCGTATCAAGTACCTTTTCTGACCACAATGCTATGAGACTAGATATCAATTACAGGAAAAAATCTGTAAAAAATACAAACACTTGGAGGCTAAATAATATGCTACTAAATAATCCATAGATCGCTGAAGAAATCAAAGAGGAAATCAAAAAATACTTAGAAACAAATGGCAATGAAAACATGACGACCTAAAACCTATGGGATGCAGCAAAATCAGTTCTAAGAGGGACATTTATAGCACTACAATTCTACCTCAAGAAACAAGAAACAACTCAAATAAACAACCTCACCTTACACCTAGAGCAATTAGAGAAAGAAGAACAAAAAAACCCCAGTTAGCAGAAGGAAAGAAATCATAAAGATCAGAGCAGAAATAAATGAAAAAGAAATGAAGGAAACAATAGCAAAGATCAATAAAACTAAAAGCTGGTTCTTTGAGAAAATAAACAAAATTGATAAACCATTGGCCAGACTCATCAAGAAAAAAAAGGAAGACTCAAATCAATACAATTAGAAATGAAAAAGGAGAAGTAACAACTGACACTGAAGAAATACAAAGGATCACGAGAGATTACTACAAGCAACCATATGCCAATAAAATGGACAACCTGGAAGAAATGAACAAATTCTTAGAAAAGCACAACCTTCCGAGACTGAACCAGGAAGAAATAGAAAATATAAACAGACCAAGCACAAGCACTGAAATTGAAACTGTGATTAAAAATCTTCCAACAAACAAAAGCCCAGGACCAGATGGCTTCGCAGGGGAATTCTATCAAACATTTATTAAAGAGCTAACATTTGAGAAGAGCTTCCTTCTCAAACTCTTCCAAAATATAGCAGAGAAGGAACACTCCCAAACTCATTCTCCGAGGCCACCATCACCATGATACCAAAACCAGACAAAGATGCTACAAAAAAAGAAAATTACAGACCAATATCACTGATGAACATAGGTGCAAAAATCCTCAACAAAATACTAGCAAACAGAATCCAACAGCACATTAAACGGATCATACACCATGATCAAGTGGGGTTTATCCCAGGAATGCAAGGATTCTTCAATATATGCAAATCAATCAATGTGATACACCACATTAACAAATTGAAGGAGAAAAACCATACGATAATCTCAATAGATGCAGAAAAAGCTTTTGACAAAAGTCAACACCCATTTATGATAAAAACTCTCCAGAAAGTAGGCATAGAGGGAACCTATCTCAACATAATAAAGGCTATATATGACAAACCCATAGCCAACATTGTTCTCAATGGTGAAAAACTGAAACTATTTCCTCTAAGATCAGGAACAAGACAAAGTTGCCCACTCTCACCACTATTATTCAACATAGTTTTGGAAGTTTTAGCCACAGCAGTCAGAAGAAAAAGAAATAAAAGGTATCCAAATTGGAAAAGAAGAAATAAAACTGTCACTGTTTGCAGATGACATGATACTAAACATAGAGAATCCTAAAGACGCTACCAGAAAGCTACTAGAGCTAATCAATGAATTTGGTAGACTAGCAGGATACAAAATTAATGCACAGAAATCTCTTGCATTCCTATACATACTAATGATGAAAAATCTGAAAGAGAAATTAAGGAAACACTCCCATTTACCATTGCAACAAAAAGAATAAACTATCTAGGAATAAACCTACCTAAGGAGACAAAGGACCTGTATGCAGAAAACTATCAGACACTGATGAAAGAAACTAAAGATGATACAAACAGATGGAGAGATATACTATGGAAGAATCAACATTGTGAAAATGACTCTACTACCCAAAGCAATCTACAGATTCAATGCAATCCCTATCAAACTACCAATAGCATTTTTCACAGAACTAGAACAAAAAATTGCACAATTTGTATGGAAACACAAAAGACCCCGAATAGCCAAAACAATCTTGAGAAAGAAAAATGGAGCTGGAGGAATCAGGCTCCCGGACTTCAGACTATACTACAAAGCAGTAATCAGTAATCAAGACAGTATGGTACTGGCACAACAACAGAAATATAGATCAATGGAACAGGATAGAAAGCCCAGAGATAGACCCACGCACATATGGTCACCTTATCTTTGATAAAGGCGGCAAGAGTATACAATGGAGAAGAGACAGCCTCTTCAATAAGTGGTGCTGGGAAAACTGGACAGCTACAAGTAAAAGAATGAAATTAGAACACTTCCTAACACCATACACAAAAATGAACTCAAAATGGATTAAAGACCTAAATGGAAGGCCAGACACTATAAAAAGGAAAACATAGGCAGAACACTCTATGACATAAATCACAGCAAGGTCCTTTTAGACCCAACTCCTAGAGGAATGGAAATAAAAACAAAAATAAACAAATGGGACGTAATGAAACTTAAAAGCTTTTGCACAGCAAAGGAAACCATAAAAAACACGAAAAGACAACCCTCAGAATGGGAGAAAATATTTGCAAAGGAAGCAACTGACGAAGGATTAACCTCCAAAATATACAAGCAGCTCATGCAGCTCAATATCAAAAAAACAAACAACCCAACCCCAAAATGGGCAGAAGACCTAAATAGACATTTCTCCAAAGAAGATATACAGATTGCCAACAAACACATGAAGAGATGCTCAACATCACTAATCATTAGAGAAATGCAAATAAAAACTACAATGAGGTATCACCTCACACCAGTGAGAATAGCCATCATCAAAATCTACCAACAATAAATGCTGGAGAGGGTGTGGAGAAAAGGGAACACTTTTGCACTGTTGGTGGGAATGTAAATTGATACAGCCACTATGGAGAACAGTATGGAGGTTCCTTAAAAAACTAAAAATAGAACTACCATACGACCCAGCAATCCCACTACTGGGCATATACCCTGAGAAAATCATAATTCAAAAAGAGTCACGTACCACAGTGTTCACTGCAGCACTGTTTACAATAGCCAGGACATGGAAGCAACCTAAGTGTCCATCGACAGATGAATGGATAAAGAAGATGTGGCACATACATACAATGGAATATTACTCAGCCATATAAAGAAAGGTAATTGAATTACTTGTAGTGAGGTGGATGGACCTAGAGTCTGCCATACAGAGTGAAGTAAGTCAGAAAGAGAAAAACAAATACCGTATGCTAACACATATATATGGAATCTAAAAAAAAAAAAATTGGTTCTGATGAACCTAGGTCCAGGACAGGAATAAAGACACAGACGTAGAGAATGGACTTGAGGACACGGAGAGGGGGAAAGGGTAAGCTGGGATGAAGTGAGAGAGTGGCATGGACACATATACACTACCAAATGTAAAATAAATGGCTAGTGGGAAGCAGCCGCATAACACAGCGAGATCAGCTCGGTGCTTTGTGACCACCTAGAAGGGTAGGATAGGGAGGGCGGGAGGGAGACGCAAGAGGGAGGGGATATGGGGATATACGTATGCCTATAGCTGATTCACTTTGTTATACAGCAGAAACTAACACAACACTGTAAAGCAAGTATACTCCAATAAAGATGTTAAAAAAAAAAAAGAAAAAGACCAAGTTCCAGCAGAGTGTGCAGAGACAATTCCATACTCTGCTTGTCTCAGGCAAGATTCCGCCCCGCACGTTACTCCTGCGGGTCTGTCAGGACCACACACGAGTTTTTAACCATCGGTTGGATCAGCGTTTAGGGCAGTAGCCAAGTTCCCCCATCATGGCTGTGTCTTCAGCTTCAGAACCTGGCTCCAGGCTCAGAGCCCTCACACCCGCGGCCTGAGTGCACCCGCGGGCATAGCTCTGTGGGCATCTCCCAGGAGCCCCGATGGACCGGGCACACGGAGCTCTTATTCCACACGATGGTGCAAGGGAGGCTCTCTCACCACCCTGCTCTCGGGTGAGGGCCCTCACGCGTCCGTCGCACAGCTACTGACGTGGCAGGCCTGCTCTAGGCACTGGGGATGCAGTGTGGACAGATGGACACGGTCCCTGCCCTGCGGTGCCCAGAGAAGCCGCACTCCGAGCCAGGCCCGTCAGGATAGACGGGGCAGACTCCGTGTGACTGGGCAGGGCCCTCTTCCAGCTGGGCAGGCAGCCCCATCCTGTGGGCAGAGCCTGGGCTGGGCTGGCACAGTCAGCTCCCTACAACGGTGGCTTCCATGATCCTGGTTTTGAAACTGGCCTGACTTCAGTTCCACCCTGGGTCCCCCTTGGGTCCTGCGGGCTGGATGGATGCCAGGGTGGCCCAGGACACATGCCAGGCAGCTGAGGCATCCAGGTATGGACCCAGCAGCTGGGTGGGTTGCTTTGCTCCTGGGTTAGGGCTGAGAGAGGGGATGAGAAAGGTTGCCCTTTAAATGGGTGAAAGATGGACTCGCTCATCCCACAACTATGTCCTGGGCGTGGCTTCTTTGGGCCACACTCCCACCCCGGGAGTCACACACATACTGAACCACATAAGAAGAACCAAAGAGAGCTGGACAAGTGCCTCCTGAGCGGGGGGCTGGGCCCTGCTTTGGAGGGTCTGGGGGACGATGGCTGGTCAACCACGCAGAACTGCTCCTCCTTCGGAAGCCACGTCTCAGTGACTTCCTGGCCTGGGGGATTCGCCAACCTGACTCCCGACCGCCTCTAAGGGGCCCCTGAGTCCTGCCAGTTCCAGCCCCTGAGGCTCTCTCCATCCCGGCCTGGCCTTCCCTTCCCGCCTTGCCCTGGGCCACTGCCCCAGCTGGGCCACCGCCCCGCCCTCGTCAGCCACGCCTCGGCTCCTCCTGCCTCCCTGCCCCCATGCGTCCTCCATGCTGACCCAGAGTGAACCTTCCGGAGCTTGAAAGTGACTGTGTCCCTCCCATGCCCCTTCAAAGGCTCCCTTGCCCCCAGCTGGGCCCTTCCGCAACGGGAATATTTTAACTTCCCAAGTTAGATGCTAGGTAACACCAAGCATTTGTTAGCTGTTAGCTGTTTATGTAAAGGTGATTCAACCTCACACCTATAAGGCTACACTATTCCCTTGTCTAATGAGGAACCTGAGGCCTGGAGAGGTCACACATGGTGGAAAGGGAGGATGGCTGTGGATGCCACTGCCCCCGCCTCCCATCAGGAGTCAGGGAGCTCTGCTTTTCCAGAAGGATCCGCCTGGACCCCTCAGGCCATCTGCCCCCTCCTCCACTAGCAGCCCTCTCAGTGGTCCCACCATTGATGCCCTATGACCTCTCCCAGTGACCGCTGAAAACGATGGGCGCCTCCCTTCTCCTGTGGGAGAGAAGGGCGGGGTTTCAGAAGGGATTATGATCATTTTGGAACGGCAAGCGGGCAGCTAAGGGGGCAGCTGGGACATTTATGAGTAAGAGGCAAGCCATCCCAAGGAACCAAGGTGGATGCGTCAGGACCCCTGGAGCGCGAGTCTGATGCTAACCTGAGTACAGGTGCCAAGTTCTTTAGTCCTGAGTGCCAGTCGTGGGCAGAGCCATTAAGAGGATGGAGTTTTTTGGAGGGAGTCGGGGGAAAGGGGGGAGCTTCAGTCAGTCTAAATAGGTGTGGGGGGGTGGAGAGGAAGAGGAGGAAGGGCAGAAGAGAGACAAGAGCCATCTGATCAATTCCAGAAGAGAGGTGTACCCAGACCCCTCCCCTCAGATCTGGGAGAAGTCTAAGACTTCCTTAATAAACATGTCCAAGGGGCAGGCATGCTCCGTTAAGGGCAGAAATTTAAACCCACAGGAATCTGGGGATATGTGTTCTATTTTTGGTTTTAACCACAAAAGTAACTCAGCTGGCTATTTTAAGAAGGGGGGATAAAAACACTGACAATGGTTACCAGTTCTAAAAGACAGCCCGCTGACTTGTCCAGCTCTGGGCTGTTGGCGGTAACCTTCGGAGGCCCTGCCCTTGTCCCTAGCTCCTGAGGAAGCTGGGCCCTGCAAACCACCTGCTGTCGTCGGGGGCTGGCGGGCGGTGGATGGGGTCCCCGGGCGTCTTTCTGTCTGCTCTGTCCTCTCCACGTGGGGCTGGTGCCCGCACAGCTGGGCTGGGCGGTGGCGCAGCTTTGGAGTGGGATGAGCCTGGCCCCACCTCTGAACTCGGACGCCATGCGCAAGGATCCGAGCCTCGGAGTCTCGGTTTCCTCATCTGTGAAACCAGGAGAAGACTGACTGCCTCCCTCACAGGTGTTGGGACTCTTCAGCCAGACAATGTACGTATGGTGTCAGCTAAAGGGCAGCGACGGGTCACTGCTAAGTCCCATGACTGTGACTTGGACCGAGAGCAGCAAAGAGTGGCCACCAGACACTCTCCAGCCCCGGGGCCCTGGTGTCAGCCTGCGCATCCTCGGGGGCACCCTGGGTATCTGGCGAGCCTGCCCTCTCGGCCACTGGGGAAGCCCTGCTTTGCAGGAAGTCATTTCCGCGGCAATCAGGGGACCCGTGGTCAGCACTGTGGATGTGAGTCACACTGACCACCTCCTGCCAGGTCAGCCCGAGGGCAACAGCCTAGAGCCTTCTCCCCACCACCCTGCATGTTCACTCACCGGGGCTCCAGCTGAGGGTTCCAGCTGCTCAACGCCTCCATCATCATGGCCACGGCCCTGGCTCAGGCACTGTCTCCCACCCAGACCTGGACCGTCACCTCCACACTCTCCTCTTCCAACATAAATCCAACCAGTGCTTTTCTCTGTCTAAATGTCATCCATGACCCCCCACTGCCTGAGGGTCAAAAACCGGACCTTTTCAGGGGCTGAGAGGGACAGCTGGGGCTGAGCTCAGCCCCGACCCACTGTGTTGTTCTCCCTCCCTTTGCGGACCTTGTTCTTTCAGGCGTTGGGGCTTCTGCCTGGGATGCCTGGCTCCCCTTCAGGCCGGCACTGGTTCACAGGTGATGACGAGACCACCCCCCACCGGCCCACCACACTGACTCGCTGGGCTGTCACCACACACCAAACACGGGGCTCTGCACTTCACAGCAGCTCCGCCGGCCCTCACCACAGCCCCTAAGGCAGAGGATGGGTACGCTGAGGGGCACAGAGAGGCCAGTGGCTTGCCCATGGTCACACAGCTTGTACGTTGCAGAGCAGGGGTTTGAACCCAAAGAGGTCTGGTTCCCAAATCCGTACCCTTAACCACTAGATTACGTGCCTCTCGAACATACTCAGCATGTGTCACGTAGGCCCTGGGAGACGTCAGAGAGCAAAACCAACCAGGTCCTGCCCTTGGGAAGTCTACAGTCTGGTGGGCGGCCACAAGTGACATTACAGACGGCAAAAATGCCCCGACGGAAAAGAGCAGGCACTGAGACAGTAGAGGGGCTGAGATTCAGACGAGCCGATGGGGACGGCTTTTAAGGCCCTACCCCAGTGTCAGCCCCGCAGTGTCACCTCCAACTGGGCAAACCGTGCCAGGCCTCATCCCGCACTGTGGCAGTAACACTGTGGACAACAGCGACCAAATGACCGGCCTTCGCTGCATGTCAGCCTGCGCAGGACGCGGCGTGGACCTCTTGTTACTGCCCTACAGCCGCCACCACGTGTGGGCACAGCTGATGCCCACACCTGGCAGTGGAGTACAGGGATGCAGAGACGGGCCCGGGGGGCCTCTGGACCCGTGTGCTCTCCCTCTGCTCTGCCCCCGCCTGCCTCGGCTGGACCCTGAGCTCCGGGGACATCTCTGTCTCACCGGGGCCTACCCTCTGGTGGGAAGGAGGGTAGAGGTTCGGCCAACGTCTGCGGAAGGAGCGGCCGAGCCTCCAGACCCCCTTGCCGCCCCAGTTCAGTGCTGAGCACCTGTCCCCACCCCATCCCGGGGAACATTCCTCATGTTTCACTGACCCTAAGCTCCCTTGTCCACTCTTCTTTTATTTTTGGCCACGCCACACGGCTTGCGTGATCTTAGTTGCCTGACCAGGGATCGAACCTGGGCCCCGGCAGTGAAAGTGTGGAGTCCTAACCACCGCCAGGGAATTCCCCCCTTGTCCACTCTTGAGCCCCTCTGATACTGGGATGTTTCTTACAAACGATGACCTGTCAGAGCTCAGCTGGTAGATTTTTCTTTCTAGATTCAATGAAATATGGTTTGTAAATAGTAAGGAACTGTCTTAAAGGTCAAGGTCGATAGCAGCCCTAGTCCCACCTTGACTATGACCAGGTCTAGGGCAGGGCTCACCCACCCGGGGGATACGGATAGAATGGGAGTTAGCTGACCGTGATCAAGAAAGCAGTGACACGGTGCGTCAGCTCTACCCAGAGCTCCCATGGGAGCCCTCTTTCGAGATCCTTCTCCCATGACTGGCACCCCTGCAAAGGTGCCCACAGCCGTTTTGTTTTTAGTCCACATTCATGGAATGTCATCTTTCCAGTGTAACGGCCACCTACTAACGTCACTCAAAGGAACCATGGTGAACCTCTGAGGAGATTTCCTTCTAGTCTTTACTGTTTTCAGGCTTTAAAAAACACATCTGCATAATTTTTTTTTAAAGTGTGTAATGGTATTGTGATTATGGCTTGTTTGTTGGTTCCTACATGGGAATCCTATTCCATGCCCTTAAGAGACAAGCTGAAATATTTATGAACGAAATGATATGCTGTTTGGAATCTGCTGTAAGTAGTACCCACCCTTTTGCTCGACTCCACTCCCCCCACCCACCAGCTGCCTCCATCCCTTGCCCAGTACCCCTTTATCCCATCTGCCCCCCAGTTGCCTCCTAGATGCCCTCTTCCCGCCCATCTATTCTCCGTCCTACGACACGCTCGGAGCAGCTACTGTGCCAGGTGCTAGAGAGGCCTGTGCCCTGTGCCAGGTGCTAGAGAGGCCAAGAGGGAGAAGAGAATCCCTGCCCTTAGGGAGGCCCTACAGCGGTCAGTGAGAACAGCTGGACAGGCGTGTTCAGTGCAAAATGACAGGTGATGTGACTGAGGTCAGTCTGGGGCGCTGTGGAAGCCGGGAGCAGGGGGTCAGCACCTCAGGGGAACCGGGAAGGCTCCGGTGAGGAGGTGCCGACTGAACTGAGCACAGAGCACAAGCTGCCAGGTTGGGGAAGGTGAGGAGGGACGTTCCTGGTAGAGGAAGAGCACGTGCTGAATGAATGAATCCGTGATGAAACCTCAGGGATGACGGGAAGAAGAGCAGAGATGAGGGGCCTGAGGGTCAATCTGAAGGACCTGAAGGAGGGAGAAAAGGCCGTGCTGAGACGGGGAAAGATCCAGGAGCCCAAGGGAGGCTGAGGGTCAGGAGGGAGCAAGGCAGCTGGAGGAGAAAGGCAATGATGCCAATGGCTTGGCAGACCAGTCTTCAAAGCCAGACAGAGGGAATCAGGCACAGACACCCCCTAGCCTGCCCCCCAGCCGCTCCTTCCTCTTCCCCACCCAAAGCAGCAACCTCTCTCCCCTTTGCCAGAGCCCGGTCCAGGAGTGGGTGAGCTACCCAGTCCGGATCCCTGGGGAGTACAGGGTGTCGGCGGGGCCTTGTCGGGGAGGGGAGAGCCTTGTCCACCCCCCCACCCCCCGGTCTCCTTCTGTCCTCTCTTCTGGGAGCCAGCATGGGAGCACGGCGCCTGGAGCTCGGGCTGAGGTGACACGCTCAGGACACAAAGCCAACATATTCAGGACAGAGAAAGAAAAAGCCTGGACGTTGCAATACATCGTGGATCTGTGAGACCAATCCTGGAACTGCCGACCTTCCGACTTCTTGCCAAGTAAGCCCAGCGCGTGGGGCCGGCTCGCCTGTCTCTCGGTCACTTGCAGCCGAGGTACCCCGAAGCCTGGTGGCAGCCTGCGGCGTGCAGACCGGCCTTCTCCCCGCTTCCTCCTCCCGTCGCCTGGGCCTTCTGCCCGCTGCTCCCTGCGGGGCCTGCCCTGACCCCCAGAGGGCCTTCCCCTCCACGCTGGGCCAACGGCACTCTGCGCACACCACAACCACAAGCTCTGCTTAGTGTTACAATAACCCTATAGCATTTACTTCTTTGTTTCTACGTCTCTCTCATTAGGCTGTGAGCTGAAGGGTGGAGGTTACAGCTTGTGAGTCCTTGAATTCTCTACACCACACAGGATGACCGGGCCTGTGAAAAACCTGCAGGATGTGTTTGATGAATGACTGAATGAAGGATGAGGCCGTATTCACCACGACCGTAAGCCCTTAGAGCACTTTAATTTAAATGAAGTACTCCCACCCTTTGGCCTCATTGATCCCTTAGTAGCGGTTGTGCAGAAATCCTAATCTTTCTTCAGCTCAGCAGTCCTGCGAATGTTTTTAAAAAGCACCGTGTGCCTCCTTCATCTGACCTCCACGTTACCATCCTCAGTTCCTGTGACCACTCCATTCTGGAAGTGACTGCTAGAGCCTTCACCGTTCCCACCGATCCCCCTGGGACCTGGGACACCACCCAGCTGTGCTGTCCTCCTGGAAACAGGGTGGGAACCCACTCACCTGCCCACATGGGATATGGTATTTGTGTTAATTCACCCTGTGACTACATTGGATGTTTATCGACTCTACTGCATGGAACTGACTCCTGCAGAGCTCGTTGCTGTGAGAGACACTCTCCACTGGCCCACATTGTTTAGCTTTTCTAGCCTCCCTTGCAGCCAGAAGAGGCCCTGTGTTCTGGCCACTGAGGTGTGGGTGGAATTTTCTTCCCAGTGGCTCCTGGGGAAGTTTTTCCTCTCCTGATAACAGAGGCAGCACCAGAGGGTGCCTTCACCTGTGCTCTCTGTTACGTGGGGGCTAGCAAGAGGAGGAAACCAATATGCTGAAGCTTGGGGTGGTGGGTGGAGAAATACAGAAAGAACCATTAGGAACAAACTCATCCTAGATGGACCCTGAACCCAGACATTTTCACTCTAAAGGAAACCCGCCAGGTCCCTTTCAATTCTAAGGGGAAGCAATGAGGCGGGAAAGTTAGGAGAGTAGGATCTGGACACAGACAAATCCCAGTGCAAGTCCTGACTGGAGCACTCACTAGCTGTGTGTCCCTGAGTGAATTCCTTAACCTCTCTGTGCCCTCGTTCCTCCCCTGCAAAATAGGGATAACTAAAGCACTCACCTTCCAGCGTTATGTGAGGAGGAAATGAGAGAATGCACTTCATGTGCTTTGCATCCCACCTAGCACAACAGCTAACACCAGAACAAACGTTACCAACTACAAAAATATCAACCTAAAAAATCACTGTGTGAAAATTTCAAGCATTCCCATAAAATAGATTTTTAAATCACATACATGCAGAAGCCATTCATTTTTCCCCAGCCAGCACTGTCCTGAAGCCTATTTTCCAAACGAATAGCTCTTTCCAGACCTAGCATGGAAAGTTCCATCCGTCTCCTAACTTGCTGAGCCATCCTTCCTCAAAGCCCTGGCTGCCTCTCCCCTGCCATTTTGTAACCACAGGCCACAGGAGGAACTCTAAAATACTTTACAGAGGCATAACTTTGGCAACCCACAATTTTAAAGTTGATATAACTAACTATAGTACCTAACTGAAGAAAATTTCAGTTAGATGAAGGATGGCTTTTAAAAAACTATCTAGGTAAGAAGGAGCAAGGCCATGAAAGTAGAGAGGCGTGAAGGGGCTGGCCAAGGTGTATATGACGTTCTTTTTTTGTTCCCCCAACTCACGAATGTAAAAGATGTTACTGACAAATGTATGTATGTAGGTATGTACGTACCTATCGAGAGATTTAAGGAATTGCTCGTGCTATTATGGAGGCTTGGGAAGTTCAAAATCTGCCGGGTAGACCAGCAGGCTGAAGACCCAGAGGACAGATGCAGCTTAAGTCCAAAGGTCGTCTGCTGGCAGAATTCCCTCTTCTTGGGAGGCCAGTCTTTCTTCTATTCAACAGATTGGATGAGACACACACACACTACGGACAGTCATCTGCTTTTCTCAAAGTCTGACTTAAATGTTCATTTCATCTAAAAAATACCTTCATATAAACATCTAGATTAACGTTTGGCTAAATATCTGGGTACCATGGCCTGGCCAAGTTGATACATGAAGTTAACTACCCCAAGGGTTTATCCTGCATCAATACAAACAAGTTCCACTGGAACAGGGGACACCTCTGTCTGTCCTTCAGTTCTCCTGGTCTCAGCCTGTGTGGCCTCGCTGGCTCCTCCCGCCCCCCCCCCCCCCCCAGCTCCCTCCTTCCTTTCTCTACCTCCCCTGCAGGAGCAAAGCCCAGGTGCTCCCCATGGGTCTTGCACAGCTGCTTGGCTCTCTGTGGCACTTTCTCAGTTGTCAAGCTTCCCACCTCCGTGGGGGCGGAGGTTCTGTCACTTGCCTGCGGGATGCGGCTGGGAAGGGGAGAAGCTGGCACTTGAACCCACATCTTCTGATGCAGGGTCTAAGCTCTGACCCTATTCAGACTGCTGACGTCCCCGTGGTCAAAACGTGCCACCTGGGAACATGCTAGGTGCGCTCATGGGCAAACGTAAAGACATTTTTAGAGTTACCTATTTACTTGAACGTCGAGTAGAAGGGAAAAAACACAAACTAGCTTATCAAAGTCATGATTTCAGGATATAATTACACAGGATAAGGTCAAATTTAAAAAGTGAGTGAACAAAAGGAAAACACTCTGAAAATAAAACTAAAGGTGGTACACGAAGGGCAGACACATATCATAAAGGTGGTACACGAAGGGCAGAAGTCTAGAGAGTGCTAGCCTAGACGGAGGCCTCCTTGGTAAGAAGGTAAAGAGTTAACTTGTCCTGAATCCTCCTGCTTCTCACGGGGTGATGGTCCCAAGCTAATTAGAAGACACTGAGGGTTTTTGTTTTTTTCTGAAACCAGAAGGATGGAACTCCAGGACTTTACTCTTATTTCTTTGAGCTCAGGGAGGGAACAAAACCTATTCACCAGTTCCATCTGTAGGGTCAGGCAAAGGCTTTAATTCCCAAGTGAGAACCGGCTCCACCCCGCAGCCTGAAACCTGACCTGTCTGTGGCCGTGGCTGCCACCCAGCCTGCGACTGCTCATTCCCAGCGACACCAAGACCAGACAGAGGCTGTGCTGGAGCCAGGGCCCTGCGTGGGCACCTGGGCTCTGCCTCGAACTTAGACTACATCCCAGCAATGATAATACCGGGTAAAAAATCACAACAGCTAACAATTATGGACAATTACAGTCTGGCGGGCACCGGGCCGAATGCTTCACAACGTGACAATACTACAACTTCCCAACACAGCAATGCAGCAATCCCAACTGATACGTGCTATCATTATCCTTATTTTTTAGACAGGAAATTGGAGAACAGAGAGGTTAAGTAACTTGCTCCAGGTAACAAAGCAGGGGAAGGATAAACCAGGACTCAGACCGCCTGGCCTGGCTCAGGAGCACATCCTGGATGCCTTACTGTGTACCATGCGGCTAGCTGACACAAAGCCCTTTCTAGACATTAGTCCCTGTTATCCTTAAGACAGAAATTCTGGGTTCTAACCTGGCGCCAGCACTTATGGATCAAGGAGTTGGAGCTTCAAGATGCAAGGGCTCCCCGCGGCACAGAGTGGGAAGCGGTAGAGATTCTGACTCAGGGGGTCCAGGGCTGGAGCATCCTCAAACATCTCTGACAGGGGTGCTCTGGGACCCCAGTTTGAAGAACAAATAACTTAAACATTCTGCCTCTGGCTAAGAGGTCAGCAAACTATAAACCCACGTGCCAAATGCAGTCTGCTTTTGCATGGCCCACAAGCTAAGGATGGTCTTTACATTTTTAAATGGTTGAAAAAAATCCAAAGAAGAACAAATTTCATGACCCGTGAAAATTATATGAAACTCACATTTCAGTGTCCATAAATAAAGTTTGATTGGAACACAGTCACGCCCTTTCATTGACTTATTGTCTGTCTGCCGTCGTGCTCTGAGGGCAGAGTTTAGCCATTTGCGGCAGAGGCCATATGGACCATAAAATCCAAAATATTTACTATCTGGCCCTTTAAAGTCTGCAAATCCTGGTCTAGTCTACCCTGCCAGCCATGCAGCATCCTCCTTACAGCCTCCCTCCCCTCCAACCTCTGCCTTCATACCTCCAGGGTTAGGGAGCTCACCACCAAACAAGGCAGCCAGGCCCACTGTGAAAGGCGCTGGCACTGAGCTCCTCTGGCAACCGGCCACTCTGCCCTCTAAGCCTGTGCAGTTGGTTCTATCGCCCCTCTGCAATGCCCAGCCGTGTGCTTCTTTCCTCCAGCATCAATCCTTCCTGTCCTCATCGTCCCCTCAGTTGTTCAATTCTCTGGGAAACAGAGGGAGGACGGTGGCACCTCTGTGTGACAGGTAAGGGAGGCAGGGGAGAAGGAGTGTGACATAGTCAGCAGTGGAACTGCAGCTGGACCCAGGTCTCCTGCCGCCCCGCCTGGTGTCCCCTTGACAACCTTGCTTGACTGTCCAGTTTGGTTTCCACTCATCACTCCCAAAATGGCAGCCCCGAGGGCCCGAGGTGTTCTCTTCCTGCTAATGCCTATGGTCTCTTACCTATGATGCCTTCCGGTGGTCGCCCTGGCTTGGCCTTTGTGGAACTAAGCGTGGCTCTCCCCGACCTTTCACCTCTCCCGTCCAGCCCAGGACTCAGTCTTAGGCTCTGGGCTCTCCGCCTGGTCCATCTTGTTCTCCCGCACCCGCTGCCTGGGGCTGGTCCCCAGGCACTGCCCATGTTTATAGTCTCTGCTGCTTGCGGCTTGCTCTCCTGAGTCACCTGCATCTCTAGTTCAAAGGGCCAGGGGTGAGCCGACAGTCTGAAGTGGAATATGGGGTTCTTGGGTTGCCTTCTGACGTCTCTCTATAAGACACAGCCAGTAAGGGCTGTCCTCAGAGAATACCTGGGAAGGGTTTTTAAATCCTTGGAAGAAGAGGGCTGTGTCAACACCAGCTAGTACTCAGCTATCTGGGATCCTTTCAGCCCCAGGCTGCTGCCCACGGGGAAATGGGAAGCTCTCCTGATAGATAAGGGTGTGCGGACAAAAAATGTCACCCGCCATTTCTGTAAACAAAGGCAGCTGTGGCCATCAAGCCTCTGGCCACTGCAGCACCCTCCCCTCACCAAAGGTGCACCTGAGTGGAATTCAGGATGGAGAAAAACAGGATATTGGCACTAGATACTGAAGATGCATGTCAAAGGACTGATTTCAATAAGCCCAGACTCTTGCATCTTCCCACACAGAGGAGAGCACTAAAATCATTAACCTGAGATGTCTGTTTTTTGTGATTAGCAGTAATCTTTTTATGTTTGACTACTTTCTTTTCCCCCCAGCAAAAACTCCTGTATGTCCTGGCTCCTCCCTCACCTCTTTGGAGCAGTCCCTCAGAGCTAGCTGAGAGGCTGCCTCGCAGGCTGTAATCCTCAGTAAGGTCTCCAGATGAAACATAATTCTCAACTTTTAGGTTGTGCATATTTTTCTTTAGTGGACAGGTGAGTGACGTGGAAATGTGCACAGGTCCAGGGGTGCATTGCAATCAGAAAAGCTAGTCTGTGGGTCAAACGATAACTGTATGATGGAGGGCTGGGATGCCGCATATTCCAAACAGGTGTTGATCAGCCAGAGGCAGTGTGGTGAGGGGACGAGAGAGGACCTCAGCTTTGCAGCCAGAGACTCTACTGAGCTGTGAGACCTTGGGAAGTGACACCTGCCTTCAGACTTACCTTTAGTGACATGGGAAAAAATAGCAAAACCCTGCAGGGTTGAAACTGAGTCTCCCTAAAACCGACGTCCTCTGCCGAATTCCTGATTAAGCTCTCCATCCAAAACTATTCCCTTTCTCGTCCTGACGAATATCAAAGAAAAGGGGGCTTTGAAACTGAGCGGGACCCTGTGGGGTCCTTCCGGGCACAAAAGCTTTTCCGTGTCCCCCTTCCCTCCTTTCCTTATTTCTTGTTTGTGGGAAAAAGACTTCAGCCTCCTAAATCTCCCCGAGTGCCAAAGTGCAGATTCAAACAGTTACTAATTAGGGAAGGGAGGGAAGGCAGAAACAAAGGAAAGGCAGTCAAGAAACACTGGTGCAGCGATAAAGCAGAGCCCCAGCTCCTCCTCGAGGGATTTACTTAACAATCTGATACAAATCTCTGAGTTCTTCTGCTGGACCTAGGGGTCCCACCCAGGGGGAGGATGGTGACTTCAGGTCTGCCCAAGCAGACCCCAGAGTGGAGGGAACCAGAAGGTTGATGCCTGAGATTCCTGGAGCACCATCGTGTCACCTCCCCACCAACCAATCAGAGGAAAGTTACAGACCCTGCACTCCCCCCAACCCCGCAACCAATTTTGCCTTTAAAAACTCCTCCCTGAAAACCATCAGGGAGTTTGCGTCTTTTGAGCACAAGCAGCCCATTCTCCTTGCTTAGCCCTTGCAATAAACCTTTCACTGCTCCAAACTGTTTGGTTTGTTTAGCCTCACTGTGCATTGGGCACACGAACTTGGGTTCGACAACAGGGTCGTGATACCAGCGTGGCACCTGGCATTTGCTCACAAACTGTTACTTTCCTTTTCTCCTTTCTTTCCTCCTACTATGCGCCAGGCACCATGCTAGGAGCCAAGGGTCTGGATCAGTAAGGTACAGCACCTGCCCTCAGGAAGCCCAAGCTAGCCGGGGAGACACATGCACAACTACTATCAGAATGGGACAGTGCTTTATTAGTGTGATGACGGTGAAAATAATAAAAATGACAATGGTGTTTCCCCAGCACTGACAATGTGCCAGGCCCTCTCCACGGAGCAGCTCACTTCACTCTCACAACCATCCTGAGAGGTGGATGCTGGTATAACCCCCATTCCACCCAGGAAGGAGCAGAGGCTCAGAGCCCAAAGGCAGACAGTGAGGGAGCCTGCAGAGCTAGGGTGATGGGAGGGCACAAAAGCAATGGCTGGATCTGAAGGGGTCAGAGAAAGCCTCAGGGAGGAGGTGACGATGCCCGGGGCTTTGAAGGATGCACCGGGAGCAGGCAGAGGGAGCAGCAAGCACAAAGGGGTGTAGGTGGGTGGCTGGGGACTTTGTGAGTTGAGAGACACTCACCCCTGATTAACACCGTCAGGACCCACTGTGCTCAGGGCTGCCAACTGGACAGGACTCTACTCTCAACAGAGAGATGGAGTTGGCAGGCTTGAGAAGAGATTATTTCACCCCTGCAGTTTACAGAAATGCAAGCAGCTAATACTAGGTCATTAGTAATAGTAATCACAGCCAATCAGGGCTGTTGCCGTCTCTTTATCAAAAAAAGAAAAGAAAAAAGAAAAGAAAAGAAAAAAGGAATACTGAGGGTATTAACTCAAATGGCAGACATTCTTCATTTAATCCTACTTTTAGAGCTTCTTCAGCTTCGGTTCAGATATCAGGGGCTCAGGGCAGTTCATCTCAGCTTTCCTGTCACTTCACTGGGGTCCTTGGGTGAGTGCTAGTCTCTACCTCCTCTCTCTGGACCTCAGTCTCCTGTATACAATGAAGGGGATGGGCTAGAACAGAGGGTTTTAATGTGTGGTTTCCAACCCAGTGGCCATCTCAGATCTACAGGGTCACGAACTCTGGGGATGGGGTCCAGCCTTCGATGCTTTAACAAGTCTTCCAGGGGATTCTGATGAGAGCCCTGGGTCACAAGAGCCCCAGGGTAAGGACTGTTCCTGCAGTAATACTTGCTCTGTGCTCTAAGGTATTAAGGGTTAGTAACTCTTTGGACTGAGTTATCTCTTGCCCAAGACAGGCAACCTTTCAGAGTAAGAAAAGAAACTCTTTTCTTTGACCATCTAAAGCCCAGAGTCCAGATGAGTTTTTCTAGAGAGGCTCAGGCACATGTGGCTGACTGTGAAAGCCAGAATTTTTTTGGGCGGGGAGGGGTAGGAAGTCTCAAACTTGGCATGTGATGAAAGCAGTGGTATCTGCAGCTAGAGAAATAAAGATGAGAGACAAGCTGCCTTCTCTTTTCAGCTCCAAAACAATGACTCACCTGTGCGTGTGTGTGTGTGTGTGTGTGTGTGTGTGTGTGTGTAGTAGGTGGGGCAGGGAGGTGGCCCTGAGAGGTACAGCTTCCCCTCTCTCATCCAGGAGCTTCCTGGTGTGTAAATTCTCTACTGACAGCCTCCTCTTGAAGACATTTCATTACAAAACCTCAGAAGAGCCGCAAATGGCCACGAGGGCGATTTCAACAGAGCTGGGTCAACAGACTTAAGCGAGGTTTGGCTTCCAAGATAGTAAGAATGGTAAGAATATCTTGTCTAAAAGATCCAATTTTCCCAGTTTGAACTTAAGGCTAAAAACCGTCAAAAAGTTGGAGAGAGTTTCACAGTACTGCCCTGGGCTTCTTCATGCAAGGAGGCACACCCAAACTGCCCTGGAGAAGTGTTAGCGGTTTGGGCCACGGCCTGTGGGTCCTCTCTGCGTTGGTGGGCAGAAATGACTGCCTATGAGACCAACTGTCCAGCCATTTTCAGGAATTCGAGACCCTCACTTGGCAGTGTCTCAGTAACAATAATAAATATTACCACTTTCTTTTATATAGCATCGGCCACGTGCCAGGCGCTAAGTCCTTTACATTTATTAACGAGTTTAACCTACAGAACAACCTCACGGAGGTCGGGATCATTATTATCCCCTAATCACAGGTGAGGAATCCTCCCTACAGAGGCAACGTCACAGAACTAATAAGTCTCCCGTCAATAGGGGGCGAGAGATGCAGGAGATCTGGGCTCTGAGTGAGCCTGTGTCTCTGTCACAGGGCTTGGCCATCCCCTCTACTGAGAAATGAGGGAGACCGAATCAGGTGGTTTCTAAGATCACTCCCAGCTCAGAGTCTGCGACTCCATGCGGTCCATCTGATGCCGGTTGGTGAGGGCGGCCAAGGCCGGCACGTCCTGAAGCTTTGGCCTGGCTTCCTCATGGAACGGGTTCCTCAGCGTCTAGCCCCGGCCCGGGGGAGGCAGGGCTCCCTGTCCCCCTCCCAGCAAGACGCCAACCCAGACGCCAAGCCCTTGTCTCCTGGTCCTGGAGAATGGACTTCCAGCCCTTCTCAGGTATCCGTGTCCGCAGCGCCGAGTGAGCCAGGAATGAGACGGCAAGGGCCCAGGCGGCGCGACCTGCGCCGGGGAGGCGACGAGAGAAACATTCGAGGGGCCCATGGACTGCAAAACCACGCAGTCTCTTTAACCCCCCAAACTTTCTCCCTTGATTAGCGACCCTAGCAGCCGCACATTGGCTGAGTCGCGGCCGCCAGGACCCGCCTTCTCTCTTTATCTATTGGTTGCTGTCGGTATCCATCACAAGCCGAGGCTTCTTAGGGGACCTCGGCTTTTGTCAATCAAAGCAGGCGGGCGGCTGGGCGGGGCCAGGTCAGGCAGAGACACTCCAGCCTCGTTCCTCTCCCTGCCTCCCTCAGGTGTGTAACTGGGGACCTGGAGGCGCGCCGGGGGGCCGGTGCCGGGCGCGGAACCCTGCGCTGGGGCTGGGCCGGGCCCCGGGGACTTACCGATGCGCTGTCCCACCGGAGAGCTGAACGGGTTCCCCAGGAGAAAGTCCATCGCCACGGCTGCCGCTGCCGCTGCCACTGCCACTGCCACCAAGCCGGGGAATCAGCTGACAGCAACCGCGAGCGCCGGACCCGTCACGTGACGCGCCGGACGGTCCTCGAGGAGGCGCGGCTGGGGCGGGGCAGAGGGAGTCTGGAGCCGGCCGCAGGCCCCGCCCCTGACATGGAGGGTCGGCGCCTCGAGGCGGAGGACGATGACCTCACTGCGGTTTACTCGGCGTCGGTGGACGTCACGCACGACGTCGGGCGGCTGCGGGCCTGGGGCGCTTGGGTCTAAGCCACATCCTTCACGTCTTTTTAAGGATTAGGGGCGTTGTCTTTGATCTCTACACACCCAGAAAACCCAGTCTCAGACCAGGGAAATGACTTGGGTAAGGTTACCCGGCAAGCTGAGACTCCAGCTCTCGCTCTTAGTTTTAGCCTCTAGGACCTCACTATGACTACACACCCACTGCTGGGTTTGACAGCCTCTCTGGCCTGTTGTTGTCTCCCTGCCCAGAGAAGACTCTTCCTATTTGAGATCGAGGTCTCCCGGCTGCAAAATGTATTCTCTTTGCAGCCCAGATTTCGTTACCTCAGAATAGGAGGGAAGGGCCAAGGGTTTTGCGACACCTTGACACTGAGAGCCAACTCAGTGAATTGCAGCTAGGGGCGGGCTAGAGCCCAGGGTGGCAGAAAGCACACAGATGTCACGAGTGGGTCCTGGGACCCATCTCAGCCATTCATTTACTGTGTGATTCAAACAGCGGGCTTCCATTTTCTCTGGATTCTGGAATTAGGTCAAGGACCTTTCTTTTTTTAGGTCACTGGCTCCTTTGAGAAAGTGTAGAAAGCAGCGGAGCCTTTCTGAAGAAAAAAAGGCAGAGATACAATTTGACCTCAGGGAGTCTCTGGGGTCCCTCAGGTGCAGCAGTGGACCCCAAGCTAAGAATTAAGAATCTCAAAGGCTCTTCGCAGCTTTGTAATTCTAATATCTTCAACCTTCTCGTGTGCTGTGTTTCAGCTATGTCTACTCATTAGATACCAATATTAGATCTATTGGTTATTTTTTTTTGCTTCTAATGACATGCACTCCAAAAGATACAATAACCACTGCTTTGGTAGTTTGGGTTACTGCAGGATGCTTCAGTATTTTTTGGGCATATCTGTGAATTTTAAATTTGAAAGGCTAGTAAATTGCAGAAATTTAGGACAATAGAAAACCTGAATTAGAACTTAATCACTTCCGTTAATCTGAGCAGTCATAGGGGCTGACATCTTTACCGTACAACATAAAAGCTTTATGGACGTCATGTACTTCTGTGCTTTGAAGTGTTTTAATAATGCTCATGAGACCTGTTAATACATGCCCATACCCCCAGTAGTCTAGATGCTCTTTGAGGGCTGGGATGCTATGTCCATTTCTCTCACTGTTGTGCAACACAGTGACTAACGCATGAAAATCTAAATCAATCTACCTTTCTGTAATGGTATTTGGACTATAAGGGGAGATGTACACTTAAGATGATCTTCATGTCAGGTACCTTCCATGTTTTTCTTCATTTAAACATATTGCTTGGTTGTATGGAATATATTTAGCATGATTTTCCATTGGATTCTTCCATTAACAACCTTTAACATCCCCATGTTGGGCGGTGATTTAACCAGAAGTTCTTGCCTTCTTGCACCACTCTGGTTTAAAGTGATTATGGGCAGGGCTTCCCTGGTGGCGCAGTGGTTGAGAGTCCGCCTGACGATGCAGGGGACACGGGAGTCCGGGAAGATCCCACACGCCGCGGAGCGGCTAGGCCCGTGAGCCATGGCTGCTGAGCCTGCGCGTCCGGAGCCTGTGCTCCGCAACGGGAGAGGCCACAACAGTGAGAGGCCCACATACCACAAAAAAGCAGAGATTAAAGTGATTATGGGCAGATCTTGGCTTTCTGCCAAGAATAAAACAGCCATTAAGTTTTATGCTTCATGGTGAGAAACCATATACCCCCAAACAGGGAGTGAAATCATAGCTCTATGTAAACAGAAAGCTATTTAGCTATTATATTAGAAATGGAAGTGTGTGGATTTTGTCAATACAATAGATAGGAATATAAATTGCAAACATTAAATGTAGTACAGAACTAATTAAAACTATGTGTTCAAAGTGTTTCCTAACAGGAACAAACTCATTTAGTAAAAAGTCTGTTTTAATTTAATTTTTCCTTTTAAGTGTTTTAGCAATATCAATATCAAAATGCCAGATGCAAGAGAGAGGAGATATGGGGATATATATATATGTATAGCTGATTCCCTTTGTTATAAAGCAGAAACTAACGCACCATTATAAAGCAATTATACTCCAATAAAGATGTTAAAAATAAAAAGAAAAAAAATCTAATGCCTTCCTAAGGATAAAAATGTTTAAGTCCTTTAAAATTGACATATTGCATAAATGTAACATAATTATATCCTTTAAGTACTTTTAGACAAAAAAATCAAGATACTTTGCCTCCAAAGCTTAAAGACAACAGGATGACAAGAAAAGTGAGGTCTGTATAGTAAAATCCAGCTAGGACAAAAGGATATTTGAACAATGAAAAGGTCTGACAGTTTTCCTACAATCACATTTGCTCAGGACTGCATACAATGGGGAAGGATTCTGATGAATTACATACACAATTTAACTTTGAAAGTGGCCTGGGGTTGAAGAGAGCCTCAGCTTTGGGGTCAACTGTACCAGTGTGTTTATTCTGGCTTTGCCATTTATGTAGCTGTATAAACTCAGGAAAAGTACTTTTCTGCATCTGTCTCCTCATTTGTAAAGGGGGATAATATTCATAAAGCCTTGGGGAGGATTAAGTGTGATAAAATATGCCAGTCACTCTAGTCGTTCAGTAATATAGCTGTCTCTTTTTTGCTGCCTCTCCGTAAGAAGTGAGCCTTTCAACCAATCATAGTATTTTGCTATTTATGACTATTAACAACCTTGTGTTTGAATTGAAATTTTTACTTTGAAAGGTCTGATCTCATATATTGAATGTTCACAATACTACTAAACTTCATGTCAGGCTGGCTGGCTTCAAGGCTTGTAGACAGGGAAGTGACTAAACACTATTTTACAGATTAGACTGCAGATGCCCATAAAGATTAAGTGACCTATCCAATCCAACATCACTCAGTAAGGACAGTACTGAAACACATGGTTTAGCACAAGATTTGGATGTGATTCTTATACAAGACTCATAGGTATTTCTTGAGTTAGGCCAACAATGTAATGTACAGACAATTTCATTTGCCAATGAATAGAGCTACGCTTATCAGAGCCACTGGCTTTGCAGTTTGCAAGAGAGAAGATGAGAGTCCGCAACGTAAAAGTTACTAGAAACAGAGCAAGATGTTTGTTAGGAAGATGGCTATGATCAGAAACTTGACCTCTATTCCAAACGGATTTTTTTTTAAAGAAAATTATGGTAGGATATAGTGTGAAAGACAGGTTTAAAATTTCATAGCAACTTTCGTTAGCAACAGGGAAAAGATAGCTGACACTGGACTACAAATATTAAAAATGTGATTTTTAATAATATAAGTACAAAATTTTATTTCTTTATACAACTGTAATGGGATTTGGATCAAACAGCTAGAATTTATTTAAAAAACAAAATAAAACAATGATATAAAAATTGCAAGAAGGTCTGAATCCAAAGTTTTTCCTCTAATAGTACCAAATACCACAAGGAACAGATTATTATACAAATGTGTACAAATTTTAAATACAAATACAATAGGTTTGGATTTTAAAGGAAAACAAACAAACAAAAAGCAGGTCCTCGTCAGGACTTCATTAATGTGTACAAATGACAATGGTAGGACTGACTTCTTTCCGTACTAATCCACGTCTCCGAGGCCCTTCCTTGATACCCTGTGTCAAACAGAAAACTGACATGGGTACAGAGGAGGCGTGGGATAGGTGCTAACACACAAAATTAAACCAGGATTTCTGCTCTTCGTGATTTTGGTTCCCAAGAATTCCTGTTTCCTTCTGTTTCCCAGTTAAATTTCAAAACTGCTCTGAGGTGAGAAAGGCATTAAGCAGCCAGAATACCTTTAAGAAACACAGCCCTGTGACCACACTGGTGGGAAAAAAGGAAAGAATTAAATAGGATGCAGCAGAATTAAATAGGCTGGCGGCACTGTCCTCAAAGATCTACTTTGATGCTGCAGTGCTCTGTCCAGGCCAAGGGAAGAAAGCAGTCACCTCAGAGCTTGGTTTTGACGTGGACTCTCAAACCGAATTCAAAAACAATGCTGAAGTGCTCAACTGTTTTCTTTGGAACTGGGAAGCAAAAGCCTGGTTCTTTGGAAATAAGGGCAGCTGGGAATGGTAACATTCCTTTTTATTTACTTTCTTGACATTATTCATTTTTAAAGAACTAGAATCCCAACATAATGATTCCTTTTTGGGGCGCGATACCTTAAAGTGTAGATGATTTGGAGTTTGCAGAGGAGACCAGAGGAAGGAAGGGAGGCAGAAATGACAAATCTGTATCTTCCACATGCTGTTGCTGGTGGAGGCTCTTGTTTTTAAATTATATATACAGAAATTTACAGGATAAATTAAAATCTAGGAGAGTTTTAAGAGTTAAATACACATAATTAAACACACATTCACACACGCACATAAATAACCCTACACGAGAACAGAGTACTTTTTTCGCAATTCGCTTATGTGTGGAATGCAGAACGCTGTGTATCTGCCCAGCAGGGGAGCCAATGAGATGAACCCAGGAATCAGCCTGGGCAAAGCTCACCTTCCACACCCGCCAAGCAGCTAAGCAGCAGAACTGTGAGCTAAGCTGACGCGGCCAATGGAAGATACCAGCTCTTAGTTCTGCAGACCAAATGCTCTGGGCCAGCTCACAATACAGGCCATTCAACTGGTGGCACTGACAGCTTTACCCTCTCCAGGGCTCACAAATCTCCTTGGCTCCGGCTGAGGCTGCCAATGGTACCAATGACTACAATAAGTTTTGCGACATGGACACTGGTAGAGCAGGAATTGGAATGAACCCCCTACTAAGTTAACTTAAGCCATCGCAATAACTTTCAGATGGGAACGATGTTATCACTTCCCACCTAGGTCACTTCAAGTTGAAAAGCTTTGTACTTTCAGTTAACTGACATCTTCCCATAATCTTTCCCATTACATTTCAGACTGTAAGACAGGTAAGGCAAATGGTCAGTGATGGGTCTGGAGGTACAACTGAGTTTGGAAAAAAATCACATTTTAGCTGACCTTAAAGCGATGCACTTGGCATCCAGAACAAGCCCCCAGCCCCCAAGTTACACTGATTTTTAAGGCAGATTTATCCACCACAGTAGAAGAATCCCAAGCCCATATTCACGCCAAGGTTTCCTCTTGGCTAAACCTTTGCCATTTCATAAAATTATTAAAAGCAAAGTAGTTACAGTCCTATGTATATATTATACATTATATATATAGATATATATATATATGCATATATATAAAAATTTAAAACCTACACCCAGATGCCAGTGAAGGGATCTGGAACAGTCACATATACACAAGCCAGCAACAGGCAGGATAAGGTTTCTGTCCCAGGAGTCTTTGCTGTCACAGTCCAGGCATGATGTAAGCAATGTTGTCTAGTGTGTTTGACTGCAAAACAAAGGAAAAAGGTTCAGCTGAAGAGTATTTTACCTTAGTTCCCTGAGACATATTTCTTTATTCAAGGGAGAGAGATGAGAAAGAAAATCTAGAGTTAGAGAAAACAGGGAGAGAGAAGATGTCACGCCGTTGTCTGTTATGCTGGGAGCTTTTCTGCTGGCTTCTCCCGTTAACCCTAGTAAAATAGAGGCAGGAGACTCCTGTACTTTCTTTGTCTCTGGAAGAGCAAATAGGCAACACAGGAGGTGCAGTACCTTAAGGGCTACAACGCTTCCCTCCAAAGGAGAGAAATCTTAGGAAACGGCGTGTTTGCTGTTTCACTGAAGGCCTGGCAGGCACTCAACACTCAGTGTCATGTTCACGGGGCGACAGCCTATGGCAACGCTGTATCCAGGAAGCCTTATGGGCTTGTGCTTCACAGGGCTCATGAAGGCAGGGCCTCTCTGGCTCCCAAGGGGTCTGGCCCCCAAATCCCAGGAAACAAGGAAACTCACCAAGACCTGTTTGGGACAGCCATTCAACTCAGGTAGTTGTGTGGTCAGACACGCCAAGGGGCCAAGCGCACAGATGATGGAATCCAGAAGCACTGACAAACTGCCGGACACAGCAACCATGCCCTGAAAAGGAGAGCGTGACAGGAGAGGACTGAAGCTTGACTCACACTCCTGAGGCTCCCTCCAGGCTCTGGGTGAGTTCCTTGCATGGTTCTTTAAGTCCTGGGTGGTTCTATGAAACTTGTGGCAGAAATGGAAGGTCTCTGCTTTGATAAGAATACATTCCCAGGTTTCCTTTCTATATTGCTAATCCACTGTACCCTCTGTGAGACCTTAGGTTAGTCACTTAGGAACAGTAGGAAAAACCCCCAAAAAACCTATATCGAAAAATCGTAACAAATGCCTCATCTATTCTGGAGACCTGCTGGGAAGATGTGTGGAGATCATGTGTGCAAAAGTATTTTTCTTATGAACTCCACAAATATAGCTCACATGTGACAGCCATGAGAATTCTACACATTAACATTACACACACACACACACACACACTTCACATATGTGGCTTTTTTGATAGTGGATGATACCGCTTTTCTGTTCTTTTTAAAATTTAACTTATAAAATGCATATTGTTTATATCTCTGTGATTCAAAGACATAGCAAATAAGATTGCTTGCTACAAATAATGCTGCCCAGCTCTTGTATAATCTGCTTCAACCAGAAGTACTGTGAGGATATGTCACCTAGGAAGGCAGCACAGAAGCGTCCTTCAGAGAATGAGCTCTGGGCTTGAGATGCGGGGTTGAGAACCTGGCTATATCCCACTCACCGAGAGGGGCAAGCGGCTTTCTATACTGTGCCTGAAAAACACAGTACTGACAGCAACTGTAGCACGGAGTGGATTAAGTGAGACAACAGACATCAAGTACCTGGGGTGGTGCCTGGCACCTGGGAAGTGCTCAGAAAGTAGCAATAATGATTACTAATAATGATTACCAACATCTTCATCTCCAAAACTGCCTTTCTGGCTGCCTGCTAGGGCTTTCATTTTGGATATTTCTCAATCTCAACATACGGTAAAGAGAAATAACCTACCCTTCCTCCTAGCATCCCTTCCTCTGCTAAAATCACCACCGTTCGCACATCGGCCCAGTCTCAAGGCCTTGCCACCGTTGACTTTTCTTTCCCTTCATTCTC
This sequence comes from Tursiops truncatus, assembly GCF_011762595.2. Classification (NCBI taxonomy): domain Eukaryota; kingdom Metazoa; phylum Chordata; class Mammalia; order Artiodactyla; family Delphinidae; genus Tursiops; species Tursiops truncatus. The sequence continues at coordinate 12,296,562 of NC_047044.1, forward strand.
CTTGTCCAATGTCTCCCCCCACTTCCAAGGCAGGCAGCAAAGGGTTAAAAGCATGGACCCTGAGGTCATACCACCAAACTCAAGGCTCTGTTTCAGCACTTATGGGCTAAACTCTAGAGAAAGTTCCTTAACCTAAGTCTGTTTTTCCTTCTCTAAAATAAGGGAACACAAATTTTGTTTCACAAAGTTGCAGTGTGAATTAAAGGAAAGGATCCATGTACAGCACTCTGAACCAAAGCTGCCTGAGTGAGCATTCAACGGAAGACAGCAATTAGGAATATTATTCCATACTTTTGCCCTACAGTTAATGATAGCTAATATTTTACGTTCGACTCTCCCAATAAGCAACCTGAGAGTAGGAACCAAGTCATACTCATTTTTATATCCTTCCAATAAATACTGGGGTTCTGCACAGAGTAAGCTCTCAATAAATATTTGTTAAATTCAAATCTTTGTCATGTCTAGTCTAGATTATTGTTATAACTTTTCCCTAATTCTGGTCACTTTTCACTCCCAATCTAAAATAGAAGATATTCTCAGTGAAAACCAAATGAGAGCTCTGATCATTCCTCCCTACTCAAAAAATTCCAGTAGTTCCTGAGCAGTCATTTCCCTCTGTAGTTTGGACTATGCCCTTAATATTCAGCCTTCCTCTACCCTATGCATTGGATCTTCTAGTTTTTCATCATTTTAGCAATAAACCCCTCTGGAAATAAAATGTTAAGTGGAACCCCAATATATAAAACAGCTAAAAGATCTGGTTGAAGTGGGAATGGGGGGTCTAGAGCCCCACTGGGTCTCTTTTGGCCCATCTCTGCAGAAAACTCCAGGGCCGAGAAGCAGATGTTCTCTTGGTTTACGATGTCTCTCTCCAACAGCTCCGTGATACCAAGTCCTGCTTATCCTTCCAGGTCCCACTGGAACTCCACATCCCCTTCACAGAGCCTCTCCTGACCCCCTAACTCTCTGCTCTCGAGCGCTACTGTAACTGCTTCAGGTGGCACAAAGCCGCAGAATGAGAGCAGGCTGAGAAGTGGGGCAAGCTGTGCTCGGTCACAGCGAGTTGTGTAAACTTGTAATAACGGTCAGTTAATTTCATTAGGTTTCAGGTATTCAGTCTTTAAATGAGCAAACTGTATAAATTAGTGTTCCTTAAAGTGTAGTACGTTTACTAATTTCAGGTGGCGTAGAGGTGAACATTAATTATTTGATATAAATCCATTTTGAGATATATTAGAAAAAAGATTAGAGTATCTCACTTGTGATATCGAGGACATCATTGTGAAAGCATGGATAAATTTATTTAAATAAAAATATAAATAAATCAGGAGCTTGGGATGAACATACACACACTACTATATATGACAGATAACCAACAAGGACCTACTGTATAGCACAGGGAACTCTACTTAATATTCTGGGATAACCTATATGAGAAAAGAATCTAAAAAAGAATGAATATACATTTACGTGTAACTGAATCACTTTGCTGTGCACCTGAAACTAACACAACATTGTAAATCAACTATACCCCAATAAAATTAAAATTAAAAAAATACAAAGTAAATAACAGTATAAAGTGGTATGTGGAAATGGCAAAATTGTGAAGATATACACAAATGATTAAAGTCTGGGAAAAAGTGGAGTATAGGGGGAATGGGGAATTACTGCTGATGTATATGGGGTCTCTTTCGGGGGTAATGAAAATGATCTGGAATAGACAGTAGTAATGGAGCCACAAATCTGGGAATATACTAAAAGCCACTAAATTCTACATTTTAAAAGGGTAAACTTTATGGTATGTGAATTATATCGTAATAAGACTGTTCCTTATGTTAAAAAAAGGGGACTAGAGATTCTGCAACATTCTTTCCCTTTTCTGGTCAATATGTATATGTAACTCTCCCACAGCAACCGCTCACAGAAGCTGGCTTGTTTTATTTGCTAATTATTTATCTATTCTATCTTTCCAATTAGATTGTAAGTTTCCTGAGGATACGAAATCATCATAATTTCTATTCCCCCCAGTTTTTGGAATAATGCCTAAGTACTCAACAACTATTTGTTAATCTCAATGGAAACATCAGGGAAAATCTGGAATATGGAAGGTGAAAAACACAAATCATTTAAAATTTTAACTTTTTAGGAAATGTAAGAATGTCTAAATATGAAAAATAAATAAGGATCCCAGAATATTTTATTCTGGAAATATCTATATCCATTCAAATATCTGGGCCTACAAGAAAGCAGCTGTTTTGACACCTACTAAATTTTGAGAAACTAGCCAAAGAACTTAGACAAAGCTTCATCTCTTGCGGCCTTTGGCATTTTATTTGTTGAATAATAATTCAACTTCCACATAAAAGCAAGTGAGTAGTTTTATATCCCTACACTGATTTCTCAGCTTAAAGATGGCTTTAGTAATTCAGACTGATTTCTTTGCTGAAATGTCCTATTAGGACCCAGTGGAAAACTGAAATACTACACTACTTACTGAGTTAGCCAGGGAGAAATATGATTAGAAGTTGAATATGGTAATAGAAATGGAACATGACAGCTTTGCAGGTTAAGTGATTTTGAAATTGAAGCTTAAAAGGACACAGATCTCCTTAGGGTACATAGGACTGTATGATTCAAGTGCAGAGAAATGAAGAGCTTGAGAACCTCAATCTCCCAGTTGCTACCTACTTTCAAAGCAGTAGAGGAACACTTAATCCCCTGTACAATCTAATCTGTCTATTGAAAACCATGCTGGAAATGCATAGAAAAATCCAAACTCTCTTAGAAATAATAACGATCAAAGCTTCCATGGGATTTGTACTCATTTTTCCCATTGCATTTTTAAAAAATAAAAATGAGTTACAGGATTATATGTCAATTGTATCTCTGTAAAACTGGGGAAAAAAAAGTTACAGGGTAGTCTAATTTCCTTTTGTGCCATTGTTTCAATAGGACGGTATTAGTGTAAACTTTGAGAGCCAGTAGGTAGATTCCATATCTCTAGATGTTTCTATTACCATCTCTCTTCTCTATCACTGTATCCTGAGCACCTGGCATAACCCAGCATACAGTAGTTGCTCAATGAATGTATGTGGAATGAGTAAGTGGATTCAAATTATATAAGCAACTGGAGTCATGCTGCTGGCAGTGCCCTCACCTCGGTTTCCTGCAGGCGGTGTCCAATGAGGCTCAGGGACTCTCCCAACAGCTGGAGATGAGCAGCCACGTCGATGGGCTCTGTCTCAGGGGCTTTGGCTGGCGAGGCAGGTAACAGCATGGTGGTGGGTGGGGATTTCTTTTGGGGTGACAGTACTCCTGCAGAGGAAGCTGAGAACAGAGACAAAATAGAGAAAGCTTGCCAATATTCTTCCAGATTTTCCCTTTTTATGAGCTCTACCAGGCATTAACAAAATTATGGACTGTGGGCCAAATCTGGCTCATGACTTGTTTTTATATTGGCCTGTGAGCTAAGAATGATTTTAGATTTTTAAATGGTTGTTGTAGAAAAAACAAAGAGGAATATGTGACAGAGAAAGCATATGGCCCTCAGACTTAAAATATTTACTCTCAGGGACTTCCCTGGTGGCACAGCAGTTAAGACCCCAAGCTCATGCAGGGGTCCCAGGTTCGATCCCTGGTCAGGGAACTAGATCCCACATGCATGCCACAACTAAGAGTTTGCATGCCGCAACTAATGAGCCCAAGAGCTGCAACTAAGACCCAGTGCAACCGAATAAATTTAAAAAAAAATTAAATAATAATAAAAAAATAAAATATTTACTCTCTGGCCCTTTACAGGAAAGCTTGCTGACTTCTGACTTAACATTTTCTAGGGCTTCCCTGGTGGCACAGTGGTTGAGAGTCCGCCTGCCGATGCAGGGGACATGGGTTCGTGCCCCGGTCCGGGAAGATCCCACATGCCACGGAGCGGCTGGGCCCGTGAGCCATGGCCGCTGAGCCTGCGCGCCCGGAGCCTGTGCTCCGCAGCGGGAGAGGCCACAACAGTGAGAGGCCCACGTACCGCAAAAAACCCCACAATATTTTCTAAATTTTTTTGGCAACCCTTAATATTTAGTAATAATATCTGGATATCAAGATCTGCTTCTAATATAGGCTCTTCTCCCCATTTCTTAGTGAGGAAGCAAAATTCACAGTGCTCTAGGGAAAAGAATGAAAAGAGGAGAGGGATGTGGTCAATACCTTTCACTTTCATGGAACCTTCTGAGCTGGATGCTTTTCTTTTCACAGTTGTAGCTTCTGCTTTGTTCTGTTTGTGTTGCAGATACTGAGCTTTTTGTTTCCAAATCTGCAATCAGATCAGGGCAAACAAATTTAAAAGGGCAAAAAAGTAAAAGGGAAAGCAGTCATGGAAGAGGAGAATGAAGAAAAGAAAGGGAACAGTGGAGGGGAGCAGACAGAGGGTTAATGTTAACTTTTAAGCTGGAGGGTCAGTGAACAGGCTTCAGATAGCGGTGACAGTAGTATCTTAGTAGAGGACCACGAATACCCCCCAGTGCTAATGGTCACATTGCAGCATTGATTCTATGATCACTCTAAGGTTGAAATGTAAAATCACAGAGGAAACATCTGGCTCATCCTAATGTCCATGTGGTTTAAATATTTCTTCTAACCTGCCGGTTGGAAACACCAATACTAGGATAACAATGACATGGAAAACAGAAACTAAAGATAATTGACCTGGGTGAAAAATATATGTTGTTTTCACCCAGATGAGCTGTACCTTAAAAAAGCAAGATGGTAATTCTAATGCCTAGACTACCCTCATATCATCTAATTGGAAAGTAACTGTGATTCAAATATGACTATTTATCATTGTCTTATTAGCTTTTTGACAGGAAGGTTTATTATTTGGTAATGGTCGATGAGGATGATGACCTGGAACCTATTTACCTAGTAAACATTGTCCCATGTTTTTATTATTTGCTGTGACTATCAGGTGGACCACTTTCCTCAGTTCTCAGACCACAGCTGACTAGTAGGTGTTTGTGGTCAAGGTCTCTGACTTTAGATTCTCTTTTAACACGACTCATTGCCCAAGTTACATCATCTTTTGGCTCAAATGTCAGGTTGGTGGGAAAAAATTAGATGAGGTTAGAAGACAGCCTCCCTGCAGCTAAATCCTCATGTAGAGTGAACTGGCGCCAACTACTTTATTGTCCTCTGCTAAACCATTTGCCACTGTTTGGGATGGTGTGTCGGAGGATCACACATTTTGGAAGGCATAAAGCAATGAAAAATGTGTCCGTTGTAAACTGTACTTACCAGTTTGTCCTTCTCTGGCAATTGCTTCCACACCTCAGCCAGTTTTTTGCTCAGTTCCCCAAAATCTAGCATAAAAGAGTAAAAAAAAATAAAAAACAGAAAGAACCCAAAACAGTAAAGGTTTAACCATAAACAAAACAGACGACTGATACGAGCAAAAACTAGGAAAAGGGTCTTGAAGATCAGATTTAAATAGCACAAGAGTCTTTCAGAAAACCAAACCAAACCCCATCACTTTCCTTGATTCTTTTCTGGAAGGAAGGGGCTGTTTTGGTGGCCGTGAGACAGGCTCAAATTCTCACATGTCTACTCTCTAAGGACTTATTCCTTAAGCATCTTTCTGGTGTCTTTTAATTTGATTCCACAGAACAGGGCTTATCTACTTAAGTTAGAGAAAATATGTTATGGAGAATTTGACTGATTAAGAGATGTTAGAGTTTTACCGAATTTCTGAGAGCTCAGAGACAAAGAAGAATTTCCCTAGAGCGGCTCGGAAGCGATCTGCCAGACGTGTAATGCTGTGCTTCCACATGTAGAGCGAGGTCGTGCTGTATAAAGCACATCTGTGTCTTGCACGGTGCTTCAGTGTGCCTCACAACAAGCCTGGTGAGCAGGTTGGGAAGCTAGTTCACACATTGGGCAAATGAGATGTGCAGAGGGTGCGTGACTTGTCTAAGGCCTGAGGTGTAGTGTGCTTCTCACCTCACTAACTTCCATATAGAGACAAATATGAACAATGTAATACGTCATCTCACTCCGACTCTATACTGAGGGCAGTTTAAGGAAAAGGTCAACTGTAGAACCTTGGAAAGAAACGACTGCGTATTTATGTAGTGTGCTTTATGGACGGGGTGAACTAAGACAAAATCTACAGTGACTTGCACAACTGAGGGAAGAAATGAGGTTTGTGTTCTTTTCATACTATGGGAATAAGTTTGCCTGCTGACTGGATTAACTGCACTGCTTCAGGGACACAGATGGAAAGTAAAAGCACTAAAGATGAGAAATGTTCTTACCTATGCCTGGATGGTCAGCCACAATGGTTACACGATACTCCTTACAGAACACCTGGTAGGCCGACATGTTCTTCTTTTTTGGCTAGTACCACATAAAAATAGAACAGGGTAAGACTTAATTAGAACACAGGTTGAGCAACCTTGCATCTATGGGAACAAAACAAAAAAGATACCTGCACTTTTTCATCAAGAGTGCTAAATTACTAACCAGCTTTCCTAAACACGATAATTAATTTTTAATCCATGTTACTTATGACTCAGAGATGAGTATCAGTTTTACTTTAGAAGGTAAAAACCACATGCTAAATTAATTTTAGATTTTTCAGGTTGTTGCAGCTACTTGATAATTATTTGTAACGCTCTTCATCCTTTCTACAAATGTTACATATTTCGGTTAGAATTAAGTGCTAAGAAAATCTTTACCTCTCCTTGGGTGTCTAGTTTTCATCTTCTTTGAAAATAAGAACCACATAATTTCCCTTTGCTTTGGGGCCAGAAAATCAAGAGCTAAATTTTGTTCATATTGTTCCTCTGGTTTTGATTTCTAACCTTAAAATTTTCCTGATCCTGCTTTGACTGTCACTTGTAGTTTATCGTTATTTTATTATTCACATTCTTCTGGTCCAAGGTGAGAAGTAAATAACTGAAGACAATTCTTTGGTACTTAACGTAAGATGAACCTCTTTCACTTCAACAAACTGCTTTGTACTACCTGAAATATGTTTATTCTTCACTTATGACAATTCCAAAAGCAATGCATGATTTTTGAGAAACAAAAACAAAATGAGCTTTTAAAACCAGTTCAATGAGGGATATATAAAACAGAAGATACTATACATTACTATGCATCCCATTTTACAATTATCCATAGACTCAGGAGAAAAGAGTTTTCCCACCTGAAAAGGTGCATTAGATAGCACCTGTTCAAATCTCTCATTTTGAGGATGAGAAAGGAAACTTAGAAAAATAGTGACTTCCCTGGGTCCTGCAGCTATGCCAGTTATAACACGAGAATGGCTACAGCCTAGCCTGACCTCCAGGGCTATGCATTATGGGCCAAAGAAAAAAAATATGTTGTAACAGAAAAAATTACTTTTCAAAAGAAAAGATTATCCGTTTGTAACCATTATCTAATAAACTGAGATGTCTTCAGTCTGGCTTTCCTTACAACCTCATCTGTAAGTATCAAAACATGATGATCAGTCCTCCATCGCCTCCCAAGATAGTCCTTTCTGATCCTGCACTTATAATGACATGAACGGTTGGTTGGTGCTTTAAAAGCTACCGGAAACTTCTGTTCGCCTCAAGAATCTGATTTTACAACCAAAACAAACCAACAAACACAGTCCTGTCTTGTGACTTCAGAGTTGCACCTTGTTTTTAAATGAAGCCTGATCACACACTTTATTCACCTTAGTTCTTTTTTTAAAAAATTTTATTTATTTATTTTTGGCTGCATTGGGTCTTCGTTGCTGCGCACGGGCTTTCTCTAGTTGTGGTGAGTGAGGGCTACTCTTCATTGCGGTGCACAGGCTTCTCACTGTGGTGGCTTCTCTTGCTGCAGAGCACGGGCTCAAGGCGTGCAGGCTTCAGTAGTTGTGGCACGTGGGCTCAGTAGTTGTGGCTCGCGGGCTCTAGCGCGCAGGCTCAGTAGTTGTGGCGCACGGGCTTAGCTGCTCCACGGCATGTGGGATCTTCTTGGAACAGGGCTTGAACCCGTGTCCCCTGAACTGGCAGGTGGATTCTTAACCACTGCATCACCAGGGAAGCCCTCACCTTAGTTCTTAATGTTGTTTTCGTAAAACAACTATCCTCAAAGGCCAAAGACTAGCCAAAACTTATGACAGTAAAAAAGCTGTGTGATGTCTCAGACTTCAATTCCAAAAGGAATTCTGAAACCATTTTTGAAGAATGGAAACAACCCTGAAACGTCTTCCAAAGTAAACTGCTTTGAATGAGATAGCACTTCTCTGGCTATGAAAATTATGCCATGTTTGTTATAGATTTAGCTTCAAAAATTTTAGACTAATCTTTTAAAAACAGCTTATTCATAGGCCTGACATTTGGCCATAAAATAAAACCTGCAAGGAGTTTTAACAATGTTTTCTCAAACATGATATAAGACTATGAAAAGTCAATGCTCTCTATTCCACAAGGCTATCTACAGCTATAACATAAAATTGAACCTACACAAAATTAATCACAACTCTTACCCAATATGTTAGATCCAAATCCACACAGTGAAGAAAGGGGTTCCTCTCATAACTCTTATAAAGGACTTTATTCAATTATGTAGAAAATATACCGGCATTTATTGAGTATCTGTACTGGGTACAGTGAGTAGTTAAGAGGATGAGCTTTTGGAGCCCAGATCTTATTCTAAGGCAGTCAAGCAGCATAAAATAGTGGAAAACATGAGATGTAAAGTTTGAAGGCCCACCATTTTTTCTCGCCATTTTAGCTTCACCTTATACTAATTATCTGATCCTGAATAAAACTTATGAGAAGTGGATTGCTCTCTGACATGTGATATTTAAAAACAAAATTTTGTTATTTATTTATTTACTTATTTGGCTGTGTCGGGTCTTAGGTGCAGCACACGGGATCTTCACTGCCATGTGCGGGATCTTCGTTGCGGCATGCGGGATCTTTTAGTGGTGGCATGCAGGATCTTTAGCTGCGGCATGTGGGGATCTAGTTCCCTGACCAGGGATCAAACCCGGACCCCCTGCATTGGAAATGCAGAGTCTTAGCCACTGGACCACCAGGGAAGTCCCCTGACATGTGATATTAAAAGTATTTCAATGGCAAAGAAGGAAAAACAGAGACTAAAAAGAAGGAGACTGCAAAGGAAAGAGAAAAGAAGTAACCCACCGAAGTATTCTGCCATTCATTTCTTAATAAATATTTACTGAGCATCCACTATGTGCCAGACATTGGGAATACAGCCAAGAACCAGACACATAACCTAACAGAAAAGACAGATAAATATGTCACAATAAAATGCGACAATATTATAGGGAAACTACTGGGTGTTACAGGAACATGTATTAGGAGCACCTCACAAATCAGGCAATCGAAGAGAGCCTCTGGAGGAAGTGACGTTAAGTGTACATTGGAAAGCTGGGTGGAATTAGCCAGGTGAAGAGTGGTTACGGGTGTTCTAGGCTCTTAGAGTGGTGACACTCATGAGAGAGAGAAGTAGGAGATGATCTCAGAGAAGCACGGAGTGCTTAGAGATGGATGCCTTGTAACCTGTATTAAAGAGTATGGACTCCATTGGAAAGAAGTGATGCAAGTATTTTAAGCAAGAAGTCACATGGTCAGGTTGCACGTTAGGACCGTGGAGAATGGACTGGAGCAGAGCAACAGCGGAAGCAGGAAGCCCGATGGGGATTGGGGGGCTGCTGCAGGAGTGCCCGAGAGGGATGATGAAGGCCTACAGCCAAGACAGTGGGGTTGGAGAAAGGCAGATAAATTGAAAGGGAGGGAGAAGTGACAGGATTTATCAGAGATAATGTGAAAAAATGGAAAGAGCCTGGCCTTTGGAGGCCGACAGAGCTAGGTTAGAATCCTGACCATACTATTTACTAGTTACACAAACTGCTTCATTTCCCTGAGCTTTAGTTTCCCTGTCAGTAAAACTTGGTTAATACCATTCCCAGAGGTGGGAATTAATCAGCGTTTGGCACTTCAGTAGGTACTCAGTCATGTTATTTCTGCAGTAGGCAGAATTCCAAGATGGCGCCCAGGATTTCGGCCTCCTGGTGGACACACCCCGTAAAATGCCCTCCCCTTGACTGTGGGCAGGACTGGTGAATATGATGGGGCAACACTCCCGTGATCATGTTATGCTATATGGCAGAAGGGAATTTGCAGATGTAATTAAGGTCCCTAAGTGAGCTGAATCTGAGTGAATCCAAAGGGAGGTTATCCTGAGTGGGCCTGACCTTATCCAGGGAGCCCTTAAAAGAGGTGAGACCCAACAGGAGACACTCTCCTGTTGTTGGCCTTGAACTTGAAGACAACAAGTTGCCATGAGTTTTACAACTGCAAGGGCATGAATGCTGTCAACAACCTGGAAGAGGACCTCCAGCCTCAGCTAAGAACCCAGTTCTAGCCAACACCTGGATTCAGTCCTGTGAGAGATGGAGCAGAGAACCCAGTGGAGCCCTGTCAGGACTTCTGATCTACAGAATTGTGAGCTAATAGATGGATATTGTTTTGAACTGCTAGATTTGTGGTAATTTGTTATGCCACAATAGGAAAGTTCCTTTCTATTCCCTCTGTATTTTTCAAAATAGAAGTTGTAGCATCCAAAAAGCTAATATAAGATTTTTTAAAAATAGAAATTCTGGTGAGGGAGGATAGAGTGAAATCTTCTGACCTAAATCAGACAAAGAAAATAGCAGCAAGGCCTTTACTTTAAACTTTCGTTTCAGTAGTAAAGGTCCTATTTTTAGCGTTCTTCTGGTAAAGTTAGTCATGTTCAGATGCCACGCAAGTGAGCTCTGGGTGCTGCACTGCCTTTATTAATTTAGTAGCAGCCTCACATCCCCAGATGCTCTAAGTGATCCAATCCTTTCAAATCCCCCTTTACTGGGCCCAAGATAAAATGAGGTTGCATTACAAAGAAAGGCATGAGTTCATGTAAGTTCTGTTTGGCTATGAGAGAGAGACGGAGAGAGGGAGATATGGATTGATTAGTCTGTGTGATTCTGCTCTAAGAACCCATTCCTTGGAGTGTGTGTGACAGCATGAGATCTGCTTTCCCCAGGCAGTTCCTGTATGTCTCCCTCAGTGTGTGTAACTCGCTACCCAAGTGTAATTCTGATGTTTGGAGCTGACATAGTTTAAAAAATAAAATTATGAAAAAATAAATAAATAAATAAAATTATGGCTCTTTAACATATACCAATGACATCACCTGGTGAAGAGAGTAAAATCCAGGTGCACTGGGCTGACATTCTGTTGGACTGAGCAACTGCTGGCCTTCATTGTGGAGCCTTCCTAAGGGATTTTCAAGGGAAACTGACAATTTTCACCTTATGTGCTGACCTTAGAACCTAACCATTGTGCTCTAAGATGCAACTCAGGCCTGTGGATCCAAAGTTTGGAATTCGAACTTAAGGGTAAAATTTTTTCCAGGGAACAGACATCTTTCTACATTAATAGTTAGAAATAACACAAATAATGATCTCGAGACATCAAAATATTTCCAAGTGACTCTAAATGCAAGGCTAGTAACTGCACCCTAGACTTTCTAGTGCAACAAAACAGCGTGGCAAGTGAATCACAGTAGTTACATCTGGAATAACATGGACTCTCCTTTAACAAAATGTTAATATTTTAAAAACTTGGATACTTTATTACTAGCAGCAAATGACTAGCAACAAATCCACTTAAGTGTGACTCACAAAGTTGTAATTTTTACAGCCAGAACTTCTTTTTAAATGTTTGAGGCTACGTGTCACAATATCAAGACCTTCTAAGAGCAACTTTTTTTTTTTTTTTTTTGCGGTACATGGGCCTCTCACTGTTGTGGCCTCTCCCGTTGCAGAACACAGGCTCCGGACGCGCAGGCTCAGTGGCCATGGCTCACGGGCCCAGCCGCTCTGCGGCATGTGGGATCTTCCTGGATCGGGGCACGAACCCATGTCCCCTGCATCGGCAGGCGGACTCTCAACCACTGCACCACCATGGAAGCCCTAAGAGCAACTTCTTAATGCCCTGTTTAAAGCAGTCACGCTGAATTCTTTGAGATCATAGAACTCTTTGAGAAACTGATAGAAATCCCTCTTCAAGCCCATCTATGAACCTATAGCTTAGGTTTAAGAACTTATTTTAGTTTAAAAACCTATTTTAAAGGATAAAACATCTGGGAATTAAGGCAAAACATCATTTATGAATCTTCAAAATAAAACGTGGCTTTCTTCTGCTGATGACAGGAACCCAATCTCTTCATTGATGTTAATACTGTGTAGGAGACACTGTTACCAAGGCTTTACCTATAGAAACTCATTTAACCCGCCCAGCAACCCTTCGAGGTAAGTTCCATCATTCCTGCCATTTTAAAGATGAGAAACAGATCCAGAGTCATTTACCCAGCGAGTGGCAGGGCCACCATCTGATGCTCCTCTGAACTAACTTGACTCAGATCCCTAAATGCGATCTGGCTAAAGGAAAGGGTGACAGAGCAGTAAAGTTTTCACACCAAAGCTTTTATTTTAACCATTCTGAATGGGAATCTATTTCTGCTCTCTCTCATAATACACCACTGAATATAAATTAAACATTCTTTCTGGGTCCTGTAATCAGAAAAATCTGGGTTCAAATTCCTGTGCTGCCACTAAACAGGTGTGTATCCTGGGGCAGGTTATTTCACTTTGAGCTTATTTCTGTGAAATGGACAGGATAATACCTACAACTCATTGGGTTCCCGTGAAAATTCACCAATACACCACAGATAAAAAACGTAGTGCAGTGCTTAGAACATATGAACAACTCAGTAAGTATAGCTCTTATTATTATTGTAATTTACTAAAGCCCCCTTCCTGCCTTCCACATGGTTACTTTTAACCTGCTGGTTGGACCTCCTGTGGTTCTCTGAACATCCTATGCCCTCTTGGGCCTTCACATGCATTTCCACTACCTGACTGGAATACCTGTTTGGCCTTAAGTTTCAGTTCAGGGCTGCCTCCCCCTGAAAGCTTCTTGGACACCCACAGGCTCTCCCTGGCACTCTGCACCCACCTCTGCTGAGGTTCAACACTCTGAACGCTTTCCAACCCCTTACTACACACGGAGCTCTCTGAGAGCTAACACTGTACCTGATTCAGTGCCTGGCACAATGTAAGTGCAGAATAAATATGTACTGAATGCATAACAAAGTCTCAGAATTGTGTGTGAAAAGGCCGGTACGCACATTCATTTGTGTAACCTCGTCTGCTTTTCACAACACCCTCGTAGGTGAAGTTCTACGAAGAAAACAACAGGGTCAGAACGGTCCCCTGACTCCTCACCAGCTGATGTTCCTTTCCCCAGTGCCCACGACATGCTCCAAGGAGCTTAGGAAACTTGCTGTATAACATCTGCTTTTGGTCCTTAGAGACCCTGTTTTCGTTCTGGTTCTTAACTGCTTTCCAAATAGGTGACAGCTACAGAGTTTGCTTCCTAAAAGGTGGATGTTAATATTAAAAAGCAAAAGAAAACATAAACAAGAGCCCTTTTGCTTAGTCGAATATGTGAAATGAGTGCTTGAAAAAAAACTTTTAAAAAGATGTTTTCAAGTATATTTTATATTTCCGAAGAACGTGGGATGAAAGCAACAGTCGTTGTTAACAGCAGCTACTGACTGAGCCCTGCCCTGTGTGTGCCAAGCGTGCTACGTGTACACCTAATTTAATCTAAATAACCCCATTTCACAAGTGAGCAGAGAAGCGAGGAAGCAATCTCAAGAGAACAAGGCTAGTAAGTAGCAACAAGACAAGAACCAAGTCTGCTGAACTCGAGTCCAAGCTTTCCGCCCCTTCATTTCAACATCTGTATGCTTCCATAGGACAAATCTCAGACACCAGTGCACCATGTCAGTCTCCCTTACCCTAGAACCTACTTTTAGCTTTGTCAAAGATTGCTTGTGGCACTGGGTAACCGCCTCTTAAGTTTTAGAAAGGCATGTGCTACAGTGGAAAGAGTACAGCCTTGGGGTTAAAGAACCTCCATTAAAATTCTGGCTCCATGTCTTTTCTTCTCAGCTTCCTCCTCTGTGAAAGGGGGCTAACAATACCTGTCAGTCAAGACCCCTATGTGTGCAAAAATGCCTCAGAGAGCCTGGCACATAGCAGGCTCTCAGAGATGGCACCTCCTGATTTGTACCACTTATCGCTACTGTTACTCAGCGTCAGTCTTAACAGAGGGAGAATTTATGTAACAACATGACAAGTCTAGTTATCTCTCAGAATTTAACTTTTTTTAAAAAAAATTTATTTATTTTGGCTGCGTTGGGTCTTCGTTTCTGTGCGAGGGCTTTCTCTAGTTGCAGCGAGCGGGGGCCACTCTTCATCGCGGTGCGCGGGCCTCTCACTATCGCGGCCTGTCTTGTTGAGGAGCACAGGCTCCAGACGCGCAGGCTCAGCAGTTGTGGCTCACAGGCCTAGCTGCTCGTGGCATGTGGGATCCTCCCAGACCAGGGCTTGAATCCATGTCCCCTGCATTAGCAGGCAGACTCTCAACCACTGCGCCACCAGGGAAGCCCTATCTCTCAGAATTTAGTTTATAAGTAGATCAACAGCAATGTCTGAGTGTGTCAGGCACTAGGCCACTGGGCCAGGCTTCATTTGCTTAGAGGAAATGAGAACATTCTGGAAACATACAGGTAAGTGAAGGCATTCCTCTGAAGTGGCAACGTCACAGATTTTAGTTTGAGTGGAAGTGAATGGGCTTTTACTGATTTAGTAAAACCAAAAGTAAGGTATTTCTGAAATGTTACCATATCCTGCTCCTCCAACATAAACCAAAAGATCCCCACTCCAACGGGATGGTCTTAAAGCGGAAACGATCATCAAGGTATCACCATATGATTTCTCTCCTCCTGGAAAGCAGGATTCAATAACAAAGAAACAAACAGGCAAACAGAAAAGCTAAAAAAACACTCCCTAAATGAAACTCCACACTGAAAGTGTCACCATTCACAGGGGAGAGAGTCCAATCTCCCTTCTTTGTATCAGTCAAAATTCTCCAGGAAGAGTCCCCCACTGCTGCCTTCGCTTCTCACTCTCGTGTGAACTCTGCCAGCCTGGCTTCCATTCTCCCCACTACACCTGAACTCCTGTCTTCTCAAGCATGAGCCCAATCTGTTCTTGAAACTGTCTTCCTCCCTCTGCGATGCTAAGCCCTCTCAGTGTCTCCTCCAGCACCACGGCCCCTCTTCCAACCCTGGTTGCAGGTCGTCCACTGAACTCTAGGTCTCGCATTTCCACTGCTCCCTGGGAAGTCTACTGAGATGATGACTGTAACAATTAACATGTATTGAATGTTATTTAGCTAATGTGCCAACACTGTGCAAAGCCAAGGTTCCCAAACTTTGTTGGTTCATGGTTCCTGTGTGGGTCTTCACGTGGTACGTGCTTTTTATCACAGCAATCACTGAAAGGAATGGAACATAAAAAGACGTGGAAACTGTGAATTACTTTGCGCTAGTAGTTCATGAGGTACCTGACAGATGGCAAGTATGACTGTTTTTTCTGAAATGTTAATGCTGAAAAAATCTAGTGGTGCCACTGTGAGTCTGCTGTGGTGCCCCAGAGGGCCTTGGCACACCGAGGCCCTGAACACCTTCCCATGTATTACCACACTGAACCCTTAACAACCCTACCAGGTAGGTCTATCATCATCCCCACTTGTAGATGGAGAAGTCATGCAACTTGTCCAACATCGCATAGCTTCGAAGTGGCAGAGCCAGGAATGCAGCCCAAGGGGTCTGGCTCCATAGCCACGCTCTTAACCACTTAGCTATGCTGAATCTCTAGATGCTTATATCTTGGAATCTAAACCTAACTTTTCTTCTTCTCCCAAACCAGCCATTCTCTTGCTTCTCTATTTTCATTGCAGTCTTGGTCACAGATTCTAGGGTAGAAAGGGCACACAGAGGCCTCCTGCATTTCCACCAGGGGGCTCTCTGTGTGTGCTCACTGCAGGCCGAGGGAATGCTATTCCTGAAACCTTCCTTTCTATCTCTAGGTGGACTTTCAGATACTATTTTTTTTTTGGCCGCACTGCTCTGATTGCAGGATCTTAGTTCCCCAGCCAGGGACTGAACCCGTGCCCGTTGCAGTGGAAGCGCAGAGTCCTAACCACTGGACTGCCAGGGAATTCCCTCAGATAGTTCTTTTTTTATACTGAAACAAAACCCAGGATTTAAAAAATTTCTTTATTTCTTTGGAAAGGATTTTTTTTAAAGCTCCATGGAAATTTTCAAGCACAGGTCAAGTTTAAAAAACATGGTGTAGCGCTTCCCTGGTGGCACAATGGTTGAGAGTCCACCTGCCGATGCAGGGGACACGGGTTCGTGCCCTGGTCCGGGAAGATCCCACATGCTGTGGAGCGGCTGGGCCCCTGAGCCATGGCTGCTGAGCCTGCGCGTCCGGAGCCTGTGCTCCGCAACAGGAGAGGCCACAACAGTGAGAGGTCCGCGTACCGCAAAAAAACAAAAACAAAAACCAAACCATGGTGTATGTCCCATAAATAATCTGTTGGCTAAATAAATGATTACATTCAAAGTATCACGTTTCAGGTTTGGACAGTCACAGTCAAATACTGATTCATAGTAAGATTTTTTTCTATAAACTGAAATTCACTTTTCACTAGCAACTGCTAGCTGCATGGGGGAATTATAAATAAGTCCCTACCCTTGAGGAGATTATAATTTTATCTTGCAAGCCACCCAGGTTCAAAACCTTAAGGGACATTTATATACTCATTTATGTTTCTGGCTCCCCAGAGCCAAGCCCAGCTGCCAGATCTTGTCAGTTTTTTCTTCAGAGTCTTTCTTGAATCTGTCTCTTCAATTTTATTTCTATCAGGCTTTCATTACTGACCTCCGACTATAATAACCTCCTGGGTGATCTGCCACAAGTCTCTCCTCGGTCTAAGTCACCAGGTATAGCTTCATCATTTTATTCTTAAATTATCATTTACAGCATATTTAAACTCTGCTCATAACCCCAAAGTGCCCATGGCCAAATCCCTTACTTCGGCATTCAAGATTCTTTACCATTTGCTTACAACCTACCTTTTCGATGCTATGTTTTCATCCACATATTCATTCATTTGACATGTGTCACAAAATGCTTACCAAGGACACCGAGGAGTTGAAGGTAATAACATCAAGGTGGCTGAGAGTCCCTAAGGAACTAAAATGCCCTCAAGGAGTCTTCAGTAGGGGAAATCGAATATATACAAAGATGAATCCAATATAAGGAAGACAACAAGTGCAGTAACTTCCCATAGTAAGGGTGTTATGGGAATTCAGAAGTTAATTATAACTGGAGAGTCAGGATGTCTTAGCGGAGGTGGCATTTGACTGCATTTTGAAGGGAAGGCAGGCCTTCAATATGTGAAGGAGAAAAAACAAGGCGAAGAAGGTCACTGCAAAATACCATCCAAGGAGTGGAGCTAAGACGGTAAGGAACAAGTATGGTCCCCACACAGTACAGGCAAAGCAGACTAACAGCAGGTAAGGCTGAAGAGGGAAGTTTCGGGCTGAATCACAATTCTGAATGCTTGGTCAAGGGTTTGGACTTTGATACTTATTCATTCAAGAAGAATTTACTGACTTTCTACGATGGGCCAGACTGTGGGTTAGGTACAAGGGACAGAGTAGACAGCAAGACAGACATGATCCCGGTCCTCCTGGAGCTTATGGGTCTAACATAAAGGCAGTAAGGATGCTCTGAGGATGTTGAAGAGACAACTGTCATCATCAAAGTGGTCCTTAAGTTCATTCTGGCATCAGAGTAAGATGAATTTTGCATGGGGGAAGAAATGGAAAGGGGGCCATTTATTACATTAAGTAGTAATGTACTTAATGAGAGGGATGAGGGAGGGATGAGGCAGTGGTGATAGAGGGCATAAGGGTGTGGAAGTTATTAAAGAGGAAGAGTATCAGGCCCAACAGCTGAGTGGAAATAGTGGAGGGTGTGGGCAGGGAAGAGGGAAATGTAAAAGTGAACCATAAGGTTGGAAAAAAATCAGAACAGTGGTTGGTTTTAGGGGTGGGGATTGACTGAGAAAGGGTATGAGAAATATCACTGGGTATCTGTGATGAGGGTAATAGCTGTATCTTGATAGAGGTTTGGTCACACAGGTGTGTGAACTTATCAAAACTCATCAGGTGGTATACTTAACATCTGTGCATTTTACCACATGTGAATTTTACCTAAAAAAAGCCCAGAAAACAAGTATTGAGCTGAAGTTAATGATATGCAAGCTGAAGTGTTTAGGGGTGTGTATGTGATACCTACAACTTACTTTAAGATACATTAACAAAGATAAGATGGATTGATGGATGGACGGATGGATGATAAAGCAAACAGCAAAATGTTAACTGAAGAATCTCAATGGGTGGCATATGTACAATTCTTTCAATACTTTCTGTTTGAAAAATTTCATAATGAAGTACTGAGAAAAATAATCAGCATATAGTTTTTAGTTTGGATTGACTGCTAGGACATGCGGACTACAGAAGGAGATGGAGGAGGAGATGCATGTTTAAGGGTCTGGATGATGAGCTCCATTAGTGACACATGGCTCTGAGGTAGCCAAGGCATCCAGGAAGAAATATTTATCAGACAGTTGGAAACACAGGACTAGAGTTCAGCTGTTTTGCTATGTTGCTTCCTAAACATCTCTCTGCCTCCATGTGTTCCCTTCTGCTGACAACCTTTTTCTTCTTTAGAGCTTTCTCTGACCACCCTGCCCTCCTCACATTCAGCACTGTAAGATTAGTTTACGGCATTATCGTGTACCACTAGAATGGAAATTCTTGGAATAAACAGACTCTTACACAGGATATGTACTATTTCATGAAACAATTTTGGAATAAACAATGAATAAAACCCACCCTAGTATTGGACTGTTCAGTTCTTGATGCTCACACTGATTCTTAGCTCAGAAGGTATAGTTAAAAACAAAACAAGATACAGCTTTTTCTTTCTGATCTGTATACTTGCTTAAAAGGCACTCCTACTAGTGGAGAAAATCACTTGTGACTCAATTATAGACTGAAATGAAATCGCCAATCCCATATTCTTAATATATTTGCTTTTCTCTTTCTTAGCTGCCTTTCTTTCAGGTTTTACCTGACATTTAACTTTGCAGAGCGAAGGAAGAAAATGGTTGTCCTTAGGTGGCAAAACTATTATTTTTTTTCTTTCTACTATTCTGAATTTCTAAATTTCTAGAAAAATAATATATTACTTTGGTAATCTGGGGAAAAAGTTTATTTTTTAAAGGAAACCTGTAATGACACAGTCATCAGCCCCTGTACTGTAGTACAACTGCTAGAAAATTTCTTGAGTTGTGAGAAAGAAATCAAACCAAGGCGGCTGATCTCTCATTCCCGTCTCCTCAACAACAGTGAGCTCACTGAGGTCAAGAGCTGTGTCCTCCTGCCCCTCTTTCCACCTCTTAACTCCTATGGTAGCACTGGGCTTGGCACACAGGGAGCACTCAAATGGTGAGAGCACACACGTTGGACACTAAAAAGAATACCAGAAAGTAGCCAACACCAGTTCGTGGGAAGCCGTTAGCTTATTTTGTTAATCGGTCATCATTCTAATTTTTTTTTCCATCATTCTAATTTTGAAAATCTATTTTTCACAATGAACTCACAGAATGAATACGTTTTTATATCTCTCAACTGCCTCAGCCAGACAGCGCTGCTGAGTGAAAGAAATTGGGTTTGGCTCCTTCTGTGAATTTTAAGGGCCAGTTAGAATAAGCCTCTGTATTTCTAAACCTATGCTTGGCACGGTGGGAGAACAACTCTATCAAGAAAACCCATGAATAATTAAGGTCGCTCCTATTTTTGTACCATTGGTAATATTTTCTACTTTATATCATTCCAGCAGGTTTACCTTGCTACATTCCCAGCGGTTCATCTGCTTAATTCCAAGTCCACTTACTACTGTCAAGGAAAAACCTGCTTCACCTCCTACCCTGCATCATACTTTAAAAAATGCCTTACCTTTTCTCCTCTGTCCCTCTCTTTGTCCTTCTCCTCTCTCTTCTTTTTTTTCTCACTGTGCCCATCTGTGTGGAGGCCAGGAAGCGGTGGGGGAGGGGCGGCTGCTCCAGTGTACGGGATGCTGGGCGGAGGGCCGGGCGGCGCTGGGACCTCTCCCACTGCTGCAGCGGGAAGTCCCGAACTTCTCTTGGACTTGGAGTGTCGCCTCTCTTTATGCTTCTCCTTGTCCTTCTTCTTCTTGCTCTTCTTTGACTTCTTTTTCTTCTTGATTTCCCGGTAAGAATCATCGATCACTAACTCCCCTGCCTCTAGCTCCCCGCCAGAGGAGGAGTCTGATTCTACTAGAATAGGTTCAAGCCCTGAAAGATCAAGGTTAGCACTGTGGGATTCTGGGAACTGGGAGGCATCAGACCCACAGCCTTCAGGGCCAGGAGACGAACGTGAGTCTGAGGATGACTTGTGCTTCTTCCGGGCTGTTTTCAGAAAGCTCTGTAACTCATGTCCTAGGAGTAAAGCACCTTGCTCATCCCGAGCTGACTTCTTAGAGGATTTTTTCACAGTCGCTTGTTGAGAGGGGTACTGAAAAGACTCCTCATCAACTGAGCTGCTTCCCTTCTCCTTTGGTGAGAGAATAAGTTTCATCTTTAACCCATCAGGCTCACGAAGGGTCAGCGTCTCTGTGTTCACATACAGTGGTTTCATTTTTTTGGATTTGTGGGAACCACCATCCTCCAGGGACAGCTCCCCACTGCTTCCGCTGACTTTCTTCCTGTGGTGTTCCTTTTTACTCTCTGAATGGCTTGAAGAACTGGAGGACTTTTCTCCTGTCTTTTTGGAAGGCTTGGTGCCTGTTGCCAGAGGGGAAGTGATCGCTTTCAACAGGTCCATAGCTGTATCAGTAGATTGCGGGCTAGACTTTTTCTTTTTCTTCTGTGACGACTCCAAAGACGAAATATCTAGAAATAATCAAGAGAAGTAATTGTCCATTTGACAAAGCAACTTCCAGCAAGTTTCCTCTCTCACCAAAAACACCCAACTAAGATGAGGAAGAGGCTAACAGGAATGATTGGAGGGGAGGCCCTTCAACTGATTCCAAACATTCAGAGATGATGCTCATGTGCTTCTTGGCTTGGTAGATTCTGCCTCTGACCCTGGAGACAGCTCTTGCCATTCAAGTTGTTTTTCTTCACTGAGTCTTCAAAGCAACCAAAGAGAGCATACCCAGAAGAATGGACCATAGCTGCAGGATTACGAGTAGTTACAATTTAGATTACACTGAAGACAAAGCATCATTTGTTCCTGTGTTCAGGACAAATCCATTCTAGGAAAGAGTTAGTCTTGTCAGCTATGTGCACAATATAGCTAAGAAAAACTGGTCTTGTGAGTGGATACGCGCTGGATTGAGAAGTAACCCACAGGTGCAGGCCAGAGGGCCCAGGACTACATATGGCAAAAGGGATGCTAGACAGCAATGGGCACAAGATAAGTGGATGATTGAGGGGAGAAGGAACCTGGTACCTGGTGTATCACAAATGAAGACTGTTCTTCTATGCTGAATCCTCCAAAATACCAGCCCTCCACCTCTCTCCTCCTTCACACTGGTTTATCGGCACTCAGAACAAGAACCACTGTCCTGTTAAATAGGCCACTGAGTCAGCAACATCTGGATCCCTTTCCCCTACCCCGACTCCAAGAACCAGTGATGTGTTTCTCCCGCCTGTTGCCCCTTCCCATCCTTACCTCCATAGTAGTAATCATCAGAGGAGTGCTTCCTCTTTTTCTTGTGCGTGTCCGTCCCCAAGAAGTAAAGTTCACTATCCTAGAATTGAAGAGGAAGAAGAATTGAGCAATGGATAAGATGATGAGGCAAAGGCAGTTTGGAACCAATGTTGTTTTCTGATGATTTCTGACTTTGGAAAATAAAGTAAAACACAGGAAATAGTGAAAATAGATGTGAATGATGTTTATTTTTCTTTTTAAATGTTTTTCAAAGAAACCTCTTTCTTCAAGTACTAAGGAAACATGATACGAAACAGTTTAAAACTTTCCTAATTCAAATGTTTAGAATTTACCTTCAACTTCTTCTTGGAAGAATTCCTGACCTGAGCAGCGATTTCTTCCTCTTCCCTTAAAAAATCTTTGTAAGAACGTTTCTTTTCTCGTTGGCTTCGGCCAGCAGCTAGCCCTATGTCCTCAAAGCTGTGATCACCATCAAAGCAATCTGAGAAGCACAGGTTCATTTGGGAAAGGAAATGAGAAAGTCAAGTAAGTCACAACCAAATCGCCACATATGAAATGCAATAGTCCCTTCACTTCCAAATTAGAATCATGTTATTTGGTAAGTCCACTGGAACACAGGGCTAGATCCAAGGGGACAAGAATATGTCTTGATGACTTGGCTGCAAATACAGGAATCAAACATGAAGAAACAATGCTTCCACGCTATGCAAAGGCCCAAGGTGCATCCTTAGACATGGTTTCTTAGTTGTGATTTGGCAGGTGGACACAGACTTGCAGAGGTAAGGCTGAAAAGAATAAGGATTCGTGTGCTGTGCTGCTCTGTGGGTGTCCACTGTGTGACTCCTATCCTCAGACTCCTGCACACTGGAGCTGGCAAGGACCACGAGTGCTGCAGGGGATCACCCCAATAGACTAGAGACTTATGGTTCGGACTCTTGTGTTGGAACCCTGTCCTGGTTTTCGTTTCCATGGGCCCAGTCTGGGGATGACGTGGAGTTTTACTAGTGCTCTGGATCATCACTTGGGAGTCCAGGCTGTGATGGCCAGTCCTGGTCTCTATGTCCATGGGCTGCAAGGATTGAAGAGGACACCCCCTTTGGAATGCTTCTCAGGTTAAGGGGTCATACCTTCTTTCTTCACGGAGTCATCATAAGCCATGGCGGTCCTGCCGGGCCTTTGAGAATGGGTCCCTGTGTCCAGGCTCCTTCCCGTCTACAGGACCAGGTCTGAGAAACAAAGAAGGAAAACCCTCCTGTAATGCGAAATCACTGTGGAGAAGCAACCTTCCAGATGGAAATGCGTAGTGATCCAAGGGCAGCCTGGAAGGGCAGCAAGGAATAAAGGAGTGTCTTGTCACTTCCTCTTTCTGTTTGTAAATACACTAGGGATGAAGCTGTAGGAAGTGCATTAGGCTTAATTTGATTTGATTCATGAATTAAAGCTGTTGTTTGGGGAAGTATATAAAACACCTCCTATATAAAAAAATACTTCAAGATTAATGAGAACTTCTGACATGCCAACAGGTCTGACAACACTGAGACAGGGTGAAAACCGACATTAAGTCAGAGGGATAGGTTCAATCACGGTTACAAAATGCACAGATAAAGCAGGATGCAGAGGAAGACAGGTTATACCATGCATTCGAGACCACAAAATCCTACCATTTGAATCGGTGAAAGGCTAAAATCTATTGTATTGCAATTTAAACAGAACTGATGAGAACATGATAGTGATATTAAAGATCTTGAGAGCATACTTTTTTGGTATGCATTTTGTTGGGCTCTCTGAATTTGCTCAAAATCAGAGAAGTGTAAAAGTAGGCACACTTCTTATATTAGTTGCCCACAGAACAGCTTTCAACTCTATCAAGCCTTTCTTAAAGGCTATAGGTGAAAATAAGGAGGAATTGTCATCTGTACACTGGTGATGAAATTTTCATCATTATTAAGATTTTCACTGATTTGAAGAACTACAAAAATTTAAATGTTCTAAATATTGTCTTAAATTTGTTAAAATTTTTTTTTTTTTTTTTTGCGGTATGCGGGCCTCTCACTGTTGTGGCCTCTCCTGTTGTGGTGTTGTGGAGCACAGGCTCCGGACGCGCAGGCTCAGCGGCCATGGCTCACGGGCCCAGCCGCTCCGCGGCATGTGGAATCTTCCCGGACCGGGGCACGAACCCGTGTCCCCTGCATCGGCAGGCGGACTCTCAACCACTGCGCCACCAGGGAGGCCCTAAAATTACTTTTTTGGCATTCAAGTTTATACGTCCATTTTGACTTTGAAGATGACAAGCCATGAACTGCACTCGAAGGTAAAGTTCTTCAAATAATTTTAGGACAGGCAATGTCACAATTCCCGCAGGAAAAGTTTTTTCAGGAAATTTAAAAATTATATACTAAATATATTGAAAATGTCCTCATTCAGTTAGTGAAATGCTTAAAAGTTGATCTGACTGGTTATTTACTTAAATTTTATTTTACCTTCACCACTATAGTGGGGTTTAGAAATGCTGAAGGACACTTCAATGAGACATTGCCAGTCCCTTCAGGAAGGTATGGGTAATAGTGAAGTATGTAACTTGTGGGAAAGAAAAGATGAATTAACAAGGGAAAATTTCATAAGAGTTACATTTAAAATAAACCAAAAGAAAAAGGCCTATTTGCACAAGTCAGATAAGATACAATGCACAGATAATGCCTAAGTTGAAAACAGAAAGAGAAGTATTACCAAGAATGATTTACAAGTCAGATTCAGAAACATAAAAAAGCATTTCTCCACTTCCCTAAGAAGTGGAATGAATGAACTTGGTCAAGGTAAGAGTGAAGAAATGAACTGGGTTATTTTACAGGTAATTGGAGAACTATTTACTCAAAGGGCTTTTCACAGGAAATGAAGGTGATATGAGGTCAGGTCTCATGTAGAAACTAGGAGGAGGCAAGATACTTAATATAGCCAGTTTTTCATGTTCCAGCATTAGGCATTAAACTTTCTCAAATAGAAATTACTGTCATCCCCTGTCCACCCAAGTGGTGTAACTCCACAAGGGGTTAGGGGAGGGGATCATCATAGGGAATTATATCCATTCACTTAAAAATAGTACATCCACTCACTGGCACTAAAGTAGTGAGCTTATTAGAAGAGTATATGGATCCCATTAATCTTCATAGGCCGATAATGCCAAGAAATACCACATTTGAGACCTCAGCTTAAATGTTTTTCATGATAAATGGAGTTTGGCAAAGAACGTTTGAGAAATAATGGGCAAAAAATCTTAAATATTCAACATCATCAGTGTGTCCACCAATCTGTTGTCAACAACAAAATGCTCTTCTGTATGACGCAAAGGCAGGTCCTGAGACTTATAACCAGGCCTTCCCTTTGGTAACATCAAAACTAACATAAAACAGAGCTGAACAACGAACAGTCAGA
Source organism: Tursiops truncatus (assembly GCF_011762595.2). NCBI lineage: Eukaryota > Metazoa > Chordata > Mammalia > Artiodactyla > Delphinidae > Tursiops > Tursiops truncatus. The sequence continues at coordinate 12,321,774 of NC_047044.1, forward strand.
ATAGGCGTTAAGTACCTCTGAAGACAGTATGAGAAAGAAAACAATGATGTCACTTGACTGTGAAAAAGTGCTCATGGTCTCATAACTGACTGCTTTGAAAAACAGCCAGTGGATGAAATAATTGTAAAAGGGAACAGAAAATTAGGAGCTGATCCTCAGAGGCACAGGGCAGCACAGAAAACATGTGCTGGCTGTCAGCATTATGTATTAGAATTAGGCCCGCTACTATTCAATTTTTACAAAGACATGGAAGAGCACTTTATAACTACAAGATTAAATAACCGATAGTAAAAAATGAACAGGGCCTGAAGGCAAGTCTAATTCAATAAAGAACTGGGACAGCCAAGAGCTTAAAAAACTAAGTTTAGACACAATGGACTATCTCACTCACAGCCTGGGCAGACTGATAGACCCTGAACTTCTGGGTTCTTTAAAATCAGGATATTATTGCAGCCCAGAGGTTAGTTTTGGTTGCTGACTCATAGAAGAAAGATGAAACCAGATAAAGAAGTCTCAAGCAACAGTGTGGAAGAAAGGCAGAGTTAGGGCAACATTTATATAAGATCAGACGACTCCTGTGATATTCTTTCCAGGTCTTGAATATTATCCACGATAAATTCAGAGTCCAGGGTTAGGCAGCAGATTGTCAGGATTAATGAAAATGAAAAATATTAGGTTTGATATTCACATTAGAAAAGCCATAATTACATTAAATGTTGGCAAGTGTAAAACAGGTGTTAAAGCTCATTCTCCCGAATTCCACAAATTTTGGAGTTTACAGAATCCAATGTTGTCAACTTCAAGAGGCAGGGATAATTTTACAATTATGTTCCTCTCAGTGGGCTAAAAAATGACAACAGAAGTAAAAGTTCATTACTTAAAGCTGTTTATGGAAGTAAGAAATATGCCGTCATAAAAAATGTGTACTTTTGAAAGGTGCAACTTATCAAATGGCTCTTGTGGGACTTTTCTTCAGGAGATGAAGAAGGAGGCAGAGCTGCTCTTCCACTTGTAGGTAAGTACATGCGTGATGTTCAGGCTTTGCTTTTAGAATTATCAAAGGAATCAGGGAAAAACTGAAAATCACCAGACACAGTACTTTGTTATTTTGAAGGTCCAAATTACAAATACTGAAAAAAAAAAAGTTTCAGAAGGTGATTTTTTGAGGTCATCTGAGCCCCAGCAATCACTAACAAGCCTCTTCATCCCAAAATGTAAGTGTGTATTGAAAAAGACAAAGTAAACCTCGGAAACGGGGCGGTAAGCAAAATCCTGAGACCCAGGTCCAGTCCAGGAGGACAGCCTTGCTCAAGATTCCGTGTTCTCTTCTTCCAGCACTTCTTTCAGGAACTCAAATTGCCAGGGCAGGAAAAGGAAGATGCACATCCAGCTGTTGCCAGTTTCTGAGTTGTTGTCGTTGTTGTTACTTCTAGGATAGGAGCAGGGGATGTCTTCTCATTTTCGTCGAGATCGCCTCCAATCTCAGAACCCAGCGACTCCGAATTCTTGCCACTCCCTTCTCCACGAACCTACCTATGCAGCACTCACAGCCCCTGCCAGCTCTGGGAACTGCAGAGATCCCGACAGCCTGGGATGGGGACTGAATCCTCACTGTAGTGCAATTGAGCGGAACCACGACGACCTCACAGAGCGGCTGACAACACACATTCCCAAAAATCCAGCGGTACAAATTTTGACAAGCCTTGTCCAATCAACGGGCTCTAGTTTGGATTCAGTTTTTTTATTTATTCTGCTATGGGGGAATATAGTCAGCCATCAGGAGGCAGGGAGATAAACGGTTCTCTTCTGCCCGACAGAAAATAAAGTGAAATCTACAAGTACCAGCTTTGGGGGGAAATGGGCCTGGATGGAGAAAAACCCACTCGGAAGGTATGTTCAAACTGGGTCGCACGCAAAGAGTACACACCACACCGGGTTATTGCTACAAAGAGCCCCAAGGACCACCGTCTTTGTGGTCCCCACGGCAAACCAACAGGATTCTCCCGGCAGTTCTGCAGCAACAGCTAGTTCAATAAAGCTGTGCGAAGGTGCGAAGAGGAAAAGAGGAAAGCTCCTTGCATCCTCTCCTGCCAGCCGCGGCCCCGGCCCTCCCATCACCCGGCCCCCTCGCCCCTTGACAGCCCAGGGACCCTGCGTCCCGGGTCCTGAGCCAGGCGGCCCCACTCGGGTTCCCGCGTCCCGGCGGCTCCCGGCGCCCCCGAGGGCGGAGACTGCCGGGCAGGGGGAGGGGCGGCCTCGGCCCGCGGGCCCCCGGGGCGGCCGCACGCCCCCTCCCGGCCCGCACTTTCCCGCCTTCCCCATTTGAACAGCTCCCGCCCGCCTTCCTCCTTCGACCCGCTCCAGCCCCTTCCCGGGGGCGGACTGCGGCCGCTACTCCAGTCCCCGGCTCGGCCCCTGGGCTAGGCCGCGACGGGCCCCGGGCGCCCTCAGGGCGGTGTCGCGGCCCGAGGCGGCGGGTGGTGGCGGGGCGGGGCCACTGCCGCCTGGGGGTGGGGGCCCAGCTCGGCCTCGTGGGGGCTCCGCTCGCCGCTACCTTCACTAGGCTCGCTCGGATCCCGCCTCAGCGCCGCCGACCGCCGCCATCTTGGAGAAGGAGAGAAAAGCGCGAGCGGCCAGGGAGCCTCAGTCGAGCCCAGAGCGCAGACTCCGCTTGGGAAGGGGAATCCCGTTGGTGCAAGAGTGCCGAGCGCATCGAATGAGACGCTGAGCTTGCTGAGCTCCGGAGCTGTCCTGTGGTGAGAATTTGCTCTGTGCCGGGCTTGGGCTAGAAGTTTTACGAACACGATACCATTTGATTCTCACTGCATCCCTGTGAGGTAGGTTTTGTCACATTTTATAGGTGAGAAACAGGCCCAGAGGGAGGGGTTAAATGATTTGCCCAAGCATACACAGGTAGTTGGAATGGGAGATAGATACTACTCCCAAGTCTTCTGAGTCTCAGTGAAGTGCTCTTTCCAAAAAACTTTGCTATTTCCTTCAAGATATTTTTATACAGTAATTCCTGTCTTTGCAAAACCTAGACCATGCAGATTAATAGCAGTGGTGCCTGTCTGGAATTTAGCGTCTACATTTGGGTGTTTGGCATATTTAGGGTGGCAGAATATATCTTTATAACAAGGCACTGTAAAATAATTTGCATGGCACATCATCTGCATTTCTCCCCATAAATTATTTGCATTTAAAAGTTAGAAACAGTCTTCAGAGCAATGAAGAGATGCTACACACAGGAGAGAAATTTTTTTTTTTCTGTTTTGCTCTGGAAAATTTAGGCCAATGGGTAGAAGTCACAGTGTGCAGATCTTGGTTCAATATGAAGACGAATTAATTTTTCCAGAGCAGTTCAATTACGTTGGGCTACTTTTAAGGTAGTGATCTCCCTGTCACCAGAGGAGTCCAAGCAGAAGCGAGTGTCCTAGTTTCTGTAGAGCAGAGAGGTTACAGATATAGAATGGCTTCTAGAGTTGTGAAACCCATGAGACTCTATGCAAAATTATGTGTTTGTGCACATGTGTACTTTTCTGGGGTTTTGACCCCATCAAAGATTAAGAACATCTTAACTAGTGGGCTTTCCATTCCAGAACTGACTCTTGGTTCAGTGATGTTTTCACCATATTATGCTCTCTTGAGACAGAGCTGTTGAATAAATTCCCAAAAGGTAAACACAAATAATAAAAAACTAGCATCATGACCTTCTCCTCAGCCCCTATCCTGCTCACCAAAAAGACTGGCAATGAGTTTCACCAAAAGGTATGGGATGGCCCTTCTGGAACACCTTGCCTGACATTAGGCTTCTCAGCTAGGTATTTAAGAACCTCAAGAATGTATTTCCCTCTTGTTCTTTAGTACTGGTCAGGATGTTCTTAGTTGTATGTGACAGAAACCCAATTTAAAATAGTTTAACAGAAAAGGAGAATTTATTGGCTGGCCTTATTGAAATGCCCAGTACCTTCAGGTGTGGTTGGATCCAGGGAGGGACTCAAGTCTGTCTCTTGACATCTCTCTTTGGTGCTTTCTTCTGAGTTGGCTTTATTCTTAGGCTCCAGGTGGTGACGGCGACAGCTCCAGGCTTTATCGTCTTAATTGCTAGCAATGTTCTTGGAGAGGAAGTTTCTTTTTCCCATTTGTTTTGGTAGATATCATGGGATTGACTCTTCTTTCCTGAATTGGATCATGTGTCCAAACAGAAAGCAACTGGTATGAGCAAAGGTGTGGGGTATGGTGATTGGCTAAATTAGGTCACATCCTCACCCCAAAAGTAGGTCAGGCAGAACCTAAAGGAAAGTCAGAGGTTATTGTCAGAAGGGTAAATGGGTGCTAGGTAGGCAAAAACCATAGCTGTTCGCCTAACTGTACTACTAGCTTGGACCTGAATGCCTCATGAGTCCCATTTGTCCCATTCCTTCTTTTATCTCACCTGAGGATGGGCATATCAAGTTATTGCTCATCGTCACCTCCTGTAGACTGGAAGTTGGATCGCTCCTCTGTCTGTTCTGTTAACTTGCTCTTAGTCTTACATCACTGCATGTGCATTCATTCAACAAATATTTATTGAAAACACAGCATGCGTCAGGCACTGTCCTAGATGTTGGGCATAGAACAGGGAATAAAGCTGAGAGTCTTTGACCCCTTAGAGCTTACATTCTAGTTGGCTTGGAGGGCAGAACATAAAAACATAGGTACCATGTTAGATGATGCTTAAAGGTAGAGAAAAGTACCTGGAAGGGATACCAGGATGGGGTGGAGGTGGTAGGGATTGTTATTTAAAACAGTGATCAGGAGAAGCTTCTCTGATGAGTTGTACACTGGAGGCCATCTCATCCAGAAGTAGGTCAGTGTGGGAACCCGGAGGTCATAGATCCTGGAATGGATGCTGATGGAAAAAGATTCTCTACTGAATATCCTGTCATGGTTCTTTCGTTTCTGAAACTTGGAGAGAGAGAAAGGAGGACCTGCTTGGTAGCCTGAGTTGGTCATGGTAGGCTTTGTGAGTGATAATGCCTCGTCCCATGATGAGTGGAGGATGGCATTTAAGATATGTGAAGATTGGGCACTCCCTGGGGCTGTTGCTGTTCTCTGGTCCACCTGACCCAAGTAAAACTGTCCAGTGCATGGCAGTAGCAGGTGGTGGCCCAACAAGTTGTGCTTCATTTGGACATTTTCTTCTTCAGACCATTTTTCTGTGCTTTGCCCTTTTCAGCTGGGTTTTAATCGGCTTCTTTGTGCTAGGCCTGACGGTCGATGCAGTGATGGGTTGTACATTAGTCAGGGCCCTTTTGGGAGTGACTTCTGGGAGTGATGGGACCTAATTAAAACTACCTAACGAGGCAACGGTTTTTTGGATAGGACACCAAAAGCACAAACAACAAAAGGAAGAATTGGTAAGTGGGACTACATCAAGTGAAAAAGTCTCTGCACAGAAAAAGAGATAATCAACAAAATGAAAAGGCAATCAATGGAATGGGTGAAAATATTTGCAAATCATGTATCTGATAAGGGGTTAATATCCAAAATATATAAAGAGCCCATGCAACTCAATTGCAAAAACCCAAACAATCCAATTAAAAACTAGGCAGAGGAACTGCATAGACATTTTCCTAAAGAAGACATACAGATGGCCAAAGGGTACCCGAAAAGGTGCTCAACATCAGTACTTATTATGGAAATGGAAATCAAAACCACAATGAGAAACCGTATTCTGTTAGAATGGCATCATCAAAATGACAAGAAATAACAAGTGTTGGTGAGGATGCAGAGAAAAGGGAACCCTTGTGCACTGTTGGTGGAAATGTAAATTAGTACAGTCATGGTGGAAAACAGTATGAAGTTTCTTAAAAAAATTAAAAATAGAACTACCATACATGATCCAGGAATCTCTCTTCTGGGTATTTATCCAAAAAAGTGAAAAAGGATATCGAAGAGATAGTTGTACTGCCATGCTCATTGCAACATTATTCATAATAGCCAAGACATAGAGACAACCTAAGTGTCCATCAGTGGGTGAGTGGATAAAGAAGTTGTGGTACATATATACAATGGAACATTATTCAGCCATGAGAAGGAAGGAAATTCTGTCATTTGTGACAGCATGGATGGACCTTAAGGATATTATACTAAATGAAATGTCAGACAGAGAAAGACAAATACTGTATGATATCACTTATATGTGGAATCTGAAAAAGCCAAACTTACAGAAAAAGAGAGTAAAGTGGTGTTTACCAGAGGCTGTGGGGTATGAGAAAAGGGAAGGTTTTGATCAAAGGGTATAAACTTTCAGTTGTAAGATGAATAAATTCTGGAGACCTAGTGTACAGAATGGTGACTATAGTTAATAATAATGTACTGTGTACTTGAAATTTGCTAACAAAGTAGATTTCAAGTATACTCACTGCACATACATACAAATGATAACTATGGGAGGTGATGGATATATTAATTAGTTTGATCATTTCACAATGTATACATATACCAAAACATGTTGTACACCTTAAATTATAAAATTTTTTATTTGTCAAAAACAGAAGAGTCACGAACCTACAACTGTATATAGAGTTGTTCGTATATTTCCTTATTATTGTTTTGGTGTCTGCAGGGTCTGTAGTGATATCTCCTGTTTCAGTCCTGATAATGGTAATCTCTGTTCTCTTTCTCTCCCTTTCTACCCGCTTGTGCTCTCTCTCTGTAAATTTATTGATTTTTGTCTTATTGATTTTTTCTGTTGTTTTCCTGTTTTCAATTTTGTTGGTTTCTGCCCTTAACTTTATTATTTCCTTCCTTCTGTTGCTTTGGGCTTAATTTTTTCTTCCTTTCTAGGATCATTAGGTGGAAGCTTCAATTATCAGTTTGAGATATTCCTCTTTTTTTTTTTTAGTTTTTAAAAAATTTATTTAAAAATGAAGTAACGTTGATTTATAACATTATATAAGTTTGATGTGTACAGCATTCATATTTCTACTTCTGTATACCCTACAACATGCTCACCACCAAAAATGTATTTTCCATTCATCACAATACAGTTGATCCACTTTATTCATTTCACCCTCCCCCCACCCCTTCCTCTTTGGTAACCACTACTCTGTTCCCTGTATCTATGTGTTTGTTTTTGTTTGGCTTGGTTTGCTCATTTATTTTGTTTTTGTTTGTTTATTAGTTTTTTATATTCCTGTATGAGTGAAATCATGGTATTTGTCTTTCTCTGTCTGGCTTTTTTCACTTAGTGTAATACCCTCAAGTTTCATGTGTGTGTTGTCCCAAATGACAAGATTTCATATTTTTTATGGCTGTGTATTATTCTATTGTGTATATATGTGCCACATCTTCTTTATCTATTCATCTGTTGATGGGCACTTTGGTTGTTTCCATTATCTTGGCTATTGTAAATAATGCCATGATGAACATGGGGGTGTAGATATCTTTTTGGATTAGTGTTTTTGTATTCTTTGCATAAATACCCAGAAGTGGGATTGCTGAATCATATGGTAGTTCTATTCCTAATTTTTTAAGGAACCTCCATACTGTTCTCCATAGTGGCTGTACCAATTTATATCCCGCCAACAGTGTAAGAGGGTTCCCTTTTCTCCACATCCTTGCCAACACTTGTTATTTCTTGCCTTTTTGATAACAGCCATCCAAACAGGTGTGAGGTGATAGCTCACTGTGGTTTTGACTTTCATTTCTCTGATGATTAGTGATGTTGAACATCTTTTAATGTACATGTTGGCAGTGTGTATGTCTTCTTTGGAAAGATGCCTATTCAGCTTCTCTGCCCACTTTTAAACTGGGTTGTATTTTTTTTTTTTTTTTTGCTGTTGAGTTGTATGAGTTCTTTATATATTTGAGATATTAGCCTCTTATTGGATATATCATTTGCAAATATCTTCTCCCATTTGCTTGGTTGTCTTTTCATTTTATTGATGGTTTCCTTTGCTGTACAGAAGCTTTTTAGTTTGATGTAATCTCAGTTGTTTATTTTTGCTTTTGTTTTCCTTGCCTGAGGAGACATATCTAGAAGATACTGCTGAGACCAATGTCAAAGAGCATACTGCCTATGTTTTCTTCTCAGAGATTTATGGTTTCAGGTCTTATATTCAAGTCTTTAACCCATTTTGAAATAATTTGTGTATGGTGTGAGATAGTGGTCTATTTTCATTTTTTTGCACGTGGCCATCCAGTTTTCCCAGCACCATTTATTTATTTGTTTATGTAAATTTATTTATTTATTTATTTTTGCCTGCATTGGGTCTTTGTTGCTGCTTGCGGGCTTTCTCTAGTTGTGGTGAGTGGGGGCTACTCTTTGTTGTGGTGCGTGGGCTTCTCATTGCGGTGGCTTCTCTTGTTGCAGAGCATGGGCTCTAGACATGTGGGCTTCAGTAGTTGTGGCACACAGGCTCATTAGTTGTGGCACACAGGCTTAGTTGCTCCATGGCATGTGGGATCTTCCTGGACCAGGGATCGAACCTGTGTCCCCTGCATTGGCAGGTGGATTCTTAACCACTGCATCACCAGGGAAGTCCCCCAGCACCATTTATTGAAGAGACTATCCTTTCTCCATTGTATGTTCTTTGCTCCTTTGCTGTAAATTAATTGTCCATATATGTGTGGGTTTATTTCTGGGCTCTCAGTTCTTTTCCATTGATCTATACATCTATTTGTCTTGCAATACCATGCAGTTTTAATTACTATGTATTTGTAATATAGTCTGCAATCGGGGAGTGTGATACCTCCAGTTTTGTTCTTTTTTTCCTCAAGAATAATTTGGCTATTTGGGGTCTTTTGTGGTTCCATATAAACTATATATCTTTTGTTCTTTTTCTGTGAAAAATGTCCTTGGGATTTTGATAGGGATTGCATTGAATCTGTAGATTGCTTTAGATAATAAGGACATTTTGACAACATTAATTCTTCCATTCCATGAGCACAGAATATCTTTCCATTTATTTGTGTCTTCAGTTTCTTTTAACAATGTCTTATACAGTAAGTCTCCTACAAACAAACCTTCAAGTTTCGAACTTCCAAAGATATGAATGTGTGTCACATGTCCAATCATGTAAGTTAGTTCACACGTCTGTCATACATTGTCATGTGCATGCATCTTCTACAAGTGGTTGCGCTTTTGTGTACTTTACAGTACTGTGTAGAGTACAGTAGTACAGTATCTTTATTTCAAGCACAGCATGTCTGGAAGCAAGCGTAAAAGCAGCAGCAATGTAGCTGGTACTGCTGTACTTTTCAAGGTTTGTTTTTTTATGTATTATTTGTGTGAAAAGTATTATAAACCCATTACAGTGCAGTACTATATAGCCAATTGTGTTAGTTGGGTACCTAGGCTAACTTTGAACAAATTGGACTTAAAAACGTACTCTCAGAACGGAACTCGTTTGTATGTAGGGGACTCACTGTAGTTTCCAATGTACAAGTCTTTCATCTCCTTGGTTAAATTTATTCCTAGGTGTTTTATTCTTCTTTATTGCAATTGTAAATGAGATTATTTTCTTAATTTCTATTTCTGCTAGCTCATTGTTAATGTATAGAAATGCAACAGATTTTTGTATATTGATTTTGTATCCTGCAACTTCACTGTATTCGTTTATTTCTAATAGTATTTTGATGGAATCTGTATGGTTTTCTATATATAAAAATCATGTCATCTGCAAATAATGACAGTTTTACTTCTTCCTTTCCAATTTGGATGCATTTTATTTCTTTTTCTTGCCTAATTGCTCTTGCTAGGACTTCTAATACTATGTTGAAGAAGAGTGGTGAGAGTGGGCATCCTTGTCTTGTTACTGATTTTAGAGGGATAGCTTTCAATTTTCACTATTGAGTATGATGTTAGCTGTGGGTTTGTCTTATATGGCTTTTATTATGTTGAGGTATGTCCCTTCTGTTCCTTTAGGTGTAAGGTTAAATTCTTTATTTGAGATTTTTGTTTCTTGAGGTGGGCCTGTATTACTATAAACTTCCCTCTTAGTACCATTTTTGCTGTATCCCATAGATTTTGGTATGTTGTATTTTCATTTTCCTTTGTCTTCAGGTACTTTTTGATTTCTTCGTTGACCCAATAGTTGTTCAGTAGCATGTTGTTCAGTCTCCACATATTTGTGATTTTTGCAGTTTTCTTCTAGTTTCATTCGATTGTGATCGGAGAATATGCTTGATACAATTTCAGCCTTCTTAAATTTCAGTCTTTAATTTCAATCTTCTTAGCTTTACTGAGACTTGTTTTGTGTCCCAGCAGATGGTCTATTCTTGAGAAAGTTCCATTTGCACTTGACAGAATATGTATGTTGCATTTGGTTGGAATATTCTGTACAAATCTATCACATCCATCTGGTCTAACGTTTCATTTAAGGCCACTATTTCCTTGTTGATTTTCTGTCTGGATGATCTATCTACTGATGTAAGCAGGGTGTTAAAGTCTCCTACTATTATTGTGTTGCTGTCAATTTCCCCTTCAGGTCTGTTAATAATTGTTTTATATATTTTGGTGCTCCTATGTTTGGTGTATAGGTATTAATCACTATTATGTCTTCTTGATGAATCGTCCCCTTTGTTATTCTATACTGTCCATTTTTATCTCTTGTTACCTTTTTGGCTTGAAGTCTATTGTGTCTGATATGAGGATGGCCACACCTGCTTTCTTTTGGCTTGAAGTATTGGCTTGAAGTATTATCTTCCATCCCGTCACTTTTAGCCTATGTGCGTCTTTAGAGCTGAGGTATGTTTCCTGGAGGCAGCTTATAGTTGGGTCTTGTTTTTTTTTTTTTTTTGCAGTACGCGGGCCTCTCACTGTTGTGGCCTCTTCTGTTGCGGAGCACAGGCTCCGGATGTGCAGGCTCAGCGGCCATGGCTCACGGGCCCAGCTGCTCCGCGGCATGTGGGATCTTCCCAGACCGGGGCACGAACCCGTGTCCCCTGCATCGGCAGGTGGACTCCCAACCACTGCGCCACCAGGGAAGCCCTGGGTCTTGTTTTTTAATCCCTCCAGTCACTCTGTGTCTTTTTAAAATTTTATTTATTTATTTTGGCTGCGTTGGGGTGTTCACTGCTGCGCACGGGCTTTCTCTAGTTGTGGCAAGCAGGGGCTTCTCATTGTGATGGCTTCTCTTGTTGTGGAGTATGGGCTATAGGCTCATGGGCTTCAGTAGTTGCAACACATGGGCTCAGTAGTTGCAGCATGCAGGACCTAGCGCATGTGGGCTTCAGTAGTTGTGGTGCATGAGCTCAGTAGTTGTTGTGCGAGGGCTTACTAGTTGTGGCTTGCGGGCTCTAGAGCGCAGGCTTAGTAGTTGTGGTGCGTGGGCTTAGTTGCTCCATGGCATGTGGGATCTTCCTGGACCAGGGGTTGAACCCATGTCCCCAGCATTGGCAAATGGATTCTTAACCACTGGGCCACCAGGGAAGTCCCACTCTGTGTCTTTTGATTGATGAATTCAATCCATTTACATTTAAGGAGATTATGGATATATTAGGATTTGGTACTGCATTTTAAAAAATTAATTAATTTAATTTTTATTTTTGGCTGCGTTGGGTCTTTGTTGTGTGCAGGCTTCTCATTGTGGTGGCTTCTTTTGTTGTGGAGCACGGGCTCTAGGAGCACAGGCTTCAGTAGTTGTGGTGCATGGGCTTAGTTGCTCCATGGCATGTGGGATCTTCCCGGACCAGGAATTGAACCTGTGTCCCCTGCATTGGCAGGGGGATTCTTAACCACTGCGCCACCAAGGAAGTCCCGATACTGCCATTTTATTTTCTGTTTTCTGATTGCTCTATATGTCTATTGTTTCTTTTCCTTGTATTTCTGGCTGCCAGTTTGGTTTGGTGGTTTTCTGTATTTTTCTGAATTTCCTTTTTTTAAAAATATGGCGTTTCTATGCTCCATGTTTATGTTTTGTGGTTACCCGGAGGCTTGTATAAAATGCCTCAAAGATAAAGTAGTCCTTTTTCTGTTGCTTGCATCTTATCTTCATTTAGTTTTATGTATTCTATCCTTTACCTCTTACCCTTTTATGTTTCTTTTGTCTTAAATGATCCCGTTTTACGTTGTGAGTTTGTTACCAAACTGAGCTAGCTGTAGTTATTTTTCTGCCTTCTTCTTTTCTCCCTTTAACCTTTATGCTGTAATAGAGCATCATGTAAAAACCTATACAATCTGATAGAGAGTTGCAGTTTTCTGGTTCTGTCTGCTTATGACCTCGTTCAAAGTTTTGTGTATTTTGACTGCTTTTTTTCTGGTAGAAAGCTCCTTTCAACATCTCTTATAAGGCAGGTCTAGTGTTGATGAACTCCCTCAGCTTTCGTTTGTCTGGGAAGGTCTTTTTTTCTTGTTCATATATGAATGACTACTTTGCTGTATAGAATTTTTTTTTTTTTTTTTTTGCAGTACGCGGGCCTCTCACTGTTGTGGCCTCTCCCGTTGCGGAGCACAGTCTCCGGACGCGCAGGCTCAGCGGCCATGGCTCACGGGCCCAGCTGCTCCGCGGCATGTGGGATCCTCCCAGACCGGGGCACGAACCCGCGTCCACTGCATCGGCAGGCGGACTCTCAACCACTGCGCCACCAGGGAAGCCCTGCTGTATAGAATTTTAAAAAAAATTTTGGCCACACTGTACAGCTTGTGGGATCTCAGTTCTCTGATCAGGGATTGAACCCAGGCCACGGCAGTGAAAGTGCTGAATCCTAACCACTAGACCACCAGGCAACTCCCCTAGAATATTCTTGGGTGAAAATTTTTAATCTTTCAGTATTTTGAGAATGTCATTTTACTCCCTCTTGGCCTGTAGGGTTTCTGTTAAGAAATCTGCTGATAGTTTAATTGGAGTTCCTTTGTAGATTACCATCCTTTTCCCCCAGCTGCCTTTAAAATTCTTTCTTTGTTACTGACTTTTGGCAATTTTAATATTATGTGTCTTGGAGAAGGTCTTTTTGCATTAAGGTAATTAGGTGTTCTCTTAGCTTCATGGACTTATATATCCAGTTTCTTCCCCAGGTTTGGGAAGTTCTCAGCTATTATTTCTTTAAATAATCTGTCTGCTCCCTTTTCCTTCTCTTTTCCTTCTGGGATACTCATTATTCTAATGCTGCCCTTCCTAAAAGAGTTGAATAGCTCTTGTAGGATTTCCTCATTTTAAAAATGTCTTGTTTACCTTTTCTCTTGTATCATTTTTAGATTTCTGTCTTTGAGCTCACTAATTCTTTTTTTCGATATAGTCTGCTGTATTTCCAATGCTTTTTAATGCATTCTTTATCTCGTTTATTGTGTCCATCAGCTCCAGAATTTGTTTGGTTCTTTTTTAGAATTTCAATCTCTTTGGTAAAATATCCTTTTTGTTCATTAATTTTATTCGTGAGCTCATTAAACTGCCTTCCTGTGTTTTCTTGCATCTTGCTGAGTTTCTCCATGACAGCTGTTTTGAATTCTCTATCCATTAGATTGCAATATTTTGTGACTTTAAGTTTGGCTTCTGGAGAATTGTCACTTTCTTTTCGTGTAGTGTTACTGTGGCTCTTCATGTTGTTTGATGAATTATTCCTCTGCTGATATTAAAAGACAGGTTAGGTGTTCGATTCCTTTCTTTTGTTTTCTGGTAGGTGGCGCTGTCACACACATTCTTGGTTTCTCTTGCCTGAGCTGCCTCTGGTAAAATTTGAGCGTGGCACTTCCCAGCCTCCACTGGCTCTGCAAGAGGTGTGGCTCTGTGCCTTTGTTGTTGCTTCTTGTGCCACCTGGGTGTTTGCTGCCTTGCTTCTGCCAGAGCCTCTGTCATCACTGGGATGGCGGGCTCTTCCCTTGCGTCTGGGACCCCCTGAGTCACAGGTTCTGCTGCTGTGGAGGGAGGGGGGCGATGCAGGGGGAGAAGCCAGGGTCGTGCAGGTGCCTCTACCTTGTCCATTGTTGTTGGGTTCATGAATTCTGCCACTGTGAATGGAGGGAGGTGGGGGCTGGGATCACGGGTGCCTCAGCAGCTGGAGGGATGGGGTCCCAGGCCTCACTGCTGCTGCTGCCCGGTTAGCAGTGGCAGTGGGCACTGGTGTGGTTGGGTGATTGGAGTCATGTGTGCTGCCTTCCTTGCTGTCCCTGGGTTCTCTGAAGCTGTGGGCTCTGTGCCTGGTCAGAGGGGTAGGATTGCAGGAACCATGGCTGCTGTTCCCTCCTCTGTGTGTTACAGCCCACCCACCTTTAGACATGCAAATGTGTGAAATTCTTCGGCGACCTGTTATGTTGGGCAGAGGCACCTTTGTTGAGTTGTGGATTTTTTTTTACTGGCTGTAGATTGACGGGGAGAGACAAGGGTAGATTTTTCACTCTGCCATGTTTCTGATGTCACCACATTCCTCTTTTCTAATGTGTGCATTTAATGCTATACATTTCCCTCTTGTCCCTGCTTTAGCTGTGTCCCATGATTTTCATATGTTTTATATTCATTCAGTGTTGTCTATTTCTTTGAAACTTCCTCTTTAACTTAAGGATTATTAAAAGTGTGTTGCTTAGTTTTCAAGCACGTGGAAATTTTTCTGTATCTTTGTTTCTAGTTTGATTCCCCTGTGGTCCATGGATGCGCTCTATATTATTTTATTACCTTGATTGTGGCAATTGTCTCATTGGTGTTTATATATGTCAAAACTTCATCTAATATCATACTTTAAATATGTGCAGTTTAATACATGTCAATTATATTTCAGTAAAGACATCAAAAATATCAGAAAATAAGAGACTTAGATAAAATTTCTAGAGATGAAAGCTACAATGTCTGAGATGGAAAATATACTAAATGGGATTTATGGTCAATTAGACACTGAAGAAGAAAAGTTTAATGAACTTTAAGATATAGCTAGAGACACTATGCAAAATGAAACAGAGAGAAGAGACCCCCACCACCACCAAAATGAAGAGTATCAGTGAGCTGTAGGAAAAGATTAAGTTTAATGTAAGTGTAATTTGAGTCCCTGAAAGAGGAGAGAGAGGAGAGAGAGAGGATACAAAAAAACTATTTAAAGAAATATTGGTATCAAATTTTCCAAATTTTCCAAAATCACAAACATAAAGAAAATGACACCAAGGCACATCATTAGCTAATTGCTTAAAACCAGTGATAGAGAGAAAATCTTAAAGGCATAAATAGAAAAAGAAGACATTTTGTGCAGAAAAGACTTAACATTGCAGGCCTAAGACTACTATCCTTAGAAAATTTGGCCCTTGGCTGGTGTCTGTGAAGTTGGATTTTGGGGTGGGGAGTTTCCACCCTTTCCTAACTGGTAGGAGTGACGCACTGTGCCTGCCATTTGTGCAAACAGTGTGATTTAAGATGAACACCTGCTTTCTCTTTGGAAGTCTGGAATTTTAGTACATGCTAGGCAGAGTTGGCATGACCAACCCCCCAATATAAGCTTTGAGTGTCCAATGGGCTTCTCTGGGTAGGAATATCACACATGTTCCTTCATTTTTACTGCAGGGGAAGAGTGCACTGTGTGACGACTTATGGGAGAGAGAGCATAAGGAAGTCTGTACATGGGTTCCTCCAGGCTGTTCCTGTGTCTTTTCCCCTTATGTATACTCACTGTGTACCCCTACTGTGTATCCTTACTGTATTGTATCCTTACTGTGTATCCTTATGTGTTGCTATAATTAATCTTAGCCATGAGTACAGCTATATGGTGAATCCTATGAGTCCTTCTAACAGATTTCTGAATATGTGGGTGACCTTTGGGACCCCACATATATTACACAAAAAAGAGCACAGATAAGGATGACATCAGACTTCTTGTTCGAAACAGTGTAAACCAGAAGACAGTGGAGCACCATCTGTAATGTCCTGAAAAAGAAGTCAACCTAGGATTCTATACCCAGCAAAAGTATCTTTCAAATGAAGCTATAACTGATATAAAAATGTAAAAAAGAAATAATTTCAGAAGCTAAAAATTTCATTACCAGCAGACCTTCACAAGAATGTTAAAGGAATTCCTTTAGGTGGAAGGAATATGATCCCAAATGGAAATCTGGATCTGCATAAAGGAATAAACAGCACTGGGAGTGGTAACTATGTGTGTAAATGTGAAAGCTTGTTTTCTTTGAAATCTCTTTAAGTGAAAATTGGCTTTTAAAAGCAAAAATAGTCACAACGAATTGTGGGTTTTTAAAAACATATGTAAAATAAGATGAATGACAACAACATCACAAAGGTCAAGAGTGGTAAAAAAGGAAGTAAAGTGTTGAAAGATCCTTGTAATATATATGAAGTGGTAAATATCACTTGAAGACAGACTGAGATAAGTTAAAGATGTATAGTGTAAATCTTGAAGCAATCACAGAAACACTCAAAAGAGTTATAGCTTATAAGCCAAAGAAAGAGATAGAAGGAAATCATAAAAATACTTAATTAGTCCAAAAGAAGGCAGAAAAAGAGAGAAAAGGCAACAAAGTAAAGATGGGAGAAACAGAAAACAAGTAGCAAGATGGTAGGTTGAAACCAACCATATCAATAATTGCATTAATGGAAATGGCGTAAACAATACAAAAATAAAAGAAATCGACAGGTTGGGGAAAAAACCTCCTAACTATATGCTGCTTATAAGAAACCCACCTTAAATATAAAGCACAAATAAATTAAAAGTAAAATATGGAAAAAAATATGGTGCTATAGACTGAAGTTCCCCCTGCCCCCTCAAATTCATATGTTGAAACCTAATCCCCAATGTGATGGTGTTTGGAGGTAGGACCTTTGTGAGTTAATAGAGTCATGAGGATGTAGCCTTCACAAATGGGATTAGTGCCCTTGTAAAAAGAGATGTAGGAGAGCTTTCTTCCTCTCTCTTGTTCTGCTCTCTGCCATGTGAGGATACAATGAGGAAAAGACCATCTGCAAACCAGAAAGTGGGTTCTCACCAGACACTGGATCTGCCAGCAGCTTGATCTTGGACTTCCAGCCTCCACAACTATGAGAAATAAATGTTTGTTGTTTCAGCCACCTTGTCTGTGGTATTTTGTTACAGCAGCCTAAGACATTCTAAAGAAAGCTGGAGTAACTTTTTATATTAGACAAAGTAGATTTCAGAGTAAAGAATATTACCAGAGAGAAAGGAGGGGGGTTATTCACAATGATAAGTAGGTCAATTTATTAAGAGGACATAACAATCTTAAATGTTTATGGTCCAATAACAGAGCTTCAAAATACATGAAGCAAAAGCTGATAGAACTGTAAGGAGAAATAGACAAATACACAATTATATCAGAGATTTCAACAACCGTCTCTCAATAACCGATAGAGTAAGTAAACAGAAAATCAGGAATGCCACTAAAGACTTGAGCAGCATGTTAATTGGCCTAATTGACATTAACAGAACATTCCACCCAACGGCAATACATGCTTTGTAAGGGCACATGGAACATTTACCAAGATAGATAGACTGTACAGTGAGCCCTAAAGAAAGTCTTAATAAATTTAAAAAGGATTCAAGTCATATAAAATATGTTCTCTAACAACAATGGAATTAAATTAGAAATTAATAACATAAAGATACTTGGAAAATTCTCAAATATCTGGAGATGAAATAATATACTTCTAAATCATGCATAGGTCCAAAAATAAAAGGGAAATTAGAAAGTATTTTGAACTGAATTAGAATGAAAATAAAACATATCCAAATTTGTGAGATGCAGCTAAAGTAGTGCTTAGGGGAAAATTTATAGCACTAAATATATCTATCAGCAAAAGACAGGTCTCAGGGCTTCCCTGGTGGCGCAGTGGTTGAGAATCTGCCTGCTAATGCAGGGGACACGGGTTCAAGCCCTGGTCTGGGAGGATCCCACATGCCACGGAGCAACTAGACCCGTGAGCCACAACTACTGAGCCTGCGCCTCTGGAGCCTGTGCTACTCAACAAAAGAGGCCGTGATAGTGAGAGGCCTGCGCACCACGATGAAGAGTGGCCCCGGCTTGCCACAACTGGAGATAGCCCTCACACAGAAACGAAGATCCAACACAGCAAAAATAAATAAATAGATTAATAAACTCCTACCCCCAATATCTTAAATAAAAAAAAAAGACAGGTCTCAAAGTTTTAAATCAAGGACATCAACTTTCACCTTAAGAAATGAGAGGAAAAAAAGAGCAAATTAAACTCAAAATAAGTGGAAGAGAGGAAGTAATAAAGGGAAGGGCAGAAATCAGTAAAGTGGAAAGCAGAGGAAAAATAGAGAAAAGAAATGAGACTGAAAAATGGGTTCTAGGCTGGGGAAGAGAAAATCCAAATGAGCCTGGAGCAGTCCATAGTACCAGAAAGTAAGGAGAGTTCTTAACAAAGAGAGAAGGGGGTGAGGGTATGTCAAAGGGACAGATGAATCAGCCTGAAAGGACTCCCAATGGTCAAAGCTGGAGCAATTCAAGCAACAAACTAAATGATATATTGGATCGTAACACAGATTATAAAATAAATATACATGAGTCTGTAATGATATAAATGAATGAATGAATGAATGAATGAATAAATAAATAAATAAAGGAGAAGAGACAAATATGCATTGTAGAAGAATCCCAAATAGTATATGCAGACACCCCTGGCCCCCACCAGGAGGTTGAGCTTAATTCCCACCTCTCCATTTGAGAGTTGGCTAGACTTAGTGACTCAATTCTGAAGAGTAAATTATGGAAAGAGAAGATAGTAAGTGTTGATGTAGAATCCTGACAAATGCTACCTTAACCAAATGATACTAGTCATCTCTGATATGCCAGATGAGAAGGACACTTCACCTTGAGGTATTCTTCCCCTACATCCATTACTCCGGCCAAATCACAAGAAAATACATCAGACACACCCAAATTGAGGGACCTTCTCCAAAATACCTGACTGGTACTCCTCAAGACTGTCAAGGTAATGAAAAACCAGGGAAGGCTGAAAAATTGTCACAGACCAGAAGACACTAACACAACAAAACATGAAGTGGTATTCCAGAATGGATCCTGGAACAGAAAAAGGACATTAATAGAAAACCTGGAAAATCCAGAGTCTAGAGTTTTGTTAATAATAATGTATCAGTGTTGGTTTCTTAGAGTTGACAAATATACAACAGTAATGTGAGATAGTAATATAAAGGGAACCTGAAACTGGGTGGGTGGGGGGGTGTATGAGAACTTTCTGGACTATCTTTGCAAGTTTTCTCTAAGTCTAAAATTACTCCAATTATTTTATTTTCAAAAGGTCATCCTTTGAGAAGATCAATAAAATGGATAAATCTCTAGCTGGACTGATCAGGGAGGAAAAAGAAGAGAAGGCCTCAGAAACCACGCTGCAGAATGCACAGACACAAAATTTTGTCTTTGCTGTCCGTCTGTGTTGACACGTACACAACCAGGTAATTTATTTTCACAGCTGTGTAGTATTCTATGGTGGCAATGTACCAAATTTTATTTATTCATTTTCATCACTAGGGGCATTTATTTATTAATTTATTTTTGCTGCATTGTGTGGCTTGCGGGATCTTCGTTCCCCGACCAGGGATCGAACCTGGGCCACCTGGCAGTGGAAGCGCAGGGAAGGCGGTGGACCACCAGGGAAGTCCCACTAGGGCCATTTATTTATTTATTTAATTTATTATTTATTTATTTACTTTTGGTTGATTGGGTCTTTGTTGCTGCGCGCGGGCTCCCTCTTGTTGTGGCGAGTGGGGGCTACTCTTCGTGGTGGTGCGTGGGCTTCTCACTGCGGTGGCTTCTCTTGTTGCGGAGCACGGGCTTCAGGTGCATGGACTTCAGTAGTTGTGGCATGCGGACTCAGTAGTTGTGGCTCGCGGGCTCTAGATGCAGGCTCAGCAGTTGTGGCGCACGGGCTTAGTTGCTCTGCGGCATGTGGAATCTTCCCGGACCAGGGCTCAAACCCGTGTCCCCTGCATCGGCAGGCGGATTCTTAACCACTGCGCCACCAGGGAAGTCCCCACACCGACTTTTTTAAAGACTGTTTTGGAAGGGAAATGCTGGGGGTGCTCCGGAGATGAATAAACTCCCACCTGACTCTCCTGGGGGCTGCAGAGTTGTGCATGAGGTAGACACACACCCCCTTTCCATCCTGCACAGTGTAACTGGGGCCCTGCATGGTCCGTCTTGGGGGCATAGTAAAGGTGATTTCTTCAGAAGAGTTGATTGAGAAGCAGAAACATAGGTCAGTGTCAATACATTTTCCTTAAAAAATAACGTACACATCAAACTGCCCTTTGTATAAAGCACTTACATGTGAGTCATCTTATTTAATCCTTAGAACCACCCTTCAAAGTAGATAGTTAATTTAATCGTATACAGATACATCTTATTTATGGGAAAGGAAACTGAAGTTCAGAAGGGTAGTTACTTGCCTCAGATCCAACTGCAGGTAACTGTACATGCTGATCTCTGAACCTCTAATGATAATGACACAACTCTGGGGTTGGAAGGTGGGGCTGATGAGAAACTTCGGGGAAGCCGATGGCCAAATTGGCCTGCCTGGCTTTGTGCTGTGCGGGGCAGCTGTGTCCGAGCTTTGGGGCTCTCTGAGGCTTTCCTCTGTGTTTCCACTAGAGGGCACTGCTGGCCCAGTTTAGAAATACTTACTTTCCCTACAACTTAAGTGTGGTCAGAGCAGGAATTGCTATAAAAGCCAAAAAAGCTTAAGCTTCAGGGTCTCTCACTTGCACAGACCCCTTCTACTTTTGTACCCAATTTTGCATTTATAATTTTGAATTATTTTTCCACAAGAGGCATCTCCGCATAAGCTTCAGACCCCCCAAATCTGTATTGACCCCGGCTCATGCAAATACTTTGAGAACTAAGGGCTGGGAGCTTTGAGACACTGACCCTCGTGAGCAGCACAGAGAGTAACTTTCCACGGGACGTGGCTGTCCCCTCTTTTGGACTGTGGACCCCCAGAGAGCCGGACTCTGCCCTTTTTTTTTTTGGCGGTATGCGGGCCTCTCACTGCTGTGACCTCTCCCGCTGCGGAGCACAGGCTCTGGACGCGCAGGCCCAGCGGCCATGGCTCATGGGCCCAGCCGCTCCGCGGCATGTGGGATCCTCCCGGACCGGGGCACAAACCTGTGTCCCCTGCATCGGCAGGCGGACTCTCAACCACTGCGCCACCAGGGAAGCCCAGGACTCTGCCCTTTTTGACCTTGATTCCTGGCCTGTAGCACACAGTAAGCTGTCTACACATGTCTGTTGAGTGAATAAACGAGGCGCAAACATCGGCCAGTGTCACTGCTTTTGTCTTTTCCTCTTTCTCCTCTTTTGTCTCAGTTGCTCAATTTCCGAGGTGGGGGGAGGCGGTCTAGAATTCATCTGAGGCCCCTCCTGGCCAGAGATTTTCTCTAGATTCTCTCTCTATTCTCTCTCCTTTTTTCTTCTCTGCTGCCTCTCATCTGACTTTTAATTTCTCTGTTTCTGCCACCTCCCACCCCTGCACCCAGCCTGTGCCTTAACATGGCCAGAACCCCCTTGGTTCTGCTAACACCCTTGGGGGAGGTCTGGAGTCCTCAGCAGGGTGTGGTTTTCTGGGTTTCTGTGTCTGAGGACCCAAGGATGATGCTGGGTGGGTAGCGTGGGCAGGGGGATGGGGAGAGGGTCAGCTACCCTTTTCTCAGCACCCGTTCAAGCACGAGGAAAAGCTTTGCTCCCTTCCTGCCTTGTCCCCCTCTGCTGCCCCCATTAGCTTCACTTTTCCTCCCACTCTGCCATCCTGGTTTCCAGAGCCACATTAGCCAAGGAAGAACCAAGGGCTTATACAACAGCCCTCTCTGGTCACTTCTTGGACACCGTTTCTGATTTTCCTTCCATTGCTCTGATGGTTCTTTTGCAGTCTCCTTCCTGAGCTTTGCCCCTTTAATTTTGGGGTTTTGCAGGGCTGCATGCTCCCTTTTCTGCCTTTCTTGCTCTGCATATTCTCCCTCGGTAAGCTCATCCACTCCCTAGGTGTCTATTGTGCGATACCCCGATGACTCACAAACTCTGCAGCCAAGCACGTCCTCTGAACTCCAGACCCATCTCTGCCATGATATTTCCACTGGCAATTCCAACTCAGGCGTCCAGCTTATCAGCTTTATTGAGGTGTAATTTCTATATACTGTGATTGACCCTTTCAAGCGGCTGTCTCAGTCTTGGCAAAGGCACACAAGAGCATAAGCTCTACCATGCTCACGATATAGAACATTTCTGGCACCCCCCCCCCCCAGTTTCCTCATGGCCCCCTTGCCTCCCCCATCTCTGGCCCCTGGCGACTACTGATCTGCTTCCTGTCCCTGTATTTTGCCTTTTCTGGAATTTCACAGAAATGGCGTCCCACAGAATGTGCCTGGCTCCTTTCACGTATGGTAATGTCTTTGAGATTCACCCATGTTCTGTCTTGCAGCAGTAGTTTGTTCCTTTTTATGACTGAGTAGTATTCTATTGTATGGATATACCATGATTTGTTTCTCCACCTACCAGTCAACGAACGAGGCATCTAAAACTAACCTAAAAGTCAGGCAGGGCTTCCCGGGTGGCGCAGTGGTTGAGAGTCCGCCTGCTCAATGCAGGGGACACGGGTTCGTGACCCGGTCCGGGAGGATCCCACATGTCGCGGAGCAGCTGGGTCCGTGAGCCGTGGCCGCGGAGCCTGCGCGTGCGGAGCCTGCGCGTGCGGAGCCTGTGTTCCGCAACGGGAGAGGCCACAGCAGTGAGAAGCCCTCATACCCAAAAGAAAAAAAAGGGAAGGTGTCCTATGGAAAAAAGGGGAGGAGCTTGTTTGGGGAATTCTGTGTTGAACCAAGTTGCAGAGTCCTTCTCCACCCCCACCCCCCTTAAAAAAAAATTATTAAAAAAAAAGTCAGGCAGAGCTGCCTGGGTTTGAATTTAGACTCCGCTACACATCAGCTGTACGATTCTCAGCAAACTGCGTGGCTTTTATGAGCTTCACGTTTCTCAGCTGTACAATCAGGACAGTAATGCCTTGCTCGTAATGTTGCTGAGCGGATTAACCGAGCTCGCTGATGCCAAGCACAGGGCTGTGTGTCTGGTACTCAGTAGCATCGCCATGTGGATGTATTGGACCTTCTTGACCACGTGGGGGCGCAATACACACTACTGTCTCCCTCTCATACTGCTGCAGGCGGATCCCACAGCTCTCTGGTTATTTGCAGCTGAGAACTTCAATTCCACATTCTAGTTCGTGCCCTCTTCCCTCCCTGCAGCGCACACTTGACCCAGGGCAGCAGGGACCCGCACGGGGTGGGGGATGAGAAGGTTGAGAGCCAAGGGGCCCCCGTGTGGGTTTCTCCGAGGGCCCTGTGGAGACCTCTCCACGGTCCTGCCCCCTGGCCATCCTTACCACCCGCCCCCGTGCCGTTGCTGACGGTGGAGCTCACAGCTTCTTCCTCCATCCTCTCTCTTCAATTCTTTTCTTCCCCGTTGAGTTAGAGGGAAAGTTGGAAAGCCTGCGACATTAACACAGACTCAGCCTCCTTCCTTTCAGGCCACGTGGAGCAGGTGCTGGGGTGCCCCGCCCCCCCAAAGTGCTCACTTGCTGACTTCTGGGGCAGCCCCTGCATCTCTTTACCCCAGAGCTTTCTACGGGGGCCTTGGCAGGAGTGGCAGACAGAAGTGTGGGGAATCAATAGCCCAGCAGCAGCCGCCAGGTGATGGCTAATGAGTGTCAGTGAATTAACCCCCATTGTCCCCTTGTCCCTTGATGGGGGATAGCTCTGGGGCTCGTGCTCCTCCCTGACCCCAGCGCTCCCCAGCGGGATTCAGCTCCGTTGTTCAAGGGGTCCCTTGCTCAATAACCAAACCCTTTTCACTGCCCTCATTTCCCCTCCTCTTTCTCACTGCCCTCTTGGTGTTTCCTGGGATCATCTCTCAAGTGAACCACTTGTCCTTCAACCCTTGTGTCAAGGTCTCCTTCTGGGGGAACCCAAAGGGAGACTGAGCCCTAATCTTTGTAAGTGGTTTTCTTGAGGTTGGCTGGGGGAGGGGAGGGGTATGTGGCAGGAAAGGAAAGGTGGCCGCCCTCTCCCCCTAGATCAAGGCTGTCTTCTCTAATGCATCCCCTTAAATTTAGATATTAGCTCTTCTGCTGATAGAGGCTGGAGGGGCTCTGGGAGGGGGGATGACTGGGGGGCAGAGGTGCTTCTGTCTGCTCTTAGATCCTCCTCCGTGGCTGTGTCACAGCTCTGTTCAGACGTGAGAGTATTTGGTGTCCATTGTCCTAAATTTGGGGGTTTATGTACAACTTTGAGACAATAGGAGAAAAAACTCATTCATTAGCACAACACACAGTACTTAGGTACAGTACTTAGGTATTAGTTTGCTCGGGCTGCCACACAAAATACCATAGACTGGCTGGCTTAAGGAACAGATATTTATTTCGCAGTATTCTGGAGGCTGGAAGTCCAAGGTCAAGGTGCTGGCCGATTGGGTTCCTGGTGAGAACCCTCTCTCTGGCTGGCAGCCTTCTCGTTGTGTCCTCATGTGGTAGGGGGACAGCTCTGGTGTCCCTTCCTCTTCTTATAAGCTCACTAGTCCCATCACGAGGGCGCTACCCTCATGACCTCATGTAAACTTAATTACCTCCCAAAGGCCCCAGCTCCAAATGCCATCACATTAGGGTTCAACATATGAATTTTAGGGGGACACAGTTCAGTTCTTAGCAACTTGTTAAAATGGTGAGGATTTACCTCTGTTCACTAAAATCTGTTTCTACGCCTCTATTCCTTATCTAGGGCAAGACACTCACTCTTCATCCTTGATTCCCTCCTCCTCTCATGTCCAATCAGGTGTCAAGTCTTATCAATGATATCTCCGAAGCATCCCCCGCATTCCCCCTTCTGTCCCTCTACAGCTTCTCTAGGTCAAGCCCTCATCATTCAGATCAGCTAGGACTGAGTATCAAGAAACTGCTGTAGTGGCTTAAAAAAGTAAAGGGTGAATTGATCATATGCAACAAGAAGTTTGGGACAGGCCTTCAGGATCGGAACGGAAGCCCAAGGATGTTGTCAGAGACCCTGGCTCCTCCTACTTTTTTTTTTTTCTTTGGGGTACGCGGGCCTCTCACTGTTGCGGCCTCTCCCGTTGCGGAGCACAGGCTCTGGACGCGCAGGCTCAGCGGCCATGGCTCACGGGCCCAGCCGCTCCGCGGCATGTGGGATCTTCCAGGACCGGGGCACGAACCCGCGTCCCCTGCATCGGCAGGCGGACTCTCAACCCTGCGCCAGCAGGGAAGCCCTCCTCCTACTTTTTCTCTTCCAACATCCTCAGCGTTGGCATTGGTTCTCATGGTCACAAGATAGCTGCTGCTTCTCTGAGTATCACTTCCACATTCTAGGCCATCACTCCTATTAATTGAGAGCCTTTGTCTTTTTATTTGGGAAGGGGACCCTTCTCTAGAGTCTTCCATCTACGTCTCAAGAACCATGTCACATGACTCCCACGGGTCTCAGGGGAATCTGGGGAGGTGAGTATTTCACTTTCCAGGCTCTATAGGAGAGGGAGGCAGGGGAAAGGGGAATGCAAATGGCTTTAGGTAGCCAGTCCTGGCATTTGCTACATCATCCCTCATCCCAGCAGCCTCCTAACTGATCTTTCTGTCTCTGTTCTCACCAGAGTGTTCCCATTGACAACATGTCTGTCTTAGGGTCATAAGAAACCATTATATGCAGCAAATCAATTACAGTACAGATGGTAATAATAACACCCATGACAAATGTCTATTATATGTGTCCTGGTGCGTCGAACTTTCAGGACTTGTGAGGTGTAATTCTAAAAGTCACTTTATTATTGTCTCTTCCTGTCCCTCTAACCCTGGCTTTAGAAGAGTTGTCCCTTCCCTGGTGCTGAAGGAAAATTCTGGTGTCCTTATGGCTCTGTGGGTCAGCTGAGGCAAGAGAAACCCCTGTGGTCACTTTAAGATAGAAAACAGAACCTTTGTTCGGAAATTGGAATGTACAGTCCAATCTATTAGTCAGCACTTCAGTGTGTTTCCAAGGTAAGATGCCTCCCTCCCCCATCCAGCTGGGCCGACTGCAGGTAGGGCTCTGGCTTTGGGAAGGGGATGGTCCTTCTCTTTTTCCCACTGAGAATTCCTATTTCTGGCTCCTCTGGGGTTGTGGAGCATTGGGTAGGAGCATGTGGAGGGTAGGAGGAAAAGGGGTCAGGAAAGTTCTTATTTGCCTGGTAGTGTCATCACATGCCTTCCAGATCTTTGGAGTGGTCGGTGGAGCTGACCTGCTCTTTCAGGTGCCAGATGGATTTTCTGGGGATCCCACTGCTGCCCTCAACTCCCATTCAATTCCCCCGGACACTTCTGCCTCATCAGCTCCTGGATTTCCCACAATCCACTCCCACAGACCCTTGCAGTTGTTAGAATCCTCCTGACTTGCAAACCCTGGGTCCTTTCCCAGAGGCAGATCCTGAGACCAACCTTTGTGTCCACGTGGTTTATTAAGGAGATGCTCCGCAGAGAAACCTGTAAGCCAGTTGGGAAAGGAGGACAGGGAAGGGGAAGAAGCCTAGCAGCCGCACGACCTTAGGCGAAGCCACAGCATCATTCTGGTTCCGTGGGAAGCTCTGGAGTGGATATTAAACCTCAGAACACTTCCCCACTCGGAGCTTTGGGCTCTGGGCTTTCGTGCTGTCACACCAGACAGTCACTGGCTGAGAGCTGTCGTGGGGCTGGGGGGACGGGGTTGGAGATTGGGGTTGGGAGGTGGACTGCAGAGTTACAAAGTCACTCCAGTAGCCCAAAGGGCAGGCTTCCAAAGAGAGTTTACAGGTGTAGCCTTGAGAATCAAAGCACCTAGAAGCTGGGTGATGGGCACACAGGACAGGTAAGAGCCATCAAAGGGGATATGAGCAGGGCACCAGCAATGTCCCCAATACCATCCCTACTAGGCTGGTTTTATTTTATTTCCCAAGCTGGTTTTTCCAACCATCAGCCCCCTTGTTTATCCTCGTAGCTGAAATCTTCTTGGCATTTCACCTCCCAAACTCCCTTCCTAGAGGCTGAACCCCGTTGCAGGAGGAATAGCATGTTGTGAGCATCTCTCTGCCTGAGGCCACCCCCCACCCCTTCCCTTCTCCCGACATCCCTCACAACTCATCACCATCTGTGTAAACTTGGACATACACTTTGTGTATTTCTGTAATGTTGTCAGCTGCCCATAGAGCATCTAGAATATTTTCGCCCATTTTGGAGTGCTGGTGACTCAACTTACAGCAATTTATTCCACAAAAGCAGACAATAACTCAACTGGCGAGAGGGGGAAAAATAACCCTACCAACCCACCACAGTCTCTCCGCGCTGGCACTCAGAATGGTAATGCATGGAATAGATTACTGCAAGTAATAGGCCTGGTTGGCAGACGTGCGAGCTGAGTTAAATGCCTTTTAAGTAAATCTCAGCGTGAGTTATCTGTTCACTCAGACATGTGTGCATGGAGACAGAGGGAGGCCGTGTGGACAGACGGCACACGCTGTAACTTTCATTATCCCACACTGAGGTTCTTTGTTAATAACCACAGTCAAAGGCACTGCAGATTTTCTGATCTCTGTGACAGGTGGCTACCAGTGTGAGGTTGAGGCATTCATTCATTCATTTGTTCATTCATTCCCCAAGCCATTGTGAGGCCCAGGAGGCACCAGGCGTTGTGCTGGGCAGTGGAGGCATAGAGATGCAGAGATGGGTCGACAAGGTCCCAGCCCCTGCCGAGCTCACAGTCTGGTGGGAGGAGACGAAGTGATAAACAGGGCAGGTGATCAGGTGTTCACGTGCTGTGAGATTGGGCAAGGTCTGGCGAGTCACAAGCTCTGGAGTCAGACTGCCAGCATTCGAATCTGGGCCCTGCCACTTACTCGGGCAAGGTGCTTACCCTCAGTTTCCTCATCTGCAAAGTGGATAGAAATAGTGCCTATTTGATAAAGTGGATAGAAATAGTGGATGGGAGGAGTAAATGACACATGCATGGCAGAGTGCCTGGTTACACTTAGTGCTTAATAAATGTTGTTTGTTGCTGTCGTGATTACTGACATCTGTACAGGGCCAGCGTAAGGAGGGTCGGGAACGTTTTGTTGGAGAGGGTGATGCTTGTTCAGAGATTTGAGTGGTGCTGGCGCACCTGAGCCAGGAAAGGGACCTAAGTGCAGGGAAGTAGGGTGAGCAAAGTTCAGAGTGAGGGGCAGGTGACAGGGGCACATTAAGAAGGTGCTGAGCAATGGACCACAGACTGGTGGCTTGAACGACGATTATTTTCACACGGTCTGGAAGCTAGAAGTCAATGATCAAGGTTCTGGCTGATTTGGTTTCTTAATGAGGGCTCTCTTGCTGGCTTGCAGATGGCTGCATTCTTACTATATCCTCACATGGGCTTTTCTCTGTGCAGGTGGGGGGAGGGGAGAGAGAGAGACATAGAGACAGAGAGAGAGAGAGAGAGGGAGAGGAAGGGAGGGAGGGAGAGAAAGAGAGAGAAAGAGAGAGAGGGAGAGATCCTTGGTGTCTCTTCCTCTTCTTATAAAGGACACTAGTCCTATAGGATTAAGGCCCCACCCTTATGACCTAATTTAAACTTAATTACCCCCCTAAAGGCCCCATCTCCAAATACAGTCACATTGGAGGTTAGGGCTTCAACATGTGAATTTTGGAGAACACAAACATTCAGTCCATAACAGAGTCGTTGGAAAACTGGATCTGAGAATCATGTTTCTCTGTTTACTAGCGGTGTGACCCTGGGATCTATAAAATTAGGCCAATTATAGCTAACGCTTGGGACTTTTGCATGAATTAATTCAGGTAATATTTTGTATTGAAGTGGAAGAAAATGTTGAAGGCTGCGGTTCCTTAGTGGAATGATGGAACAGCGCCTGGCTCCCAGAACAACGCAAGGGCAAGAGTATTTTCCGTGCCCACCAGTGGAGAGGTCATCCAGTCCAGTGGCCCACTGACCCGCTGGGAAGTCAGAGGGAATCTAACTTCCGTTGCACATCCATCCGAGAGTTCCTCTCCTGCTGCTTTGGACAACCCATGCTGCATGAGCACTGGGGCCTTTTGTATCACAAGGTGCTGGACCTGTCACCGCCTGTTAAAACCACACGCAACAAATCTTCTCATTGGTCCTTTCTCCACTCCTGCCTTCTTCCTTAGCTAGGGCATGAAAAAAACACAAAAAGGAAATTTGGACAATCTAACAAGACCAGACAACAAATTGACTGTAGATCAGTGAACCTCAGGAATGACTTTTAAGTTTGTTGTATGTCGAGCTAATGCTATGGTGTTCTCATTTTGCATAAGACTGGCATCTCAAAGATATCATTGCCGATTGACTAATGCTGTGGTCTCCTATCATGTTAAAAACATCGTCACTCATATAAATTGTAGGCCACTTTTTATCTGTTTTCAACAGGAATCTCATGCAAAAAATGATCGGTCCAGAACCCAAAAGTAGCTGAACAGGCAATTTAATTTTTTATTGTAGTCCTCTTGAGAAAATGACAAAGAGAATTGGCATTAAAAGGCATAACAAAACTTCTTTTTTTAAAATAATTAATTAATTAATTTTTGGCTGTGTTGGGTCTTCGTTGCTGTGCGAGGGCTTTCTCCAGTTGCGGCGAGCGGGGGCCACTCTTCATCGCGGTGCGCAGGCCTCTCACTGTTGCGGCCTCTCCCGTTGCGGAGCGCAGGCTCCAGACGCGCAGGCTCAGTAGTTGTGGCTCACGGGCTTAGTTGCTCTGCAGCATGTGGGATCTTCCCAGACCAGGGCTCGAACCCGTGTCCCCTGCATTGGCAGGCAGATTCTTAACCACTGTGCCACCAGGGAAGCCCACAAAACTTCTTAATACTCATTTCTCCTTATTTCTTGTACTCTTCATATCTCTCACATACATAAAGCTCCCCTCACCCCAATCATCCCAACCATAATGGCCCTCTTGCTTTTGTCCCCTCCCACCCACTTCCATTACTATATATTTATTCAATTTTGTGTTCTCTCTTATGTGCCAAGTTCTGAATATAATGGCAAACCAGAGGCACGTGGTTCTTGCTTTCTCAAGTTTACATTTTCCCCCCAGCTTTTCCCAGGTCTGTGTCCACCACTGTTATTGTCATCTCTCACCTAGATGACACCAGTGGCCTTAATTTCTGCCCCTCTTCCACCCTTGCCCTGTGGATCTGCTGCTCAGACTGCCTGTCTGGGTTCTTGTCCCTGAGGTTCTCGCTTCTTTCCCTCCCTCCCTTCATTCCCCCTCCCTCCCTCCCTCTATCTCCCTTTGTTGAGATATGATTCAGTTTACATTCTTTGATAGAAGATATTTAGTATCTTCTCCAGTCTCCCTAGAAGATGCCTAGAAGCCACTATGTGAAATTTATAACTGGGAAAGGAGCATTAGGACAAGAAGAACAGCTCTGATATTTGGAAGGAACTGTAGAGATTATCTGATCCAATGTCTGGGGGTCTAGGTTGAAAGGACCCCCTCTGCAATATTCTTGGAGTCGCCCAGACTTGGCCTTGGCTTATCCAGCACGTCATTTCCAAGGGTAGTTACCTTTCTGTGCTGTTCCTGGGAGTAACCCAACACCTGGAACCATAGGTGCTTGGTAAGTAACTGTTCACTTTTGGGTAAATGGGGAACTTCTTCAGAAAATGGGGAACTTGCCTCAAGAAAGTTCTTGATATTGAGCCCAAATCTGCCTCCCTATCCCATGGCCCTGTTGTTCTGAGCGCTACCCGCACAGAACGGTAGCTGCCAACGAAGCTATCCTTTCCAAGATCAATTTGAAGACAATTTCTGCAGCTCCTCTTTAAAAATTGTTTTTGGTGTCTGTTTCTGAGGCATATAAAGGAATTGTGCTTCGTGCTTTGTCTTAATATCAGCGTCCTGGGGTCTTTTCTGTATTGGGATTTGCAACGATCCCATATTGAGACCAAGGGAGACTCAGGTGGTGAGGGAGGCACAGCTGGTTTGCAGAAATCACTTAGTGAGCCGATGCTCTTCCGGGACTCGTCTCTACCCGATCAATAGATTGCAATTGGATGTATAGATTTTTTTCATTCATTTATTTATTCATTCGATCTCTCATTTATTTGTTCAACAGACATTTGTTTAGCACTTACCGTGTGCCAAGCCCTGTGTTAATCACTGGATACAGAGATGAATGAGAAATCTTATATTCTCAAGAAGCTGTTAGCCTGGTGGGGAAATCGGATACAAAGGCAGATAATTCCAATACATTGTGATACGTACTATAATAATCATTATAGTGCACAAGGCACAGTGGGAGCTCCAGAGAGGGAGGGTCCATTCTACATAGCAGATGGGGTCAGGAAAGTTCTCACTGAAGATCTGACACTTGAGCTGAATTTTGGAGGTAGACCAGATAGGTAGATGGCATTGAGGGAGGTGTTGGAAGAAACCACCAGGGAAAGGTGCAGAATATGCAAAAGCTTGTAGGGGGCATGAAGGATCGTGGTCTGTTTGGGGAAATAGGTTGTTTTCGGTTGGCAGGGTGAGAGCATATGTGTAGGAAAGCAGCAGGATGGTGAGGGAGGCAGGGACAGACCTTGGAGGACATCAGCTCAGAGCCACTTGTGTATTCTCAGCACAAGTTTGCTCAATCTTCTGTGTTTAATGTGGAGTTCTTCGCTTTATGGAGGTCATAAAAGAATAGCCAGATTTAAAATAATAATTATAGAAAACTTGAACATACTCAAAAATTGAGTTATAGTACAATGACTTCTCATATATTCATCAATAATTACTGTGTTTTTGTTACATTTGCTCTATCCATTTTCTTTTCCTTTTTCCCTGCTGAAATACTTGAAAGTAGACTTCAGACACTATGGCATTTCATCCCAACATACTTTATTACGTATTTCTAAAAAATGGTTATTTTCAGGAATTCCCTGGTGGTCCAGAGGTTAGGACTCTGAGCTTTCACTGCCGGGGCAGGGTTCGATCCCTGGTTGGCGAACTAAGATCCTGCAAGCCGCACACCATGGCGATAAAAGGAAAAGAAAAGGGTCATTTTCTTATATAGAATCACAGTGCTATTAGCACACCTAATAAAATTAACATGTTTTCTTCATATCATCTAATATATAGTTCATATTCAAAATTGCCCAAGTGCCTTAAAAGTATTTTATAGGAGTTGGGTTGTTTCACTCAGGGTCCAGGTGAGGTGGGAGGGGAAGATTTTCATCTGAATTTGATCAATAGATGTATCAATAAGGATGGTGGGCAGGCTGAAGGATGGCTCCAGTAATGCCCACCCCCTGGCATGTCTAAATCCTTCTGTGTGAGTGGGCAGGACCTGTGACTTTCTTCTACCCAGTGGAATATGGCAAAGGTGCAGACTTCTGTGACTGGATTATGGAAGATGCTGACTTCTGTTATATTTGTGGAATCTCTCTCCTGATGGCTTTGATGAAGCCAGCGGCTACGGCTACATTGTGAGCTGCCCTCTGGGGAAGCCCAGATGGCAGGGAACTGAGGGTGACTTCCAGGCAACAGCCAGCAGGGAACCAAATCCTTTCACAACCAGAGTCCTTTCAGATGAGACCCCAGGCCCAGCAGACACCCTGCCTGCAGCCTCTTTAAGGGGTCCTGAGCATAAGACCCAACTCTGCTGTGCCCAGATTCCTGGCCTCCAGAAACTGAGATCATACACATGTGTTGTTTTCAATGGCTAAGTGTGTGGTGATTTTATGCTGCAATAGATAACTAATATAGATGTGTTTGGTTGCTAGTAATAGAAAACCCAACTACCAGTGGCTTAAAGCACAAGGAGATTAATTGTTTGCCTAACAGGAAATTAGGTAGTTACAGGGCTGTTTCAGCAACTGAATGGTGTCATCAGGGACCCAGATCTTCCTATCTTTCTGCTCTGTCAAGTATTCTTGTGTGTTGGGTAATGTCTTTTATCATGAGGGCAGTATGGTTGCCTCAGCTTTGAGGATCATGCCCTCACTGCAGTGACCAAACAGTAAGGGAGAGGATGTCTCCCTCTTACTAGATAGAAATAGCTTTCCCAGAAGCACCTGGTTGTCTCCTCTGAGTATCTTTTTTTCCAGAACTGGATCGAATGCCCATTCTCAGACCTAATACCTGGCAAAGGGAAATAAGATTGTACAACTAGTTTGGGCCAATCAGTCATGGTTTATCTCCTGAGCTAGGCACTTTGTCACCTGAATGAAACGGACGTTTTATTAGCAAGGGAGAAGGGAGGAATGACGCCTAGGCAGGCGATGGTCAGTATCTGCCGAAGCAACACTGCACGCCAACAGAGGGATGTGTATGACCTTTTCCACACGTTGAACCTGCACATCGAGCCTCTTCCCTCAGCCTGGCAGGAGCTAGAAGGAACTTTCTCTCGCTCTGGCTGACAGCTGCAGCCAGCACTGTATTGTCTTGTCATGGATCCGAGGATAACAGGCATCCAGTGGTCAGGGCTGGGACCTTTTGGAACATGGTTTTTCTAACTCAAATGAAAAAAAGGATACACATGCATTATAAGACTGTGCATCACAATGTAATGAGTCAGTAGGTGTCAAAATCTGGTTCCGTCATTATCTGCGATGTAAAATTGGGAAATAACCTCGTGACCTTCAGTTGCTTTATCTGCAGTGCCCATTTGATTTTTTTTCTTTCAACATTTCTCCTTCTAAAGCTGGGGTTTACTAAAGGGCTATATGCAAATTTTTTTAAACATCTTTATTGGAGTATAATTGCTTTACAATGGTGTGTTAGTTTCTGCTTTATAACAAAGTGAATCAGTTATACATATGCATATATCCCCATATCTCTTCCCTCTTGCGTCTCCCTCCCGCCCTCCCTATCCCACCCCTCTAGGTGGTCACAAAGCACCGAGCTGATCTCCCTGTGCGATATGCAAATATTTTAACCAGGGGACTCCTAGGGACTTTAATTGGAGCCCATTGCCGAGGGCTTGTATACACTACATTTGGAAAGGGAGGCCTGAAAACTCCCCTCCTGTTACCAGTAATTCTCTCTCTTTTCCTTATTTCCGGGAAGGACAATTCTCATGTTTTGAGGAGCACATCTGGTGTGTGGCCTCATGCCATGGCTCAATCCAGACAGCGGTGACTGTCTCAGTAGGATGGGGTCAGGATGGACTTTTTTTTCTTTTTTTTTGCAAACTGAATGAAGTTTAACTGGGAATGGGTGGGAATGTCCATTTATGTATTGCAAATGAGCATGCAAAACCTGACATATTGGAAGGAGCAGAAACTCCTCCAAAATTCTCCCCTGGGGAGGGGCACGGCTCAGGACCCAGCTGGCTGTCGTGTTTAACTAAAGCAGCTGATAAAAGCAGAAGCCTAGTTCTTCTGGAAGCAGATTCCAGCTAAAGTGAAGGATGTAAGTACTGACACAGCTGCAGGGCTGGAGGTGTGTCCGGGAGACCTGCGTTTCTCAAATGCACAGTAGAATCATTTGGGAAGTTTATAGAAATCTGGAGGCCCAGACTGAACCCCCATGCCAATCACGTTAGAATCTCTGGGACTAGGATCAGTAGCGTTTATAACTCCAAAGCTGATTCCAATGTACAGCCAAGTTTGAGAACCGGTTATCGTTCTAGACCAGGGGTCCGCAATCTTTTCTGGTAAAGGACCAGGTAGTAAATATTTTTGGCTTTGCTGCCCATGTGTTCTCTATCGCAACCACTCAGCTCTGCCGCTCTTGCAAAAACAGCCATAGCCAATGTGTAAATAAGCGAGTGAGGTGGTGTTCTAATAAAACTTTATTTACAAAAACAGGCAGTGGGCTGGGTTTGGCCCATGGGCCCTAGTTTTCTGATCCCTATTCTAGACCCTGCAATGCAGTTTGGGCTGCAAGCATCACCTGGGATCTTGTTGGAAATACAGACTCCCGGGCCCCATTCCAGACCTACTGGATCTGCCTCTACATTTAAACAAGATTCTCCAAGTGATTGCTATGCACATTGAAGTTTAAAAAGCAGTAATCTAGACCATTGGTTCTCAAAGTGTGGTCCCTGGATCAGTGCCATTGGTATCCCCTGGGAACTTGTAGAAATGCAAACCCTCAGGCTCCACTCAAGACCTGCTCAGTCAGAAACTCTGATGCACCTTAATGGTTGAGAACTACTGGAACCGACAAGTGGTTCTCAAACATTAGCTTATTCTAGGAGATTTAAATAATCTCCAGGCTCAGGCTTCACCTTGGACCAATTAATATCAGAATCTCTGGGATGGAGACCCAGGCATCGGTACTTAAAAAGTAATTCTCCAAAAAAAAAAAAAAAAGTAATTCTCCAAGAGATTCCAAGGTGTAAGTGAGTTTGAGAACCAGTGCCCTAGGCAGAATGGGCACATTGAGAGCATGGCCATCCGCTTGGGTGGCGCTTTACTGCAGCAGGCAGTGGAGGGAAGGCCCACCCTGGGAAGCAGGTGGGTAGCAGATACTGTTGATTGAGGAGCCAACAGCTTCCCCTACCTTATTTCCCTGCTCGAGGAATTATGTGCTTCGTTAGATGCTGGGCCGTTACTCAGCCCCAGGGAGATCATGAGTGGTCAAACCGTTGGATAGTTCAGGCATAGGTGTATGAGCCAGTCTTGGCCCAGGGAACTGAGAGGAGGCCTGTTGTCTGTTGTTCTGTAAAGATTTTAAAAAGTACACGATAGGAAACTTCCTTTTTGCTGGATGTGATGTGTGATTGAAAATACTGTAGCCTTCTTGGGCCCATAAGGCATGATGAAGATTGTAGAGCAGAGAGCAAGTAAGCACTTGGGTCCTTCAAGGCGTTGGATCACTGAATTTACCAATCCTGGACTTCTTTGGATTTCTTGTTACGTGAGATAAGAAATTCCTTAGCATCTAAGTCACTTTC
Organism: Tursiops truncatus; assembly: GCF_011762595.2. Lineage (NCBI taxonomy): Eukaryota > Metazoa > Chordata > Mammalia > Artiodactyla > Delphinidae > Tursiops > Tursiops truncatus. The sequence goes on from NC_047044.1 coordinate 12,357,629, forward strand.
AGTTGGGTCTTCTATTACCTGTAGCCCAGAGCATCCTAAAAAATTTAGGGGAGTAATTACAGATTCACAATGTCAGGACCCCAGAGGTTCGTCTGCAGGTTTAACAAAGCCATCTATGGCAGGGGCAGGGAAACAGAGCTAACATTTACTGAGTGCCTATCTTGGGCCAGTGGCTTTTTCTTCTGTGATCCATGAAATACTCATAAATATCCCGCAGTGGAGGTTTCTGCCTTCATTTCATAGGTAGGACTTAGAGAGTTTGCAGTATACTTCAAGTTAAATAGTGGAGCCAGGATTCAAATACAGGTTTTTCTAATTTCAAAGTCTATCCATGATCTATAGACATATGGGAACCTACTTGTACTAAGACTGCGAGATTTTAAACTGGGGCTCTCAGCCTTAGAGAGCGGGGCTGGTAAGCAGGGCCCCCCCCCAAAAAAACATTCATTTACTGGGAACAATGAAGGGACGTAGTTATCGTAAGTCGAATGTACGCAGGGATCTCTCTTGGAAACAAGGCAAAGCTCTCCTTGTAGAAGTGAGGCACAAGGGAAGGGTCAGGCCAAGAGCATGCTGCTGTACCCTAAAAGCCTCGAGGCTGCTGTCACCCCATGAGTCTCCTGGGCATCTTCTTAAAATGCAGATTTGTATTCAGGCGATCTAGGGTGGGGCCTGGGATTCTGCATTTCTAACAAACTCCCAGGTGATGCTGATGCTGCTGGGCTGGGGACCCCACTTAGAGTTTCAAGTGGTTAAATCCATCCCGCTGAAGCTCAGTCCTCACTCTGTCTGACTTGAGTGGGTCTGAACCCACAGCCAGGGCAGGGTTGCTAAATGGCCTTGGTGGTGGGGAGAGGAGGGCTCTAGGGCTGGGGGCCCAGGTGGGACCTGATGTAGGGCTACAGGGTGAATCTAGTGCCGCTGTCAAAATGGTTTCTGGAATTCCTGAGAAGAGAATTCAGAGGAGATATCTTTGGGGAAACTTCCAGAAGCAGCATTTGTCTTGGGGTCAGTGTGATGTGGTGAAACATATATGGGTTTTGAAGTTGTTCATTCATCCCTCTGCCCATCCATCCACCCGTGCATTCAAGTTGGCATTCATTTATGCAGTAGCCATGTGCCAGAACTGTTCTAGGTCTCCTTCTGGCTCTGTCCTTTGGCAAACCATTCTATTTCTCTGATTCTTTATTTCCTCCTTGGTAAAATGGGGATGAGCATAACAGTCACTTCACAGGCTTGTTGTAAAGATTGGGTGAGATAATTGAAAGGGAAACTGCTTTTTTTGCGGTACATGGGCCTCTCACTGTTGTGGTCTCTCCCGTTGCGGAGCACAGGCTCCAGACGTGCAGGCTCAGCGGCCATGGCTCACAGGCCCGGCCGAGCCGCTGTATGTGGGATCTTCCCGGACCAGGACGCGAACCCGTGTCCCCTGTGTCGGCAGGTGGACTCTCAACCACTGCGCCACCAGGGAAGCCCGGGAAACTGCTTTTTAGATCATGAAAAGGCACCATGAATAAGGAGGAAGGTTGTTTTCTCGTTCACCATGTCTTTCTTCATCAGGTGCTCCTAGAGGCAGTGCTGGTGTGAGAAGCTCTTTGAACTTCTGACTTGTGACTGGGATCGGGGAGAATGTTACCATGTGATACGGCACATCCTCCTCCCTCCCCAGGCTGCCGAGGCGATTGATTCGGTCTGTGTCAGGTTTGTTCCTGGGCCCTTGTGTAGGGCTGAGATAATGGGTCAGGGCAGAAACAGTCACTCAGGCTGGCTGGATTGATTAATGTGGGTGGAAAAGGAAATGCAGAAAGATACAACTCAAAGCCAGAAGAATACACATGAAAGGTGTGAGAAGGCGGAAGAAAGATAAGATGGACTGATTGGGGGAAGAGTTTAGGTAAGTTTGGAGAAAGGGAGAAGAGGATTTTGGAGGGTGATTCATGGGAGCTATTGAGAGAGTTGAGGAAAGAGGAGTTGTGAGATGTTTTTTGTGTGTTATAGACTTTCCTTCTTTAGAAGTTATGTGAGGCTCTTCAAGTAAGGATTTACCTTGCTTTTCAAAAGAAGAAAACCAGAGCATAGAGACTGTTGGTTTGGAATGCGATACTGGGTCACATGCAATATTGGGTCTAGGTAGAACCCTAAGACCACTTTTTTTTTTTTTTTGTAAAATATTTATTTGGTTGCACCAGGTCTTAGTTGCGGCAGACGGGCTCCTTAGTTGCGGCTCGCCAGCTCCTTAGTTGTGGCATTTGAACTCTAAGTTGCGGCATGCCTGTGAGATCTAGTTCCCTGACCAGGGATCGAACCCCGGGCCCCCTGCATTGGGAGCGCGGAGTCTAATCCACTGCGCCACCAGGGAAGTCCCGCCACTTGGTTTTTTTATTTTATTTTTTTTGCGGTACGCGGGCCTCTCACTGCTGTGGCCTCTCCCGTTGCGGAGCACAGGCTCCGGACGCGCAGGCTCAGTGGCCATGGCTCACGGGCCCAGCCGCTCTGCGGCATGTGGGATCTTCCCGGACCGGGGCACGAACCCGTGTCCCCTGCATCGGCAGGCGGACTCTCAACCACTGTGCCATGAGGGAAGCCGCTGCCACTTGGTTTTATAGGGATTACATGGAATGAAAGTAATGATGTTACAAATATACTTATACATATACATATATGGAAGAGGGAGAGAGAGAGAGAGAGAGAGAGAGAGCGAGATTGATTGATTGATTGATTTGAGGTTCTCCCAAGGAAAGGAGCTTTCTATATAATGTAACCTTCATCAGGAAGACACTCTGATACCATGGAAAGAGCATTCTCGACTTGGGTGTTAGACCCACGTGGTAATCACTTCCGGTTTTGCCACCACTTGGAGATGTTTGTTTCTTTAGTTCTCAGTTTCCTCCTCTGTGAATTGGCAACACTATCTACCATGCCCACGTTGTGAGGGTCAAAGTAGAATAAGAGGCAGTAAAGCATTGGGGAACAGTGAAATGTTCTGCCCGTGTGAAAAGCATAATGAAGGAGGAGATTGCATTTAAAATTAAGGCATCCATGGCAGATGCCCAGCACAGCCTCCTCCATAGTCGTTTCCTTCCCACCTCCTTTCTTCTTAGAGCATCCAGGCTTTGTTGAGGTAATGAGTGCCCAGATACTCCACGGGCCCCTCCCTAGTTGGGAGGTGGAAACTGAATGCTGATTGGTGTAAGCTGAAGACAGTGATCCCATTCTCCTGGCCAATGGTAGGTTGAGGCATAAACATGTGATGCAGATTATCCCATGAGACTGCTGGGGACTTGTGGGAAAATTTCCCTTCATCCTTAAAAAGGGGCAGAGGGTGGACACCTGCTCCTTCCTGACTTTGGACATTGTCACATCAAGATGTGATGCTTTGAGCTGGGACAGCTATCTTGCAAGCATGATGGAAAAGCCAGGAGAACCACAGAGAAACCAGCTGGATCCCTTATGTCATGGAGCTGCTGGTTTATACCCCCCGGAAGCAATTTGCCTGTGCGCTTCTTGAGATATAAAATACATTTCTGCAAGCCGCTTTTAGTTAGGCATCCCTTTCTGCACTCATTCTTCATTCTTCATTTGTTTGACAACTATCTGTAGATGTCTGACTGTGTATCAGGACCTTCAAGATACTGGGGCTAAGGTGGTGATATCCCTGCCCTCACGGAACTTACTTTCAGATGTGGGAGGTGGAAAATGGACAAATCAGTAAATAAAACATAGAGAATTTCAGATGGGGATGAAGGCTGTGGGGAAAAGTAAAGTAGGGAAGGGGGTCCCGGAATAGGGTTGGCCTCACCACCTGTAGAACCGAATGAGGATGTGTCCAGAGGCTGAGAGTGCCGGGGTCCTGGGCTTCTACTGGGGACTGACGCAAATGGACATAAAGGCCATGATGAGAATAGACCCGGGGGGGTCTCCAGACACTTGGCAGTCGTGAGTATTGGGCCAGGGGAGAGGGAGGCAGGGGGGTCTTACTAGGAGCTCACCTTGTTTGGGGGCCCCCTCTTTTTTTAAATACATGTATTTTCTTGTCCGCACCGTGCGGCACGTGGGATCCTAGTTCCACTACTAGGGATGGAACCCGTGCCTCTTGCATTGGCAGCTCGGAGTCTTAACCACTGGACCACCAGGGAAGTCCCTGGGCACCCCCTCTTTACTTGGCTGTAGTAAAGGGGATGTGTGGACTGAAGGAAGTGGGGGTGTTGACATGACATGATCTTCTGAGCTTCCTTTTGACTCCTGAAGGCATCCCGATGATGCCGCATCCTCAAAAGTAGCGCCCCCGCCCCCTTCCACCTTGGAACTGAGTATGGCTGGGACGTGGGTCCGCGGTGGGATTTAAGGGGAGGCTGGCATTACCACCATGGTCATGGCAGGGGGATCCGCACACTGCACAGCTGTAAATTGTGGTCCGAAGGGTCAGGCTTCCAGAATCCCTCAGACCAGCGTTTTATCTTCCTGGAAGGCACGGCTGTCACGTGTTTTGCGTTCTGCTCCTGTAGGGACTGAGGGTCAGAGACAGGGGCTGAGGGGCTCAGTCTCCCCTCCCGCACCCCATCACTGGCCACCCTGAGCCCCAGGACAGCCGGCTGAGGCGGAGGTTGAGCCATGGTGTTTGTCGATCTCCTGTCATGACTCAGCTCTTCCAACACCCCCGGCTGCCACAGAAACCCCCAAAGGAGCAACACAGCTAAGGATGCCCCTCCCCGGGCTATTACTAATAATGCAGATTCCAGAATTAGCAGGAATTAGCAAATTCCAGGCCAAGCAGGGTCAGCACTGATTGGCTTTGTGGCAGGGCTTACAAAGGACAGATCCAAAGGCGGGGAGCCTCCCGGGGCCTCTTGCCCCGACACACTCCCATACAGCACGGCGGCACCATGGCAAGGGCACGGCTCAGGCTCAGGGCAAGCGCTGTGTTCCCGTTCACCCTCCAGCACTTACCAGCTGGTCACTTTAGGTCAATCATGTAATGTCTTGGAGACTCGCTTTTTTCATCTGTAGAAGACGAGGACAATGCATCCCCCATAGGGTTGCCATGGGAATGAGGATAAGCAGGATAACGGATGGGTAGAGGATAAATGTTAGGTAGTGTTAAGAACCTGGGCTGCTCTTTCCAGCTAATAGAGCAGCATCCCCCTGGGGCACTTGGAGTGGCACAGGCTCTGTAAGTGACATGTGTTTTTTCTTCCAATAAATTGTCAGAAGCACAGGAAAAAAAAAAAAAAAAAGAACATGGGCTGTAGGTACAAGTCCCTGGGTCTGAACCCGAACTCCTCCACCTCATAGCTGTGTGAAGTTGGGCAAGGGCATGACTTGGGACCTCAGTTTACTCATCTATCGAATAGGTGTGTTAATAACACCTACATGATGGGATTGTTAGGACTTGATGAGGTAATGCAGGTGAAGCTCTTAGCATAGCGTCTGGTGCCTAGTAAAGTTTCATTCAATGTTTGACATTCTTAATTTACTGTTATTTCAGGTTACATGACTTTCGATTGGAAGACTCTATACTGAGCACACTCAAACCCTCGGGCAGTTAGCAGTTTGAACAAGGAAAGGGAACTCAAGTGCCTTGACTCTCCAGTTCCTTTGATTTCCCCGTGGCTGTAATTCCTTTCCTCCTAGACTAGGCTCCAGCACTCAGGGCTACAATTTCAGGGTAGAGTAAGGAGCAGGGGATCACAGCCTTTTGACTCTTTCTATGTCAGCCCCAGGTGTTTCTGTAGAAGTCATAAACTGACTCAGTGTCAGAGCTATAGATCATCTGGTTCAATACTTCCCATTTTACAGGCAAGGAAACTGAGACCATAGTCCCAGATGGTAGAAGAGCCTGATCATCTGACTCCTGGGGCAGTGCTCTTTCCACTACCTTACACTGCTAGCTGATTAACCCGGCACTCATTCCCAACATTTTCTCCCTTGATTAGTCAATCTAGAGTACAGCTAGGTGTTTTAATGTGGTCCTATTTTAGCCAATGAGATGTAAGTGGAAATTTGTTGTGGGTGAAGTGAGGCTTCCAAGAAAGCTTTTGCTTTACTGGTAAAAGGGATAGGTAGAGTTGTCTTTGCTCTCCTCTGCCTTTCTCCTGCCTGGAATGTGGACGTGATGCCTGGAGCTGTAGCAGCCATTTTATAACCATGAGGGAAAGGCTGAGAAAATTGCAGAGACACTGCCCTGACATCATTGAGCTAATGAGTGGATTCTGGCAGCCCCTTGTTTGTTTGTGTTAGTCAGATGTTCTGTTACTAGCAGCAGAAAGCATCTGTAACTGCCTTTCCCCTTGTTGAGCTCTTCTTAGAGGTGAAGCACTGAGATATTCAGACAGGAGGAAGGGCCTGCATGGAGGTTGGGGGCCAAGGACATGCTGGCTGCTCTTACAGAGCACTAACCCTTGGATCTAGCCATTTTTAGACATAGCTTTTGGTTCTCACTAGACTGTGGGGTCTCATTCCAGCCTATGACTTAGGGCTGAGAGCCCAGTTACCAGTTAATAATATGGGCTGCTGCGGGGTGATGTTTGCAGGCACTGCCTGCTGCACAGCGGCCTGTGAATACAGAGTGTTATTATCATTAACCCTCCACTGGCCTCCAGGAGCCAATGGAAGTGAACCGTCTTACTTGTTTGAGAGACAACGAGAGAAATGTAATTGTGATTTAATTCTTGGCTCCTCTGAAATGTGCCTGTACGCTGCTCAGAGGTGGGAGCGGGAGAGACAGTAAAAAGAGAACACTTCTCACGGGTGGAGGGGAGAAAAATGGCAGCGTGAAGGAGCATCGATCTCCATTCAAAGGACCGTTTTCTATGTGACATTTTATAAATTATTTCAAATATAATCTTGAATATAATCAACAGTCACGCTTCTGCCTACCTCCCTGCACTCCACATCTTCCCCCACCAATCTTCAAAGGAAAAGATCTCAGGTAAGCCTGCCCTTCCATTGAATCCTCCAGAATTGAAAAAAGCTGAAATTATGGCTTAAAATGACCTCTTAGCTTAAATGAAGGTAAATCTGTGAAGGTAAATCTCACGGAAAAGAGACAGTAAGTTTGGCTTCTGTGGCTCGGATGGCTCCCCTCCTCACAAAGGCGATGCATTACTAATTAATTAATTAATTAAACAGTTGTGTGGTGGGCACTCTGTTTTATGTATCTGGCCCACTCTCTGGGAGCAAAGATTCTGTCTTACGTATTTCCACAAGATACAAGCTGTTTAATTAGTGATGATGTGATGGATGCTGGGGCCAGACTTCCTGGCTTCCAACCCTGGCTCTGCCACTTAGCTGTGTGATCTTGGGCACATTACTTTACCTCTCTGTGCCTCAGTTTCTTATCTGTAAACCGGGGATGATAATAATACCTACCTCCTGGGGTGGTTGTGAAACTAAGGGAAAGAGTACGTGTAAAGCTCTTAGCTATAGCTCTAATGTGTTAGCAGTCTCACTGTGCCTGGTACATGGCCAGGTGTGGTTAACATGCTGGAAGAATAGCTCCAGTAGAATTGGTGGTGGAAAGAACAGTTAACGATTATTGAACCCTTATCCTTACCAAGGCACTTTGTTAAGCTTGTTGCATCCATTATCTTATCTAATTCCCAGGCCAGTGCTGTTCATTCACTCACTCACTCACTGGCCATGGTTGCTGGGTGCTGCACTGTGCCAGGCATTGTGTGTACAATGGAGAACCCAAGAAACAAGGTCCCTGCTCCAGCCGGTTACATTAATTTACATTCTTGTGGGGAGACAGACAAGAAGCTAAAAAAATGTCACCTACAGTGAAATGTTATAAAGGGACAGGAGAGATGCTCTGAAGAGACGCCACATAGCCTGGGAAGTAGGGCATCGTGGGAGGAACTATTTTAGGCAGGGTGGTCGAGGAAGGTCTCCTCACGGAGATTACCTTTGTGGAGACTCCAATGATGGGAGGGAGTGGGCCATGTTCCTCAATGGATTGGGAGGAGTTAGGCAGGCATCAAGCTCTCATGAGACTTTTGTTTTGGTGGGAGAGTCAGATGTGATGTCTGGACCTACAAGCAAGGGTGACAAGAGCTGCCACAGGAAAAATGCAGGGCACTCTGAGGACACCACCTATTCGTGTGTCTCTCCTCTACAAGTGACAGAAGCCCCACTCGACTGGATTAATGAAAAGAGGGCCCTGCTGGTTCAGGTAATTTCCAAGGTGGGTTAGGTTGGCTTCAGGCATGGCTGAATCCAGGTGTTCTAAGGGTGGCTTTAGAACGAAGTCGCTGCTTCACTTCTCAGCTTGGCTCCGTGTGGGCTTTGTCCTCCACAGCCTCTCCAAGTGGTGCTCTCAGTCCCTACCCTGATTACCGTGGTCAGGAGGATGGTCAGAGGCCAGGTCGTCTGCCCACCCTGCCCACTCCCTGAGGACTGACAGTAGGCTTCTAGAAGGAAACTCAGGCTGCTTTTACAGGAGAAGGTCTGCCAGGCAGATGGAACTAACCGGCTGCCACCTAGTCTGGGGGCACAGGGCGGAGCTTCTTGTGGAAGTGATGTTCAAACAAGTCCTGCAGCTGAATAGCGGGGAGAAAGCCAGCAGGGTAGGGAAGAGAATCAGACTCTCAGGGTTGAAAGGGGTATAAAGTGAGGGGTCCACTCCGGGACACTTTTGGGGAGTAAAAGAGCGCTGTTAACCATTGCACCGGGACAACCGTGGTAACAGGGACTGCGGTGGGCAAACTGCGACATAGGGCCACCCAACTTAAAGTCATCTTTTTTGAACTTCTTCTGATACTCAGCTCCCCTCCATATCCCTGCTCAGTGCTTCCCAGCCTTGGCTTTCATGCCTTCAGGGCCGGGACTCTCACTACTTCCTGTATAAGCCTGTTTTCTTTTGGTTCAGGTCTGCTTGTTTGTTTTTCTGTCTTTTGCACCCAAATATATTTCTCTGAAGCATCCGTCCATTGGTCCAGGTCCCAGATTCAACACTTTGGAGTGCAACACATTTTTTTTAAATTGAAGAGGAGTTGATGTACAGCATCGTGTTAGTTTTAGGTGCACAGCAAAGAGATTTGGTTGTGTTGTACATATCTATAATATATGTATATGTCTATATTATTTTTTGATTCTTTTTTCCATTATAGTTTGTTACAAGGTATTGAACATAGTTCCCTGTGCTATACAGTAAATCCTTGTTTATCTATTTTATATATAGTGGTGTGCATCTGCTAATCCCATTTTATCCCTCTCCCCACTTCCCCTTGGGTAACCATAAGTTTGATTTCTATGTCTGTGAGTCTGTTTCTGTTTGGTAAATAAGTTCATTTGTGTCATATTTTATTATTTTTGGCTTTTTTTAAACATCTTTATTGGAGTATAATTGCTTTACAATGGTGTGTTAGTTTCTGCTGTATAACAAAGTGAATCAGCTATACATATACATATATCCCCATATCCCCTCCCTCTTGCGTCTCCCTCCCACCCTCCCTATCCCACTTCTCTAGGTGGTCACAAAGCACCGAGCTGATCTCCCTGTGCTATGTGGCTGCTTCCCACTAGCTATCTATTTTACATTTGGTAGTGTATATATGTCAGTGCCACTCTCTCACGTCATCCTGTGTCATATTTTAGATTTACATATAAGTGATATCATATGATATTTGTATTTCTCTCTCTGACTTACTTCACTTAGTATGATAATCTCTAGGTCCATCCATGTTGCTGCAAATGGCATTATTTTATTTTATATGGCTGAGTAATATTCCGTTGCATCTACCAAGTTCATTACACAATGGAATATGTGTGTAGGTTGCTTCCATGTCTTAGCTATTGTAAATAGTGCTGCTATGAACATTGGGATGCATGTATCTTTTTTTTTTTAATTAACTAATTTATTTTATTTATCTTTGGCTTCGTTGGGTCTTTGTTGCTGTGCGCGGGCGTTCTCTAGTTGCGGTCATTGCAGTGCGCAGGCTTCTCATTGTGGTGGCTTCTCATTGTGGAGCACGGGCTCTAGGCGCACGGGCCTTCGGTAGGTGTGCCACGCAGGCTCAGTAGTTGTGGCTTGCAGGCTCTAGAGCGCAGGCTCAGTAGTCGTGGCGCCTGGGCTTAGTTGCTCTGCGGCATGTGGGATCTTCCTGGCCCAGGGCTCGAACCCGTGTCCCCTGCATTGGCAGGTGGACTCTCAACCGCTGCGCTACCAGGGAAGCCCCAGCATGTATCTTTTTGAATTAGAGTTTTCTCTGGAAGACAGCATAACTGTTGAAGTACAGAGCCAGTGCTTGAACTCGCTGCCTGACCCCACTACGCGGCACAGCCTCCCAGGCTTTGAATCAGAAGATGTGCATTTGCATCCCAGCATTGCACATGCCCGCTGTGTACTTGGGCATATTGCTTCACCTCTCCAAGCCTCAGTCCTCTCACCTGTTAAAATGGGTTAACAGGTACAACCTCCAGGAGGATGGCTGTGAGTATCATGGGTGAAGAGGCTGTTTGCAAACTTCTATAAAAATCTTCCACTTCCACCGCTGCCCTTGTGATAGGCCTCAAATGGCTGAGACAGTTGAGAAATCTGTCCCAGTGCCAAGCCTCAACGTCTTCACATTGCCCGTTGCATGTAATGGACTGATTGGTTCCTGTTGCACTGAAGAAAGAAACCAGCTCCAGAGGGGACCGGCCCCCGGGAGGGTGGGAGCCGGGTCTGGGTGTGTGTCTGAGTCCGAAGGGAAGTGTTTCGCAGAAGTTTTTTCTTAACAACCTGCACACAGACTAGCCATTTCCCTCACCGGCTCTGTGGTCGGAAGGAAATATCAATAACATGACTAATTATGGAAATTGCATAATGCACCATTAGTTAGTAATTATGACTTTGTCAAGCGCCTGTTAATTTTTATGTAAGAACCACTCAGTGTGTGACATGGAAATATTAGCTTGTCATCCAGCTTTCCTTTCTGGTGGGGGAGAGTGATCTTGAAAGTTTAGGTTAATGATGTGTTGGGGTGAAGGAAGAGGAAGAGGGGGAGAAGGATGAGGGGAGGGAGAGGATGGAAAGGGGTTGGGCAGCAGAGGAGCGTGTGGCAGGACAGGTGATGTCACGCGTGGAGAGATGCAGATGCTCCCATCTGCATGGGACCCAGGAGCCGGCCTCAGAAGGTGACTCATGTCAGATGGGCCTCCCACTTCTACCCCAGAGCCAAAGAGTTCGCATGGGGTGTTGACACATTTTCCTAGTAAGACAGCTTTATCATTTTACAGCCTCCCCGGAGATTCTTGGCATGTCTCATTTTGCTTGAATAAATTATTAATTTGGTTTAATTAGGCTCATCCAGCTGCTGGGAGGCAGGTTGAGCTAATTCGGGATTCCTGTGTGGGTCTGCATGCATGCTTGGCTCCGTGGAGATGGGGGTTGTGGTGGAAAGCTCTTGGAAGGAAGGGGGAGGTAAGGTTTTCTGCAACTCCATCCACTCGTGACTGTTTCTTCTGGGGCACCTGCCAACTGAGAGACAAGTGCTAAGAACCTTTGTCTTTCTTGGGACACTTGGATCCTTAATTATGGTGGCAGAGTTGCCTAGGTCAGGAGAGGACATGGTTTAAAAGAGTGGATTCTGTCAAGGTGTCTTCCAGCCTGACGTTCAAGGAGCTTCACAGTCAGGCGTTGCATCTACCAAGTTCATTTCCTTGGAGTTACAGACCCTCAAAGACCGCTTCAGCTGACAGGCTTTAGAGCAACACAGCTCTGGGTTCAGACTGTAGCTTTACCCCACATAGCCCTTTGAACTCCGGAAGTTATGTCAACTCGCTGTGGCCTCTATCACACTGAGATAATAATGCCCTGCCCTTGCACCATCACTGTCAAGATGAATGGAGATGATAAATGCATGGAAACTTCCTAGGATGGTGTCTGGCCCATTGTATGTGTTCAGTAAATGGTAGCCGTGAAGTTCATGGGAGAAGCAGGGCAGAAACGGTTACAGCTACTTTATACATGGGGAAATGAAAATCCACGGATTTGCTTTGGACAGATGAGACGAAATCCCTATCCATTGTTCTACCAGCCCCATGGGGGGGGGCTTGCCACCTCTCAAGGCTGACATTGGCTATTTAGCTGTTTATGTTTTTCGACAAAAGTTTGTGTTTTCACCAGCTGTGAAAACAATGTGCTTAAGAGCCCTGATTATATTTTAATTGTATTCAAATCCCTCTGACACTTCTCCCCATGTAATAAGCTTTCACGATTTAACTTGTTTTGGGGAGAACAAAATCGTCTTCATGGGTTTTGTGATTAATAAACCTGTTTCTAAGCGGCAGCACAGGAATCCATCTCGCCCACCTCTGAGCCCCGGAGCCCGGGTGCGAGCTCAGACAGCACATCTATGTTGGGTCTTCAGTGGTTCTTTCTGTGTTTGTCTCCCGGGCTAGGCTTCAAGCATCTGGAGGAGATGCTTCTTCCCCTGGGTTGGGGGCTGCAGACAGCACGCTCTTCCAGGCTAGGAGCTATGTCTCGTATCTCAGGGACCTAGCTCGCTAGCTCAGTGTATGACACCTGGTGGCCTTTCTAAAACGTCTTGATGGATAAAGACAAGACGCTTAACAACAAAGCTGCAGTGGCTGTCATTTAATCATTCCTCGGTGTTCAGAAGCCTCCATAACATCTCAAGGCCATCCATTTAAATCAATCAGCACACACAATAAATATCACCACTGTTGCACTGCTTCTGTGCCCACGTGCCAGCTCACATAATCAGAGGATCAGAGACTCCCTTGTTTACAGAGAGGAGACCAAGGGCAGAGGAAGCAAGCAACTCGTGCAAGGTCACCTATATTTAACTCTTCCCTTTCCATGGCCCCTTTCATTAATTGGTCCGGCATTGTTGACTCTTTTGATAATATATATAATATATATGATAAATACCATATATATATATATTTAATCCTTTCTCCACCACTTTATGCCAAGATTGCTGCAACCCCTCCTCACTGATCTTCCTGCCTGGGTCTCTTCCATCTCAGGTTGACAGATTCTCCTGAAAGAGGGTTTGTCTTATTCTACTTCTTAAAAGAACCTACTGTGGCTTTTTCATGCCTACTGCTTGTCTAAGGAAAGAAAATCTATACAAGCTTGCTCAAGAAAAGTGTGTGTGCATGCGGGTTGGGAGGGGTTACAAAATTTGTCCAAGTGCTTAAAAAAGTGCTTGAGACATGGTACTGTATAAGCATTGGTGCTGCTGGTGATATTATTGCTTATTATTGTAGTTGCTGTTATTTTTGTTATTAATCTCTAATAGAATCCAAGGGTAACAAACCAGTGCAGCAGGACCTCATGGGAATTAGAATTGAGACTCAGCAAATATGTGACTTCTTTCAGGAAATGTTCTTGGCACCGCTATGCTGTAATTGGATTATCTGAGTGGCCCCAAACAGTCAAGAACCATTATCCCAGTTCTTATCAATATTGTCTTTGGATCAAGCCAGACATCAGGGAGCTGTGTATTTGGACTTTACTGTCTTGGCCCTTGTAGAACTGCTTTCATATAGGCCTTCATTGAAGGGCATTATAAAAAGCTAGGGCAAAAACCATGTTCTTGGATTTGTTAAAGAAATATCTAGAAAGTGGTATCCATTACCTTGCATACTTTCCCCTGTATTGGGGACAAATTTCTCTCAGGTCTCTGCACCAGGGAGAGCTGTCATTCTTCTTTTGGTTTGTATTTGATGCTTTGGACATTGGGAATGTTACAATAATGTTCACATTTCCCTCTTTGCTTTTGCTGCTGGGAATCTCAGAGTTAACTCTCCAGCTGACCTCCAGCAAGGCTTTATGGATGCATTTTATGTGCTAATCTGACTTCATCTTATATTATTTTCAACCTATTTTCCTTTTTCTTTGATTTCATCATAAAAATTCTGTTTTACTATATGCATCTCTGTAAGCCACATTGATTCCTTTTGGATATCAAGTAGTATATCCGCGAACAAATGTTCATCCATATCCTTGTCCCACCCCATCGTGACCCCAGAGGGTGCATCAGAACAGAAAACCCCTATAGGCTGCCAAGCAGAACCCATTCCCAGATCCCATATAGGTGAATTTTTAACCCAGTGTTAAAATCTCAGTCTTTTAACTGGAGAATTTAGTCCATTTACGTCGATTATGATTTATATATTTAGATTCATTTCTGCTATCCAATTTTGACTTTTTATGCATCTCACTTTTTCTAGCTTTTTTACCTTTGCTTTCCTATTTTCTTTTGCCTTGATTGAGATATTTTAATCCTTATTTCAGTTTTACCTCTGTTTGTCTGGAAGTTGTACTAAACCTATGTTTCTATTTTTTGTGTTTTCCCTAGAAATATACATGATAATAATATATAATATTATTATATTTTATATTACAACATATATATTATAATTAAATAAAATATACTAAAGTATAACAGGTAATACTATATATTCTTATATAGACAATATAAGAATATAACATGCACAAATGTAATATATATTACATGTAGCATATACATATATATGACAATGTTCTAAAATTAATTAACATCTTTACCTTCCTCCCGAACAAAGCAAGGCTATGAGAATACTTTATTATTATCTGCCTCCAGGCTTATTTGTCATTGTTCAGTATTTCAATTCTTGGTTTTTTTGAACCTCATATATTGGACATTATTGTGAATATTTTATAAAATCAATTTTTGTTTAAGTTTATCCACGTATTTACCATTTATTTGTTCCTGTTTCTTCTTTCATGTGAAATCTTCTCTGGGATCATTTTCCTTCCTTGTGAAGCACATCCTTTAAAAGTTCCCTTTGTGAAAGTTTGTTGGTTAGTAGTCTTTTCTTTCTCTCTCTCTCTCCCCTACCCTTCCTCCCTCCACAAATGCCTTTATTTCACCTTTATATATAGTTTTTCTCTTGGTGCAGAATTCTAGGTTGATGCTTACTTTCAGCACTTCGAAGATGTTACTTCACTTTTCTGTGGCTTCCATTGTTGCTATGAAGTCAGTTGTCAATCTGATTATTCCTTTGTGTGTATTGATAATAGATGCCTTTTCTCTGACTTGTTTTGAGACTTCCTATTTAATCCATTCACTGCCCAAGTAATATTTATTGATGGCTATTATGTGCTTGGTGCTCCTTCCTTTCATGGAACCTATACCCTTGGATCTTTGGCATTCTTAAATTTGCCTTTGATGTATCAAGATAGGGATTTCTTTTAAATTTATCTTGCTTGGGGCTTTCTTGGGTTCCTTGACTGTTTAGTTTTGTGTCTTTCGTCAGTTCTGGTAAAACCTTAGTCTTTTTCTTTCTATGTCTGCAAATACAGCCTGTTCATCATTCTCTCTACTCTCTCACTTTCAGTTCTAATTAGACATGTGTTGGATATTTCGCTCTATTCTTTATTTCTCTTCACTTTTCCTACCTCCATTTCTATCTCATGAGCACTTTGAATAACTTCTTTAAATCTATTTTCTGTTTAGCTGATCTTCTCTTTGGCTAGTTCTAATTTATCTCCTGAGTTTTAATTTTTAATTATATTTTTATTTCCATAATTCTATTTTAAACATATGTCTGGTGATCTTGATTGCTTTTTATTTCTCTGTCATGCTTTAAGTTCCCTCTATCCTTCCCTTGCACTGATACCACACTGTCCTGGTTACTGTAACTTTATGGTAAACCTTGGAATCATGTAGTGAAAGTCTTTTAACTTTATTTTTCAAGAATTCTCTGGCCATCTTAGGTCTTTTACATCTTCATCTGTTTTAGAATCAGCTTATCAGTTTCTTCAAAAAAGTCTGCTGGGATTTTAACTAAGATTGCATTGAATGGTACATAAATTTGAAGAGAATGGACACAGTATCTCCCCATTTATTTAGACCTTTAATTTTTAATAGAGAGGTCTTGCATGTCTTTTGTTAGAGTCATTCTTTGGTAATTAATTTTTAATGCTATTTTTAACTAAGTTCTTTTAAAAAAATTTAATCTTTCAATTGTTCCTTTCTGGAAATACAGTTAATTTTTATGTACTGGTCTTGTATCCTGTGAACTTGCTAAATTCACCTATTAGTCTTATTGGTGTTTTTGTAGATTCCTTAGAGTTTTCTATATAAACAGCTTTTTTCATTTGGGAGTAAATATATCTTTATGTTTTCCTTTACAATATTTGTGCTGTTGTTTCATTTTATCACTTTATTGCACTGGATAGGACTTCCAGTATCATGCTCAATAGAAGTAGTGCGAGCAGACGTCTTTGAGTTCTTCCAGATCTTGGGGAGCTTCAGTGTTTCACTATTACGTAGGCTGTTAGCTGTAGATATTTCATAGATGTTCTTTATCGGATTGAGGAAGCTCCTTCCTATTTCTGGTTTTCTGAGAATTAAAAAAATCATGAATTGGAATTGAGTTTTGTCAAAGGCGTTTTTTGAATCTTTTGAGATGATCATGTGATTTTTATCCTTCATTCTTTTAGTGTGGTGAATTGCATTGATTTCTTTTTTTATATTAAATCAAGTCTCGAGTTCTTGGAACAAACACCACTTGACCACGCTGTATTACATATTTTTACTCTCTTGCAGATTCAATTTGCTAATATTTAATTAAGGGATCTTTGCATCTATGTTCAAAAGGATTATTGGCCTGTAATTTTCTTTTCTTGCTATACCTTTTTTCAGTTTTTGTTATTGAATTTTCGCTGGCCTCATAAAATGAGTTGCAAAGTGTTTCTTCCTTTTTTACTTTCTGAAAGAGCTCGTAACAGATCCTGTGGTGTCCCTGTCCACTCCAGATACCACTTTCAGGAATGAAGGGCTCATTTTTCCAGCTTCTGGGAATGGTGCCTGTTGATGAATCAGCCCCAGGAATTGCCCTGAGACAAATGGAGTTGTCTTGCCTACTCTGCACCCAATGACTAGGTTGATGTAGGACTACAGAGATCTGGACCCCTCCTGTGTTTGGGATGACTTTAAAGAGGCTGAAACCTCTGTTGCAACTCCATCATTGTTCAACTTTTCTGTTCAATCTTTCTTCCTTTGCTCCATTATAGATGTTGTTCCCAAGAGCATCCCCCAATAAACGACTTGACTAAAACTCTATCCCAATGTCTATTTCTCGGGGAGCTCAACCTATGACAGAGTTTATGTAAAGTTGGTTTTATTTATTTCTTAGATGTTACAATTCATTAAACCATCTTGACCTGGAATTTTCCTTGTGGGACAGTTTTGATTAAGAATTCAATTTCTGGGATTTCCCTGGTGGTCCAGTGGGTAAGACTCCACGCTCCCAATGCAGGGGGTCCGGGTTTGATCCCTGGCCGGGGAACTAGATCCCGCATGCATGTGGCAACTAAGAGTTCGCATGCTGCAATTAAGAGTCTGCATGCTGCAACTAAGAGTCCGCATGCTGCAACTAAGAAGTCAGCATGCCACAACAAAGACTCCGCCTGCTGCAATGAAGACCCGGCGCAGCCTAAATAAATAAATAAATAATAAATTTTAAAAAAGAATTCATTTTCTTCAATAGATATGGGGCTATTCAGACTTTCTAATCTTCTTGTGTTGGTTTCAGTAAGTTGTGTTTTTCAAGGGATTCATCCACTTTATCCTTTGTCCACTTTGCCTAATATTAATATAGGCACACTAGCTTTCTCATGCTTAGTGTGTACATGGTGTGTCTTTTTAAAAATACTTTTAATCTGTCAGTTTCATATTTAAAGTGCTTTTGTTACAAATAGCATGTAGTTAGGTCTTGTTTTCTTATTTACTCTGATAATCTCTGGTTTTGTTTTTAAAATTATTTTATTATTTATTTATTAAAATACTTTATTGGAATATAGTTGATTTACAATCTCTGGTTTTGAATCAGAATCCTTAGTCCTTTTACATTAATGAAAGTATTGAGTTTCCTTCTTGGTATATGTTTTTATTTTGTCTTATCTATTTTTTTTTTTTTTTTTTTTTGTGGTACGCGGGCCTCTCACTGTTGTGGCCTCTCCCGTTGCGGAGCACAGGCTCCGGACATGCAGGCTCAGCGGCTATGGCTCACGGGCCCAGCCTCTCCGTGGCATGTGGGATCTTCCCAGACCGGGGCACGAACCCGTGTCCCCTGCATCGGCAGGCGACTCTCAACCACTGCACCACCAGGGGAGCCCGAGTTATATAAATATTTACCCTCATATTTATCATTCTTATTTCTCTATTTCTTCCTTTAGATCCAGGCTTCCATCTGATTTAATTCCCCGTAAGCCTGAAGAACTTATTTTAGCGCTTCTTATAGTGCAAGTCTGCTGGAGATAAATTCTCTTAGCATTTTTGTCTGCCGAAAATATATTTCTTTCACTTTCATTTTTGAAAGATATTTTCATTGGACATAGACATCTTGGTTGACAGATTTTATTTTCTTTCCCCACTTTAAAGATGCTGTTTCACTGTTTTCCAGCCACTTTTGTTTGCATTGAGACGTCAGCTGTCATTCTTATATTGTCCCTTCCATATATGATATGGCCTTTTTCCCTTGACACTTTTAAGATTTAAAAAAATCTTTTCAGTGGTTTAACTATGATGTGCTTAGGTGTGGGTTTATTTGTATTTATCCTGCGTGGAGTTCACCCTTCTTATTGGATCTCTGGGTCTAAAATAAATTTTTGAATTTTGTGTAGAGATGAAGTTTAAAACAAAGTTTAATAAAAGTAAGTTTTGATGAACCCATCACATACATTTTCTACTCTTCTCCATATAGTGGCAAGAATGCATTATGATTTAAAAGTTTTCCCACCACAGAGGAGATACAAATCTTCTGGATTGAAAAACAGAGAGAAAATATTTAGTGAAGATTGGAGCTTCGCTGTTTACTCCCTAGAAAGAGCTCTGCCTGTCCTTCCTTTCTGAGGAAAAATAAAGGGGAGAGGAAATGACAGAATTTCCCAGTTAATTACGGTACCTGAGAGCAGAGGGAACATGTGCCCCCTTTCCTGCATAAACGCTGGGAAAATGGCAAGACCCCACGATTCTCCTGTGCTCTCTTTGGCCTGAGGAATTGAGTAGAAATGGGTCCAGGTGTCTGTCAGGCAGAGATTACTGGGTCAGTCTCTTTAAGTTTCCTGGGGAGCAAAGAATGCCTTTTCTGGATTCCACTTGTATTACTAGAGGTCAAGAAAAGCTTCAGTCTTCCCCCAGCGAGTTTTCTGTAGGCCCTCAGTAGAATTTAGCCTGTAGGCTTCACTGTTGGGACAAGGACACACAACAGTGCAGACTCTCTGAAGATGCCACGTGGTTAGATAATAATGTCTGAGGATCAGATTCTGCTCTTTATACCTGTGCTTGGACATTATTTAACTCTTAAGAATATGGGACTACACAGTAGGAAAGTAGACTAGAAACTGAGTGAGGTTTAATTTCTGCCATCAAAGAAAATGAAGCTTAAGAGAGAAATTAAATGCAGTGACAGTAATATAAAAAGTTTTATTTCTTGTATCTGTGAGCTTTTGGACTGTGCAGATTCCATCTGCAATGGTGACTGTTATTATTATTATTGGGATATCAAGTGCTTCCGCTAGGACATCCCCAGCTCTCCTTGTGTCAGATTATTAAGCAAGTCTCACAAGTTTATTTACTGTATTATGTCATATTATACTCAATACTTAATAGATATCCCATAAAGATTGAATCACATGGTTGAATTCTTTTGACATATCGAGCCAACTAAAGTTGTGCTGGTTTGCCTCCTGGATGCCTAGACCACTTTCTGTTTTAGTGTTTGGTTCTTTGTGGGTTTCTTTGTTTTGTTTTTTTGTTTTTTTCCTAGTCCATTATTTAGGCAGGAGCCAGTTGGGACAGTTTAAGGGGGAAGGGAAAGCTCAGTGGGGAATATCCTAGGTCTTTACCGAGTGCACTTGACTACCTGAAGCAATTTTTTACCTTCTTCCTTAATCGAATCTCAGAGAATTCTGTGTTCTTTTTCAGCACATGCGTCACTCCCATAGTATACCTATAGTGAATGCATATGCCATTATGTTAGAGTTAAAACCAGAAGAGTGATTTGGAAACACATCATGGCAGACCTTGATGCCAAGCTGATGTGTTTGGACAGAATCCTGTAGGCATGTGGAGTACAGAGGCATTGGATTTTAAACTCTGGGAGAAACTTGATAAGAATGGTGTTTTAAGAAGATTAGCTTGTTTTTCTGGTACTGAGACATCTAGGAAGCTTTAAAAAAAACAACAACAGAAAACCTAGATTATTTTTTTTTCGCTTTTAAGGAAAAAGAGACCAATTATAAAGTGATATGGGTCAGGTGGGCATAGAGGGGTTACCAGTAGGAAAAATCCAACTTCTAGGGACTTCCCTGGTGGCTCAGTGGTTAAGAATCCGCCTGCCAATTCAGGGGACACGGGTTTGAGCCCTGGTGCGGGAAGATCCCACATGCTGTGGAGCAGCTAAGCCCGTGTGCCACAACTACTGAGCCTGTGCTCTAGAGCCTGTGAGCCACAACTACTGAGCCCGCAAGCCACAACTACTGAAGCCCGTGTGCCCTGGAGCCCGTGCTCTGCAATAAAGAGAAGCCTGTGCTCCACAACAAAGAGCAGCCCCTGCTCACCGCAACTAGAGAAAGCCCGCGGGCAGCAACGGTGACCCAACACAGCCAAAAATAAATAAATTAATTTATTTGAAAAAAATCCAACTTCTAGACACAACATAGAGTATATCCAGTCTCTGCAACTTTCTACATCCTCATATGTGCAGGTTTCCAAAGGTGATGAGACCCTACAAGAAACGAAATATTGAGATCTAGTGCATCTAGGAGCCCAGCTCTAGTGCCTCCTCCCCCAGAAAGCCTTCCAGGATCCTTCTAGCCCCCAAGCTAGATATTTATCAGTTCCAATAAATATTTAATAATTTATTGTGATTATATATATGTGTATATAATTATGTATATGAATGTATATGAATCTGTCTCCCTGTATATCAATTTACCAATTTATCATGATAAATTATTGGCCAATAATTTATCAACTTACCAATTTATCATGATAAATTATTGGCCAATAATTTATTAATTTACCGATTTTATTGGTTCCAATAAATATTTAATAATTTATTGTAGTATTTAGCAGTTCCAATTTTAAGGCTCGTATCACTTTTTTGCCTTGACTGAGAGTTAATGGCCCTGCCTTATATGCATTTCCAGATTGTGAGCTTTTTGAGGGCTGGGAAATGCTTTATCTCCAACATGTGGTGGGCACTCAAAATGTGGTGGTTAAGTACACGGGAACATCTAATATATGTGAACCACTGACACTTATGAATCCTCAAAGGGAAAAAAAGATTAGTACCTGGCAATTTTAGTTGGAAGTGTATTTAATTGCATGCATCCTTTGAAGAGAGGAATTCCGGTAAGCTAAGGGGTGGGAAATTTTTAATTCTAATCAGAGTTTGGGATCCACAGGGAGAAAATAGTTTATCCAAGGTCACCTATAAAAGGAACAGAAAAGTTGACAAGGAGTTTCAGAAACAAGTGTAGAATGTCCATCTCTTGTGCATTCCAAATTAGGAGCAGGGATCGCATGCGTTACCTCTGGTGGGAAGCAAGAATTGGGCTGTGGGATCAGACGTTCCTGAGCTCTCATCCTGGCTGTACAAACTCTCGGCTGTGTGACTTTAGCCAAGTCGCTCAACCTCTTTGAGTCTCAGTGGCACAGGCTTTGAATCCAGGCTACTTGAATTTGAATTCTGACCCCGTAAAGAACACAACTGTGTGACTTTGGGCAAGTCACATGTGCCTCAGTTTTTTTCATTTGTAAAATAGGGGAGATCATAGCACTTGGCCTTAAGAGTTACTGTGAGGATTAAATGTGTTTTAATACTTGTGAAAGTGGGTTTTTTTGTTTTGTTTTTTTTTACATCTTTATTGGAGTGTAATTGCTTTACAATGGTGTGTTGGTTTCTGCTTTATAACAATGTGAATCAGTTATACATATACATATGTTGCCCTATCTCTTCCCTCTTGCGTCTCCCTCCCTCCCACCCTCCCTATCCCACCCCTCCAGGCTGTCACAAAGCACCGAGCTGATCTCCCTGTGCTATGCGGCTGCTTCCCACTAGCTATCTACCTTACGTTTGGTAGTGTATATACATCCATGCCTCTCTCTTGCTTTGTCACAGCTTACCCTTCCCCCTCCCCATATTCTCAAGTCCATTCTCTAGTAGGTCTGTGTCTTTATTCCTGTCTTACCCCAAGGTTCTTCATGACATTTTTTTTCTTAAATTCCATATATATGTGTTAGCATACGGCATTTGACATACAGTAAGCATACAGCATGTCATTATTATTATTATTTTATTACCCTTTATTACCTATTATTATTACCCTTTATTACCTATTTATATTATTATTTTATTACCCTTTATTACCTATTATTATTTTATTTATTATTATTTTATTACCCTTCTGGGTTGTGTGGATTATGTATAAACATATCTATAGTATTCTCTAGTGATTTTAGTTCCAGGCTTGATACTAACAGTCATGGAATAAGAGGCTGGTTAGCAAATATGCATACACTCTTCTCCTGATTGTTTTAGAAGAAGGGGGCAGTGAGGAGAGAAGGAGCATGGCAGTGGAGGAAGAGAAATAGTAAAAGGAAGTGGGATTGATGAGGCAAGACAGAGTAAGGAGGAGAGTAAAAGAAGGAAAAGTGTGAGCGAGAGAGCAGCAGAGGAGAGAAAGAGACAGGGAGACAGATTCATATACATTCATATACATGTGTATTCTTTTTCAGATTCTTTTCCGTTATAGGTTATTATATATAAGATATTGAGTATAGTTCCCTGTGCTATAAGTAGGTCCTTGTTGTTTGTCTATTTTATATACAGTAGTGTGTATCTGTTAATCCCAAATTCCCAATTTATCCCTCCTCTCCCCTTTCCCCCTTTGGTAACCATAAATTTGTTTTCTATGTCTGCATGTCTGTTTCTGTTTTGTAAATAAGTCCATGTGTATACTTTTTTAAGATTCCACATGTAAGTGATATCATATGATATTTGTCTTTCTCTGACTTACTTCACTTACTATGATAATCTCTAGGTCCATCCATGTTGCTGCAAATGGCATTATTTGACTCTTTGTTTTTATGGCTGAGCAGTGTTCCATTGTATACACCACATCGTCTTTATCCACTCATCGGTTGATGGACATTTAGATTGCTTCCATGTCTCGGTTATTGTGAATAGTGCTGCTATGAACATTGGGTACATGTATCTTTTCAGTTCATTGAGGTTTTGACAAGTCAGGGCTCACACTCTTTCTGACTCATTAAAGGTAGGGACTTCACACTATCTTCCGCTATTCTGAAATATTTACCAAGTAATTAACCACCACCTTCCAGCTAACAGAGGTAATTGTTGATCTCTGGCTGGGAGATGGTCCTTTGGATGGCGGCAGCGTAAGGACAGCACCTGGGGGGCTGGGAGAGGCAGAGTTGGGGCTGCCTCTCCTTTGGTCCCAGCTCCGCAACCAGCTGAGCTTTGTCTGTGGCAACTTCCTGTTAAGAAGACCAGAAAGTTAACCCCCCAAATTTGGAATCAATGGGAGCATCCCCTCCTGTGCCTAACCCCTCTGCCAGCCATTCAGCCATTGTGCATTTGGATGTACTTGGATGGATGCCCCAGCAGAGAGAATCCACAGAGAACACTGGCTGCATCTCCCTGGCATTCCACAGATGCTTCTGTGATGTTCAGTGCTCTCCAATTTCTCTTTTCAGTCACAGCCGTCCCTGGCTCCGGTAGACATGCCCGGCTTAGCCTCTCTCCTCTAATTTCTGGGAGACAGGGCAGTGGAAGGGACTTGCTTCAGAGAGGAGAGGAAGCAGAGAATAGGGACGGCAGCATTTTAATTTTCCATTCGGACACTTCACTAACATTTGGCAAGAGGTCGCTGGCTTTGTGTAGACGGTCCAGTTCCCGGGGCTGCCAGCTGTTCAAAGCTTCCTGGTGGCCGCCAAGGGCATGACCACATGCTCCTGCCCATCAGTGCCTGTCCGGGGCACTGCTTGTTGGCACGTCTCAGGGATGGGAGCTCTGAGAATGGAGGCTGGCTGTTGAAAGCCTGGGCGAAGGACGGTGGTGGGGGGAAAGGCAGGCCTGGGGCAGTGCAGAGGAATCACGCTAGGGACCCATAGGTCTGCCGGGAATAAGCAGAGAGCATGGTCAGAGCAGGCACTGGGTCTGGGTGAGGAAGACAGGTGAGAAGCAGCTGAGCCACTCTGGGATCAGGTGGGCAGTAAGGTGTAATTTCCACATACGCTGAGCATCTCCTGGGTGCGAGGCTTGTATTTCTGTCCATATCGCTTCCTTCCTGGTACAGTTGCTGAGCTGTCCTATCCAAGGCCGTCCCTCCACCTGGGCACTAGACACCCTCTATCTTCTTGAGGACAACATGCAGCTGCTCTCCCCTCTCCTGCAGTATCAGTTTTTCCTTCTAAACTCTGGGTGGTTCCCATCAGCATACAAACATGCTGTAATTACAAAATCCTTCTTTGACTCCGAATTTCCCTCCTATGGCCCCTTCCCCCTTTCTTTACTCCCCTTTACAGCGAAACTCTTTGAAGGAGCTGACTGTTCTCCCCATCACCACGACTTCCCCCTCACTCACTCTTTTTTTTTTTTTTTTTTGCGGTACGCGGGCCTCTCCCTGTTGTGGCCTCTCCCGTTGCGGAGCACAGGCTCCGGACGCGCAGGCCCAGCGGGCATGGCTCACGGGCCTAGCCGCTCCGCGGCATGTGGGATCTTCCCAGACCGGGGCACGAACCTGTGTCCCCTGCATCGGCAGGCGGACTCTCAACCACTGCGCCACCAGGGAAGCCCTCTCACTCACTCTTGAATCCAATCAGGCATTTGCTCCTACATCTCCCACCAGCTTAAACCTCCAGTGGCCACATCTAGTGGGTATTTGTGTTCTTGTCTTAACTGACCTCTCAGCGACTTTCCACCCTGTTGGTCATTCCTTCTTTCTAGAAACACTCCCCTCTGTAGGCTTCACGAAACCACACTTTCCCTGTTTTTCTTGCTGTTGCCCTGCTCATTCTCTCACTCTCCTTGTCTGGCTCTTCCTCCTCTCTTCAACTTCCAAAGGCTGACCTAGACTCCCTATACCTTGACTCCTCTCTAATTTATACCTTTAGCCCATGTGTATTTGAAGCTAGGATGTGTATATCCAATTATCTGCTTGACAGTTGCCTAGTTCTACTTGTATATTTCACAAATGTTTCAAACTTACAACTCCAAAACGTAACTCTGCCCACTGTTCTCACTATCATCTCTCACCTGGATGACACCATTGCCTTAATTTTGGTCCCTCTTCCACCCTTGTCCTGTGGATCTGCTGCTCTGACTGCTTGTCTGGGTTCTTGTCCCCAGGGTTTTCCTTTCCTCCCTCCCTCTCCCTTCCTTGCCCCTCCCTGTCCCCTCCCTCAGCTTTCCCCCCACCCATCAGTGTTGCTGCATGCCTTTTCTGTACCAGGCCCTGAGTGGCTGCTGGGGGTCCAGAGGTGATGGTAGTGTGGTCCCTGTCCTTAAGGGGCTCCCAGCCAGGGTTCCTCCTTGCTTTCTCTATATGCTAACTTCCAACTCACTGATGAATTTTCTGCTTTGGTATCTGTGTCCTCTTGTTTGGGGGCTGACACGAGCTCCTAGAAACACCAGCCAGGAGCTCAAGCCAACATCTGCTTCCAGAATCAAGAGCTGAATCTGTGGAGTAGGGTGTAATACCAGCAGCCAAGAGTGAGAGGGGACCAATTATGAAAGTGAACTTAGGCCCTAGGAAGCACAGAAGGTCAAAATCAGGAAGTCTAGAAATGGGTGAGGCCAGAAATGGGACCCTTGTACACTGTGTTCAGTTGCACAGGTTGTGGACTGCACAAGAGGCTGCCTACCGTGGGGGGCAAGTAGGAACTGAAATCCAGCCTTTGTTCCTGACTACTCTTTTGCCTTGAGCTTGAACCCCAGTTTCTGGGAGAGGCTTTTCCCATAGTGCCCTGTCTGGTGTGGGTCTCCGCTGCTGTTCTGGTCCTTACTTCCCTCTTTGGTCTTCCTAGCTCTTGTCAAACTTGGAATTGTGCATCTACATGCTGACTTATTTATTACTGGATGTCCCCCCAGGCTGCCAGCGCCTGAGGGCAGCAGCCCTCTCTGTCTGGTTCCCCGTGTGTATCTAGCACCTAGCACATTGTGGGCATCAGTTCACATCTGCTGGATGAAGGACCAAGGGCAGAAGCAGAACAGGGGATGGGGGTAAAGAGAGAGGATGAGATAAAAGTGCAGGGGGTAGGCAACAGCAGGTGAGCAGGTGAGACCCACACCCAGCTTTCCTAATTAACTGAGCCCTGTCTGGTTCCCAAGATCTCACCAGCTACTCCTGGGTTCCTGCTCAACCTGCCCTTGGCCCTTCCAGGCCCTTGTATTGAGCACCTGCTGTGTGCCAGGTCCTGCACTAGGTGTGGGTGATAGAGGAGGCTTGGACCTAGTCCAATCCTAAGCGAACTCACTGTCCCTGGTGAGATGAGGCTCGTGGAGCAGAGAAGCCGGCATGGACGCAATGGGACGAGTGCAGAGAAGTGGCAGGGGAACCTTGTCTTGCTGGAGAACCAGAGGGGTCTCAGAGAGGAGAGGGCACCTGGGCTGGGACTCGAAGGAGGCATGTGATTTCCTGGGAGGAAAGAGAAGTGGGGAGAAGGGCGCTCTGGCCCGAGGGAGCAGCAGCTGGATGGCCCAACAGCAAGTTGCGTTCTCTGTGGCCTCAGCATGGGCTGTGTCTCAGCTACTGGGCTAAGCGATTCAATACTTTCAACCACTCTGCCAGGTAATTATTATTTGTTCTATTTTACAGATGAGGAAACTGAGGCGCAGGCAGGCTAACTGGGATGGCCAAGGCCACACAGTGAGAATGTAGTGAAGATGGTGGAGGTTTTGGGAAAGGATGTGAATGTGAGAGGGGATCCTCGTATCAGTCTGCTCAGGCTGCCACAACCAAGCACCACAAACTGGGGGCTTAAACAGCAGAAACTTATGTCCCCACAGTCCTGAAGGCTAGAAGCCCACCATCAAGGTGTTGGCAGGGTTGGTTTCTCCTAAGGCCTCTCTCTTTTGCTTGCAGATGGTGGGCCCCCCTCTTGTTTGGGGGCTGACACGAGCTCCTAGAAACACCAGCCTTTTGGGAAAAGGCACTCCTTTTCCCTGTGTCTTAACGTGGTCTTCCTTCTGTGTGTTGTCTCTGTCCTAATCCCCTCTTCTTATAAGGACATCAGTCATAGTGGATTAGGGCCCACCCTAAGGGCCTCATTTTAGCTTAATTACCTCTTTAAAGACCCTATGTCCAGTACAGTCACATTCTGCGGTCCTGAGGGTTAAGGCTACAACATACGAATTTTTTCGGCTCATCCCAGCTGTATGTGGAAGCTGGAGACCAGGGAGGAGCCACGGCACAGCCTGGTGAGGGGTGAGAGGATGCTCTGGGGTGGAAGGTCCCGGCGTCCGTCCTGTCTCCAAATGCCTGCAGCCTGTCTTAGAGATGAATTGGGATGTGGCTCTCAGGGAGAAAAGCCGTGATCTCCAGAAGGCCCGGCACAGATGCTCTCGAGGAGCATCCCCTCTCTCCATCCTGTCTCCATACTGAATTTGGGACATCCTTTTCTTAAAGGAGACTAATTGATAATCCAGGGTGATAAAATGTTATCACTGTCATCCCACTGAAATGCAACGGCAATGCCAGGTCCTATAAATCACCCGGAGCTTAAAGAGGAGAGTGAAATGAGCATTGCATTCTAAACCACAAAGCCCATTAATCACATGGCTACAAACCATAAGTATGACAAGTACATCCATCAATCCCGCACCTTTCTTTCTGGTCTGCGAATGCATGCGTTAGCAACTTAATGGCTTTAGAAGGCGTTTTCTCCTAGGGACTCAGGAAGCAGAGAGTATTTTATGATTAGCCTCCTGGGCCCAAAAGGAAGGAAGAAGGAGTCACCTTTCACCAGTGCTCAGGGGCATCCCAGGCGGTGTCCAGGCAGTGGCTAAAACTACTGACTCTGCCTGTATGCTGGAGACTCAGGAAACGGAGCCTGGCTGCTGGTGGGAAGGGGCCTTCAGTGGCCACGACCCGCCTGCTCCCCCCACTCCACATTTGTCCCCCACAGCTGTGGCTCCTTGGCCTGAAGGCTCAGGCCTGCCCTGAGCTAGTCTTTCCCCGGGATTGGAGAGCTTTAGGTAGCTCGAGTTTCATGCTGGAACCGCGTCCATTCCTGCTATTTGAGCTACTTTGATTTCGGCTTAACGATGGGCTTCTGTCTCCCCTTTGAGCCTGTGTTTGCACCTTACACCTGAGTTCTGTTCCCTTCCTTGTTTGTCCTCCTTTCATTTGTTCTATAAACACTTTCCAGCACTTTCATGCCTGAGGCTCACTGTCTGTGCCTGACTCATGGGAAACCTAGGTGAAGAGACACAGCTCCTGCCCTTTGGGGCTCACGATGGAGGGGGAGGGGGAGATGCACCCCGAGTGTGGCAACGCAGAGACAGAGGTCCACAGATGGCGAGAGCCCTATCCTCTGCTTAGTCATGGGAGCCCTTACTTGCCACCCGCATCCTGACATCACGACATGGCCTTGCTGGGTATATGGATTTCAGCTCCCCAAAGATGCGGAGCTATTTTCAGTGTTTTAGCTCACGTTCTTCAGCCTGGAAGGCCTTTCTCCCAGGTCGATGGCTACTCACTCTTCCAGACCCAACCAACTCAATGGTCCCCTTCTCAATGGAGCCGTGACCCAGTCCCCCAGGCAGCCTGGTCTTGCCCTCCCTTGAGCCCTTTGTCACTTACTTATCACTTGTCTGTGTCTTCTGCTGGTCTGTGAGCCCCGAAAGGGTGGGCACTGGGTCTCGTGCAAAAAGCCGAAGAGAGGAGCTGATGTTTGGCAGGTGATTAATAGATAGTACATAGCACACCCCTGACCTCACGGTAGCTCCTTCCACGTGCATTTCTGTCTTACATGTCTTTGCACCATGTATTAGTTTTCCATTGCTGCTGTAACTAATTACCACAAACTTGGTGGCTTGAAACAACATGAATTTATGACGTTACATTTCTCACTGAGCTAGAAGTCTGAAACAGGTCTCCCTGAGCTAAAATCATAGTGCTGGCCGGGCTGCTTTCGCTGGGCTCTGGGGAAGAATCCCTTTCCTTACCTTTGCCAGCTTCCAGAGGCTGACCCTTGGCCCCCTTCCTCCACCTGCAAATCCGGCAATGTTGCATCTCTTTGGTCATTCTTGTGTACTCACATGTCCTTCTGACCACAGCCAGGAAAGAGTCTCTGATTTTAAGGACCCATGTGCTTAGACTGGGCCCACCTGGATAATCTAGGCTAACGTCTCCATCTCTAGGTCCTTAACCTTGATCACATCTGCGAAGTTGCTTTTGACGTGTCAGGCAACATATTCACAGATTCTGGGGATTGGGACACGGACATCTTTGTTATTTTGCCTACCGCACACATACTGTTCCCTCTACCTGGAATTTCTTGCCTCCTCTGTGTCCACCTGGCTAACTTCTATGGCCCTGTCAAGGCTCATTCAAATATCCTTCTCCCCTGCCTTCCAAGAAACTTTCCCTGCACTCCTTGTGTGCTGGGAGTCAATCACTCCCTGCTTAAGTTTCTGTGAAGCCACCTGTATTCTACTATAATTATTAGTGTATATCTCCTCCTCAGCTGACAACAAACAAAGTCTTTGGCATTGGGGTCTCTGACTTAGTTGTTTCTATATCCTTAAAATCTATTAAAATGTTGGACATAAAAGTGCTCTGTGTTTGTGGAATGAATGACTAATTATGTTTTTTTAATGCAGTTGTATTGGAGAGAGTGGAATTCAAGGCTTATATCTTATAATTTAAAAGGAAATCTGATTTCAACCTAATCATTCCTATAGGATTTCAAGTCTTATCCAAAGGCCTTTTATATCTTAAATGTTTTTTTCTTGATTACAGTCTCACTGCTAACATTCTGATATATTTCCTGCCATGTTCTTTTCTATGCCCATATTTAGGTATTCCAAAATTACATATTTTTACCTATGGGTATTGTTACATATTCAGTTTTGTGTCTTGTATTGTTATTTAATATTTTATTGTGAGCAATTCTTCACGCCACTAAATGTTTTTGGAAAACATGACTTGTCATGCATGCTTGTATTTCATTATATGAATGTACCATTACATGTTCATTATGTGTACATTATATGAATATACTTGACCATTTCCTTGTTCAATGTCTGGGTCTCTATTGCAATTAATCTTGTGATGACTATCCCTATATATGAATCTTTGTTTATATCTTTAATTATTTCCTTGGGTTAAATTTCTAGGGCCAGAATTATATGGCAAAAGGATATATACTTTTTTTTTTTTTTTTTATGGTACGTGGGCCTCTCACTGTTGTGGCCTCTCCCGTTGCAGAGCACAGGCTCTGGACGCGCAGGCTCAGCGGCCATGGCTCACGGGCCCAGCCGCTCCGCAGCATGTGGGATCTTCCCGGACCGGGGCATGAACCCGTGTCCCCTGCATTGGCAGGTGGACTCTCAACCACTGCGCCACCAGGGAAGCCCAGATGTGTACTTTTAATGACTATTTCAAAGAAGGTTGGACAAATTTATACCTATCATGAAATATATCAGCTCAACTTTTGACACGTTCTAATGAATATTTCTTAACAGGAAACAACTTTGCATATTTCATGGGCAAAAAATTGTGTCTAATTGTCATTTTAATGTACATGTCTATGTTAGTGAGGGTTTGTATTTTGCTGTTTATTAACCTTTTTTTTTTCCTTTTATAAACTTCCTGTTCTTTGCTCATCTTTCCACTAGGGGTGAATGGTTTTTTTTGTTATCTATTTATATATCTTTGAATATAATGCTATTAATCCCTGTGCTGTAATATTTCTGGTAAACATTTGCCTCACTTCGTTATTTAAAAGTCTCTTTTCAGATAGGAGCTGGGGGCTGGGATCATTCAGCGTGTCCCCACCCGCTTTCCTTAGGGAACGACATTGACCTACCTCCCTCTCCAGTGAAGGCGACAGGGCTCCCAGCCCCTGACTTCAGAATCTTTCATTTTGTCTTCAAAGGGAGTTGAACTTGAAGCATCTTTCTTAGGTCCTCTGGGACGAAACCACTTTGCAGGCTTGAAATCATTCATTTCCCCCATTTCTTTTCTCTTGCCGTTCCTCACAAATTATCTCTGGCGGCTGTTAAGCATCTTTGTGTGGCTTTATACTTTTGAGTGCTTAACGATCCTTTTCTGGTTCATCAGAGAAAGCAGAATCTTTTCCTCCTTCTTTTGCCTCTTTGGGAAATTCTGGGCTGTAGGCATCTTTCTAACAGAATGACAATTCTTAGGAGGGGTGAAGATCCTGGACAGCGCCCATCACCCAGTCTGGATCCAGGCAGTTCAATAAGGAAAATAAAGGCCCAGAGGGTGTGGGGGTCCCTCAGGGCCTCACGGATACGTGATGATGAAGATGAGCTGCATTAAGTGAGGACTGAAGGAAATAGACAGTCCCTCTGCCGTGGACTGAATGTTTGTGCCCAGCCCCCAAATCCTTATGTTGAAATGCTAACGCCCCCCCCCACACCCTCCCGCCGCCAGGTGATGGTTTTAGGAGGTGGGGCCTTTGGGAGGTGCTTAGGTCATGGGGGCAGAACCCTCATGAGTGGGATTAGTGCCCTTATTACAGAGGTTCCAGAGAGCTCCCTTGCCTCCACCATGTGAGGTTATGCTGAGAAAATGGACCCTGAGCCAAGAACTTGGCCCTGATTGACACCAAATCTGCTGGCACCTTGATCTTGGATTTCCCAGCCTCCAGAACGGTGAGGAACACATTTCTGTTGTCTATAAGCCACTCCGTCTGTGATATTTTTGTAATAGCAGCCTGAACAGACTGAGACAGCCTTGCCTGGAGAGGCAGTAGGCTAAGGGTATGACATACCCAGAAACTGCCTTGAGAAGCATGTTCTCACCAGGGTGGCATGTTGTAGTCACAGGTCTACCGAAGCAGGACCCCCATCCTCTCTGGGTCTCAGCATCCTCCTCTATGAACTGATGGGACCTAAACATTTCAGGAGTTCCTTCTGGGTTTGCTATTCTGTGGTCGTCCATCCAGGGCAGAAGTGTGTGTCCTGGTATTACCATCATTGGCTTTGGACCAATCCCCCACAAATACCAAGGGACAACTGTATACGGGGGTCCCTCTGGCAGAGCCTGAGCCCATGGGTAATCCTTCCTGCTGCTTGAGGCTTTGTCTCCACCACCAAAGTCTGAGTATAGGTGATAGAAACTTAGATACTAGACTTAGATACTTAGATTTATGCAAAATCCTGTAGTGTACACCCACTGATGGGGATTTTGAGGGAAGGACCTGGGAGCTAGTGGGCTGGAAACCCCAGGTCTGAAGCTTAAACTCTTTTGCTACCTGACGTTTGCTGCTTCCTGCCACCAGGGCACAGCTGGCTTGAGCAGGAGGTGTGTCCAGACATCAAATGGTGGTCATGTATGTTTATCACTAACCCTTCATAGTGTTAGTGGGGGAATTATGGAATATGGTAGAATAAGACATTGCATCAGTTACTATAGCCACAGTAATGCTGTATAACAAACAGCCCCAAATCCAATGACTTACAACAATAAGCATTTATTTAGCTCAGGAGTCTGCAGGGCTCAGCTGATCTGGGCCAGGCTTGGCTGATTTCAGCTGTGGTCACTGAGGTGTCTGGGGACAACTGCTGGTCACCTGAGTGGCTCTGCTGGTCTAGGCTGCCCTCTCATGTCTAGGGTTTGGCAGGTGTGGCTGAGCCAGGATGGCCTCGGCTGGGGACAGGTCACATGTCTCTCACTGGAGGCCATCCAGGCATGTTTGTGATGATGGCAAATGCAAGAGCGAGAGCAGAAACAAGCAAGTGCTTTGTTGTGCCTCCGCTTCAGCTCCATTTGCTAACACCTCTTTGCAGGCAAGAAAACCCCATGGCTGAGCCCAGAGTCGAGTCAAGGGTGTGGGCAGTTACACGGCAAAGGTCACGGACACAGGGAGGGGTGAAGAATTAGGGCTTTTAAAGCAACTGGTTTATCACAGACATGGAACTCTGCTGTAATTTTTTTGAGGGTGAGCATTTCAGATTTGGGGGTTTTTGGACATTACATATCCCACATTTAGGGGTGAGTGCAAATGATCAGATCATATACTCAGGAAGGCTTCCCGTTCTTACAGGGATGCGCTGGGCGATCAGGAGATGACTCGATTAGGAAGTTTTAAAAACCTGCCTTCTAGTGAGCCTTAACTTAGCCTGGGTGGGGAGACAGCGACAGCAGCCATGCCCCAAACAATTGTTCACACGTTATGGGGCATCTTACGTATTCAGCCTTTAGGGGGTGATAGGTGTGTGCTTGAATCAGGAACCCTTGCCCTCACTCCACTTCTCCTCGGATGTGATGCCCCCAGGTTGGCAACTGCCGCTATAGAGGAGGGAGGAGGGGACAACTATCTTTGCCTGTGGCTTTCCTGAAAGAGGTGATATTTAAGTTGGGTCTTGATGGATAAACAGGAGTTCACCAGGCAGAGAAGGAGAGAAACGTCATTTTAAACAGAGGCAGCAGCACGTGCAAAGATACAGAAGCACAGGAGGGCCTGTGGGCGGGGGATGGCGCTCAGGAACCATAATAGCTGATACTCACCAAGCCCTTAATACGCGCCAGAGCCTTTCATGTAATATTTTTACTTCATCTTCGCAGAAAGCCTTTGCGTGAGGTGCTGTTATTATTTCCATTTTATAGGCGAGGAAATTGAGGCACAGAAAAATTAACTTATCCAGACTAGTAAAAGGCAGAACCAGGATTCAAACCCAGAGACCTCTGGCATGAGAATGGGCTCACTCTTAACCCACTCTGCTGGTTACCCCAGAAGTTAGTTGGTACCCATGACTCAAACACAGGGGTGGGGGTACATTTCAGGATGAGCCAGAAGCCCGTTGGGTTTGCCAAGGGGACCCCCTTTCCAGGGGCTCCGTCTGTGTGTGTGGGGAGATTTCTCTGACTCTGGTCCTCTCCTCGGGAGCAAGACTCATCTGGGTTGTGCCCTTGTCTGAATCCTGTTCACAGGCCCTCTGCCTTAGGATTCCCTCTCTAGGGAGGGGGTGAGTAGGGAGAAATGGGGAAGGCGGTCAGGGGCCTGCTCCAGGTGGGGCCCTCAGCCACTGGGGCGAAGGCCAGGCCCGGCCAGCCTTGGCCTACCCTCCTGCCTTTGGCCTGAGAGCTGTGTGGTTGGCTGTGCCAGGGACCAGAGGGACCTCAGAGGGCATGAGGAAGTGACATCCCAGGCCAGGTGATGTGTTTTACCTGCCCACCTGGACCTATCCCCAGAGCCCCAGGGGACCTCAGAGGAAAGTCAGTCCAACGCCCTCCTCTATGCAGGCAGCCCGGCAGGAGACAGATGCCTCCCTCAAACTGGACAGCGTGTACTCAAGGGACTGTTTACAAGGTGCAGGTGGAACTAGGAAACCTTCAAGCGCTGGTGAAGCTTCCCGGGCCTGGAAGCATCTGGAGGCACCATCAGTCCTCCACCTGAAGTTGCAAAGGGTGCAGCTGCTCAGGATCTGGAGAGAGTTGTAGCCACAGGAGAGGCCAGGAGACCAGGGCCTTTGGGTTGAGGAAGGAGGGAGCTGGGGCATAAATACTCCAGCCCCTCTCTCCTCCCACCCTCCAGTCTCCTGCTGCTGCCTACCATTGGTGCTCCCCACAGGGAGCCAGAGGGTCAGGGGCAAGAAATCAGTGTGGCCCAGTGGCATCAGACCCCTGAGTTTAATTCCTGGCTCTGCCACTTGCTGGCTGTGTGACTTTAAGCAGATACTGTAGGTGAATCTCAGGTTCCTTGCTGGTATAGTGGGGACAGGGACACTACAACCAGGATTCCAGTGAAGACTAACTGTGATGGTGGTTCACCCCTTCCAAGCCCTGTTCCTCATGGGTTTCTAAATATATCCTCTTGTAAGCTCCCCTCCATCCCTGTGTGGTATCATATTAGCATCTTTATTTCACAGACGAGGATGCTCAGCGAGCGTAGATGATTTGCCATCCCGGCGAATAAGCAGTGGCCCCAAAGCCTTGACCACCGCGCAGGCCACACCCCCTGTGACAAGTGGTACCAACTTCATGGAGCGCCTGAGATACCTAAGCTCAGAACGTGGCACTGAATATTCTCACAATAACACTTTGTAGACGGATATGAATGAATAACTACTGGAACTGTATGAAGCACTTTCCTTGAAGTGACCTTAGCAGTTGGGATTATCATCCTCATGGATGGGGAAACAGATCTAGGGAGGTTAAATGCTTTGTCTCAATCCTACTCTTGCCGTCAGTTTAATTTTAGCACATGGTTTTGCAGCTTTGGGGAAAAATAAACCCAGTATTGTCACTGTCTGCTCATGGGATTATGCGGTCTGGCATATTTAGAGGGGGGAGAAATGGGAAAGTTTGCAGAAAAGAAATGCTATGTTCTCCATCCAAGGGAAAAAAAAATACTTGGAATAAAATAAAATGCCTACCTCTCAATTTTTCAATATTTTTTTTTCTCTAAAATGTTATATCTCTGACAAGGAGCGAAACCTTGGCCCAGGCCAGGGTGACGTGTCACCGTGAGTAAGGTGGAGGGAGAAAAATGAGCCAATTCGTTTCTAAATGGCTCTGTAACTCCAGGGTGTTATCGAGCGGAGACAAAGGACACCCCATAATTCTTGGGAAGGGAATCAGGATCTCTGGAAAGCGGCACAGACGCTGTCCGGCCCACCGCAGCCCCCCTGCCACCCTGGGATCCGAGCTCCATAAATACACAGAGAGATCGATCTCCAGGTGCTGCTGATTTCCCCTGGCCATTATTGATTGTATTCTTAGATGAGTGGAGACTTTTCGACCAGAACCAAGCTCTGTGTATCTTTCTTGGAAGTCTTTGCAGTGCCGAGAGCTCGGCTGAGAGAGGAAGCTGTGTCTCTGTTCCCTTCTCGGGATGCTGCCCGGCAGCTGTGTCCTGGGCTAGGGGAAATTAGAGGTGTGTCTGTCCGTGGACTCCTCAGTCTTCCAGGAGGTGTCAAGGTTGCGAGTTTCCGCAGGGGAGAAGAAAGTGGCTTCAGCTGATGGCATCTATAGATGTGTTCCATATTCATAAAATCACCCCCAATGATAATTCCTTGTGCATGAACGCAGAGGGGGTGAGGTAGCCCCTTGCAGGGTTTCTCAAACTTTAAATGTGTTAGTTACCTGGGCATCTTGCTAATAAAATGCTGTCTCTGACTCAGCGGGTCTGGATGGTCCTGAGATTGTGCGTTGCTTACAAGCTCCCAGGAGATGCTGGTGCTGACGTTGCTGGATCTGAGTAGCCGAGGGTAGACCCGGCACCCTCTCAGGCCGTGCTCGCGAGCCTTTGCTCCTTAGGGCTGCCTTTAATTCCCTTCTTAACCCATTCATCGAACATATATGAGCTTCTGCTTTGTGCCAGGCCCTGTGCCGGGCGCTGGGGGCAGACAAGGGATGGAACACAGTGCCTGCCCTCAAATTACCCACAGTTGGATGGGAGAGACCACTGTTTCACACGCACTGCTAGTGCAGTGTGATTCGGTCTTGAGTCCTGCTGGGGGACCACCTCCTAGGTGAGGGGCTAATAATTCTGCTGGGAGGCCTCAGGGAGGTGACACTGAAGCGAGATGGGAGCCTTTGAGATGCAGAAGGTGGAGGCAGGCAGCGTGAATATCTGAAGGCCTGGAGGTTTGAGAATATTTGCTAAGACCAAGGAAACCAGAAGGTTGGTTCGGTGGATGTGGAGTGTTGCTTTGGCTGTTACCACCAGCCTGGGAGTTTTTTGAGGTCAAAGGCCTCGTCTGGCCTATCTCTGCACCCCCAGCCCTGGCAGACTGCTCAGCAAATACCTGATTAAACCAGAATGAAGCTGATTTGTTCACTTTGGGCAGAAGTGCTCATGCTTTAGTGTACATCAGCATCTCCTGGTGGACTCGTTAAAGCAGGTTCATGGCCCTCACCCTCAGAATTTCTAAAGCAGTAGGTCTGGGTTGGGGCCCAGAATTTGCATTTCTAACAAGTTCCCAGGCGAGGCTGTGCTGCTGATCTAGGAACCATCTTTTGAGAAGGGACAGTCAACATTCAACATCATTGTTTTCAGATAAGTGATTCATTCCTCTAGGGGGAGGGGAGTGGGTGGGTTCAGAGAAGACAGTATGGATTAATGTAGAAAGCATGGCCTTTAGAGCTGGATAGACCAGGTTTAATCAAGTTCTGCCACCTGTGTGACCTTTATGTGATGCTGCTTTCACTTTCCCCATCTGTAGAATGGGCACAGTCACACCCATCATGCATTGTGGTAATAGGCATTTCCGTCTCCTCCACAAAGAAAGGGACTTCAGATCTGGGCATCACAGGATAGAAGACAGACAGTCCATAATACCCATCATAGGACTCTTTTGTAAACTCTCAAGTGAAACCCAATTTAATCTAGCTCAAGAAATAAAAAAAAAATTATTGGCATATATAACTCAGAAGTGTAGGTGTCTGGAGTCAGGAATGCCTGGATCAGGAATTCAAATGATGCTCTCAGAGCTCTCTTTCCATCTTTTGGCTCAAATTTCTTCTGTATTGGCCCCATTGTCAGGTTGGCTCTCTCCCTGTAGCAGCTTTGATGATCTAGCTAGCACCAGGATTTTATTGATCCCAGAGGAAAGAGGTTGTCTCTCCCAATATCTCTGGCAAAAGCCCCAGAGATTCCTTTGATTGGCCTGGCCTGGGTCATGTGCCCATCCTGAACCAATCACTGAGCCTGGGGACGGAGAGCTGTGATTGGCCAAAACTTGGTCATATGGAGACTTAAAAAAGAGAGTGTGGGGAGAATTGTTGAGAATTTCCCCTGGAGAGCTGCTCTATGGCCAGGAAAATGGGGGCAGGGAAAGGATGCCGGGCATTTACAAATTGCCTTGCTTTCAAAGAATTTCTAATCTGGTGTCTTCATCATTTTAGAATTCCTCTCAGTCTGCCTGGCTTAATGAGGTTTTTAAAGGGCTGATAAGGACTTCAGAGCACCTCATATTATAATAGTACCGAGCATTCACATGACACAAAGGGGCAGGTGGGGTTTTATATATCAATTTTACTTATTCTTTTCAATAAGTAAGCACTATTCTTATTTCTTTTCATACAGATGAGGAAACTGAGGCACAGAGAGGTTAAGTAACTTGCCCAGTGTCACAGAGCTAGTGATTGGCCGAGACAAACTGCAAACCCAGGCAGTCTAGTTGTCTGTGTGCCTAACTGCTATGTACACCATCTTGCAAATCTTGAAATCTTATTACTGAAAAATTTCTTAGAGATGATCTCAACCAGTGGCACTCCCCCATCTCCCTACCCCACCCCACCCCCTTTTTTTTTCCCAAACTTGAGGCCTAGAGAGGAGGATTCATTTGCCTGTGGTTATGCAACCCGGTAACACACAGGATTTTGTTTGTTTGCTTTTTTAACATCTTTATTGGAGTATAATTGCTTTACAGTGGTGTTAGTCTCTGTTTAAAACAAAGTGAATCAACTATACATATGCATATATATCCCCTCCTCCCTCTTGCCTCCCATATCCCCTCCCTCTTGCCTCTCCCTCCCACCCTCCCTATCCCACCCCTCTAGGTGGTCTCAAAGCACCAAGCTGGGCTTCCCTGATGGCGCAGTGATTGAGAGTCCGCCTGCCGATGCAGGGGACACGGGTTCGTGCCCTGGTCCGGGAAGATCCCACATGCCGCGGAGTGGCTGGGCCCGTGAGCCATGGCCGCTGAGCCTGCGTGTCCCGAGCCTGTGTTCCACAGCGGGAGAGGCCACAGCAGTGAGAGGCCCGCGTACTGAAAAAAAAAAAAAAAAAAAAAAAAGCACCAAGCTGATCTCCCTGTGCTATGTGGCTGCTTCCCACCAGCTATCTA
Organism: Tursiops truncatus; assembly: GCF_011762595.2. Classification (NCBI taxonomy): domain Eukaryota; kingdom Metazoa; phylum Chordata; class Mammalia; order Artiodactyla; family Delphinidae; genus Tursiops; species Tursiops truncatus. The sequence continues at coordinate 12,396,644 of NC_047044.1, forward strand.
TTTTACATTTGGTAGTGTATAGATGTCCATGCCACTCTCTCACTTCGTCCCAGCTTACCATTCCCCCTCCCCGTGTCCTCAGGTCCATTCTCTACGTCTTCATCTTTATTCCTGTCCTGGACCTAGGTTCTTAAGAATCTTTTTTTTTTTTTTTTTTAGATTCCATATATATGCGTTAGCATATTGTATTTGTTTTTCTCTTTCTGACTTACTTCACTCTATATGACAGACTCTAGGTCCATCCACCTCACTACAAATAACTCAATTTTGTTTCTTTTTATGGCTGAGTAATACTCCATTGTATATATGTGCCACATCTTCTTTATCCATTCATCTGTCGATGGACACTTAGGTTGCTTCCATGTCCTGGCTATTGTAAATAGTGCTGCAATGAACACTGTGGTACATGACTCTTTTTGAATTATAGTTTTCTCAGGGTATATGCCCAGTAGTGGGATTGCTGGGTCATATGGTAGTTCTATTTTTAGTTTTTTAAGGAACCTGCATACTGTTCTCCATAGTGGCTGTATCAATTTACATTCCCACCAACAGTGCAAGACGGTTCCCTTTTCTTCACACCCTCTCCAGCATTTATTGTTTGTAAATTTTTTGATGATGGCCATTCTGACCGGTGTGAGGTGATACCTCATTATAGTTTTGATTTACATTTCTCTAATGATTAGTTATGTTGAGAATTCTTTCATGTGTTTGTTGGCACTGTGTATATCTTCTTTGGAGAAATATCTATTTAGGTCTTCTGCTCATTTTGGGGTTGGGTTGTTTGTTTTTTGATATTGAGCTGCATGAGCTTCTTGTATATTTTGGAGATTAATCCTTTGTCAGCTGCTTCATTTGCAAATATTTTCTCCCATTCGGAGGGTTGTCTTTTCATCTTGTTTATGTTTTCCTTTGCTGTACAAAAGCTTTTAAGTTTCATTAGGTCACATTTGTTTATTTTTGTTTTTATTTCCATTACTCTAGGAGGTGGGTCAAAAAGGATCTTGCTGTGATTTATGTCATAGAGTGTTCTGCCTACGTTTTCCTCCAAGAGTTTTATACTGTCTGGCCTTCCATTTAGGTCTGTAATCCATTTTGAGTTTGTTTTTGTGTATGGTGTAAGAAGTGTTCTAATTTCATTCTTTTACATGTAGCTGTCCAGTTTTCCCAGCACCACTTATTGAAGAGGCTGTCTTTCTTCATTGTATATTCTTGCCTCCTTTATCAAAATAAGGTGACCATATGTGCGTGGCTTTATCTCTGGGCTTTCTATCCTATTCCATTGATCAATATTTCTGTTGTTGTGCCAGTACCATACTGTCTTGATTACTGTAGCTTTGTAGTATCGTCTGAAGTCCGGGAGCCTGATTCCTCCAGCTCTGTGTTTTTTTCTCAAGATTGCTTTGGCTATTCGGGGTCTTTTGTGTTTCCATATAAATTGTGAAATTTTTTGTTCTAGTTCTGTGAAAAATGCCATTGGTAGTTTGATAGGGATTGCATTGATCTGTAGATTGCTTTGGGGAGTATAGTCATTTTCACAATGTTGATTCTTCCAATCTAAGAGCATGGTATAGCTCTCCAACTGCTTGTATCATCTTTAATTTCTTTCATCAGTGTCTTATAGTTTTCTGCATACAGGTCTTTTGTCTCCTTAGGTAGGTTTATTCCTAGGTAGTTTATTGTTTTTGTTGCAGTGGTAAATGGGAGTGTTTCTTAATTTCTCTTTCAGATTTTTCATCATTAGTGTATAGGAATGCAAGAGATTTCTGTGCATTAATTTTGTATCCTGCTACTTTATGAAATTCATTGATTGATTTCAACTAGCTCTAGTAGTTTTCTGGTAGCATCTCTAGGATTCTCTATGTATAGTATTGTGTCATCTACAAACAGTGACAGTTTTACTTCTTCTTTTCTGATTTATTCCTTTTATTCCTTTTTCTTCCCTGATTGCTGTGGCTAAAACTTCCAAAACTATGTTGAATAATAGTGGTGAGAGTGGACAACCCAGTCTTGTTCCTAATCTTAGAGGAAGTGGTTTCAGTTTTTCACCACTGAGAACAACATTGGCTGTGGGTTTGTCATATATGGGCTTTATTATGTTGAGGTAAGTTCCCTCTATGCCTGTTTTCTGGAGGGTTTTTATCATAAATGGGTGTTGAATTTTGTCGAAAGTTTTTTCTGCATCTATTGAGGTGATCTTATGGTTTTTCTCCTTCAATTTGTTAATATGGTTTATCACATTGATCTATTTGCATATATTGAAAAATCCTTGCATTTCTGGGATAAGCCCCACTTGATCATGGTGTATGATCCTTTTAATGTGCTGTTGGATCCTTTTTGCTAGTATTTTTTTGTGGATTTTTGCATCTGTGTTCATCAGTGATATTGGCCTGTAGTTTTCTTTTTTTGTGACATATTTGGTTTTGGTCTCAGGGTGATGGTGGCCTCGTAGAATGAGTTTGGGAGTGTTCCTCCCTCTGCTATATTTTGGAAGAGTTTGAGAAGGGTAGTGATAGCTCTTCTCTAAATGTTTGATAGAATTCACCTGTGAAGCCATCTGGTCCTGGGCTTTTGTTTGTTGGAAGACTTTTAATCACAGTCTCAATTTCCATGCTTGTGATTGTTCTGTTTATATTTTCTATTTCTTCCTGGTTCAGTCTCCTAAGGTTGTGCTTTTCTAAGAATTTGTCCATTTCTTCCACATTGTTCATTTTATTGGCATATAGTTGCCTATAGTAATCTCTCATGATCCTTTGTATTTCTTCAGTGTCAGTTGTTATTTCTCCTCTTTCATTTCTAATTCTATTGATTTGAGTCTTCTCCCTTTTTTTCCTTTATGAGTCTGGCTAATGGTTTATCAATTTTGCTTATCTTCTCAAAGAACCGGCTTTTAGTTTTATTGATCTTTGCTATTGTTTCCTTCATTTCTTTTTCATTTATTTCTGATCTGATCTTTATGATTTCTTTCCTTCTGCTAACCTCAGGGTTTGTTTGTTCTTCTTTCTTTAATTGCTTTAGGTGTAATGTTAGGTTGTTTATTTGAGTTGTTTCTTGTTTCTTAAGGTAGTATTGTATTGCTATAAAATTCCCTCTTAGAACTGCTTTTGCTGCATCCCATAGGTTTTGGGTCGTCGTGTTTTCATTGTCATTTGTTTCTAGGTATTTTTTTATTTTGTCTTTGATCTCTTCAGTGATCTCTTGGTTATTTAGTAGTGTAGTGTTTAGCCTCCACGTGTTTGTATTTTTTACAGATTTTTTCCTGTAATTGTTATCTAGTCTCATAGCGTTGTGGTCGGAAAAGATACTTGATACAATTTCAATTTTCTTAAATTTACCAAGGCTTGATTTGTGACCCAAGATATGATCTACCTTGGAGAATGTTCCATGAGCACTTGAGAAGAAAGTGTATTCTGTTGTTTTTGGATGGAATGTCCTATAAATATCAATTAAGTCCATCTTGTTTAATGTGTCATTTAAAGCTTGTATTTCCTTATTTATTTTCATTTTGGATGATCTGTCCATTGGTGAAAGTGGGGTGTTAAAGTCCCCTGCTATGATAACACACACGATTAAATGTTGGTCTTTGAACGCTGAATCTAGTGCCCTTTCTGCGACACTGTCCCTCTCCTGCCCCCTGCTGGGTTCTCTGGAAATAGTCACTCTTCCTAAGATTGTGAAGAAATCAGCTGGACTGCAGGCTGTGTGCCCTTGTCTTGGCATCCTCAGTACCTGGCCCTGTGGTCGGGTGCTTGTGGACACTCTCTACGTATGAGTGCTTTGGGGTAACACCAGAAAGCGTTTCCTTATGTGTGACCCAGTCCAACTCCATTTCTTCTGTTCCGACCACCGGCAGGCTGTGCCCACTGGGGCCACGGACAACCTACAAGCCTCGTGGATAAGCCCCTGCACGTTTGCCTCTGGTCGGCACTGCTCAGGAATGCCATTTTCCCTGCCACTCGAAGTGGGGTCTGAGGACCACCAGTACCAGCCTCTCCTGGGAGCGCCTTAGAAATTCAGAGTCTCAGGCCCCGTCCCCAACCTGCTGTCTGAATCTGACCCGGCGATTCCTATGTGAAGCCTCCTCGTCTCCCAGGCTCTTTGCTATGCTGGAGAGAGGGCAGCGTCACCACTAGGTGGGGGTGTTGCCTGGGCAGAGGCCAGAATGGAGCTGCAGGATCGCCAGGCCGAGCCGAGCAGAGGCAGAGCCAGCCAGGCTCTGGACTGCAACCGAACCAATGTCTCAGGCTTCAGAGTGTCCCCACCGTCCGCACCCATGTGTCCCCCAACTCCCAGCAATCTTGGGATGTTTCAAGATATACAAACTAGCCCTAAGGAGAAAGATTTCCCCCACATAGACGATTCAGAGAAAGTGCCCCAGGCTGTATAGCCACCCTCAAAGCAGGGTTAATTCCATGTGTCATTGAGGAGACAAGAGGGTCCAGGTGGCCCAGCTGGGAAGTGGCTAAGTTGGAGTCCCATTTGAGGGCCTTGGCTCCAAAGCCGATGCCCATCTGTCCCTCCGCACTGGCCCCAGTAATGCTCTGAACACCAAGCGCCTCGTTGGAATGAATGTCTATTCACATTGGGGACTTCTTTGAAGGATGTGGGCAGGAAGGCCATCAGACTGTATAAGTCCCGGCCTTTTGTCCAAAAAAACTTGTCACTGGGCATTGTGGGTCTAGATGTCACTCTCTCAAAGCTGTGTGTGTGTGTGTGTGTGTGTGTGTGTGTGTGTGTGTGTGTGTGTGTGTGTTTACCATCTTTTTCATCAGGGAGTGATATTCCTCCAGTCCCTGGCTCTGCCACTAACTAGCTGTGGCAGACAGGTCACTCAACCTCTCTGAGCTGTGGTTTCCTCATCTCTGAGGTGGGGATGACAGTACTGTCTCTTGTGTTTGTTGTGAGGATTACAATCCAGTGTCATTATCTATTGAAGGTGCCTTCTCAGCTGCAGAGCACTGTACCAAGTGAGATGTGACTGGGGCTGAGGGGCAGGACAGACACTATTGTAGCAATGTCATCCTGGCTGCAGAGGTCCCCTCACTGTTCCCCATCTTCCATCATTCTCACAATCCAGCCTCTACACAGCAGCCAGGGTGATGTGATAAAACCAAAAATAAGATGCAAACTATTATATAGAGAATGGATCAACAGCATGGTCCTACTGTAGAGCACAGGGAACTATATTCAATATCCTGTGATAAACCATCATGGAAAAGAATATGAAAAAGAATGGACATATATGTAAAACTGAATCACTTTCCTGTACAGCAGGAGTTAACACAACATTGTAAATCAACTATACTTCAATAAGATAAATGTTAAAAAAATCAAAGTTTATGATCCCGCCCACCCCTTAAAACCCTTCAGTAGTTTCCCTTTGGCCTTAAAATGAAATCCAGTTCCTTACTCTGATCTACAAGACTCCTCCGCTGCCGTGTTCCCCCCTCAGCGCATCCTACTCGCTCTCATTCCCTCCACCCCTTCTTGCTGTCTGTCCCTCACTCCCACCCTGGGATCTTTGCACTTGCTCTTCCCTGAGCCCACTTTGGGGTGGCTACCTCTTTCTTTTTTCATTCAGACCTCAATTTCAATGTCACTTGCTCAGAGAGTCTGTCTCAGCCCACCAGGTCCAAGTGGCCATCTCGCCCCTCTCTTGGGACAACCTCTGATTTAAATTCTCTGCACAGCATCCTCACTGTCTGACGTTCTGCTTGTCTACGAGTGTAGTCTCCCTGGCTAAAGTGTAATCAGTGTTTCAGAAGGGATCTTGCCTGCTTTGCTCACCTTGTCTCCCCAAGACCTAGGACAGTCGATGCCTGGCACACGGTGGGCACTCCATAAATCTCTGCTGAACGAATAAATTCTCAGTCCTGACTCCTGGGAATGCGCCCAACCCAGGAGGAATAGCCAGATACTTTCATGGGCTTGTGGCCCCGTGTAGCTGTGCCCCGGCGTGCTCACACCCGCGGGCATGGGGGAGAAGCCGCCATCTCTGCCCCTTTGCACCCTGCCTCCGAGGGATTGGAGGAATTAGGAGGGAGACACCTGCTTGGCCAAATCGCTACATGAAAGCATGGGTTTTCTCCGAAGCCCGTTAATTCTCACGAGTTGGGAGAATAGTGAAATCTCATTTTATAATGATGCAGTGTTATCTCACACTTTGGGTTCTGTTGTAATTATTAAGCAGGATGGAAAATAAAGCATCCAAATACCATAACTAACTTTCAGATCAGAACAGATGTCAGCTTGGGGAGGGCTAGCAGCTCTGGGGCAAGTGTTTTTTCTTTGCCTTCTTTCTGCCACTGCCTGCCCATCCCTTGCCTCTGTCCCCCCTTCTCTCCATCCATCTAGACTTGTGTCCTTTAATTTCTTTGCTCACGTGGCCAGCAAATGTCCACCAAGCACTGCTGGGGGATGGGCACGTTTCTGGAGAAGGAGAAGGAGAGCGAATTCCTCCTCATCCTGCAAGGCTTAGCGCAAGCAAGCATCACCTCTCCCTCCTGGCTTCCTGGGCCCTTTCCTCTCCACTCTCCTGGGAGTTTGTTACTGCTTCCTCTGAGCAGCTGGGCACCCAGTGCAAACTCCATATTGAATTTGCACCTAGAACTTGGTGGAAGATGTGTTAGAGGTTTGCATGTCAGTCTCCCCCACCAGGCTGTCTGCGCCTTGAATGCAGGATCATTCCTTTCTTGTGTATCATCATATCCCAATGCCTGGAACAGAACCTGGCACTTAATAGCTGCTCAGTGAATATTTGTTGGATGAATTAAAGTTCTTATTCATTTCTCTCTCTCCAGGAACTAGTTCATGGTCATGCTTGGGAAACATTTGTAGAATGAATGACCAAGGGTTTATCTTCAGATGGAGAAGGGGAGAGACTCGAGTAGGGGGAGTCACGGGGGGCCAGAGGAGGAAGGAGGATGGGGGTCTGTATTCGTTTGCTAGGGCTGCTGTCACAAAGGACCATAGACTGGCAGGCCGTCACGTTTGTTACTCTTAAGGAGGTGAAAACTGGACCAAGAGACTCTAATGAGAAAATTGACGGTGACTTGGGTTGCAGGGTGTGGGTGGTGGGCATCTCCTTCCCCCTCCTGGCTGCCCTCTTCCAGCTGTCAATGGACAGCGTCGTTCGGGGCACATCTCTGGTTCGGCCACCAGGGGGAGACAGAGCTCCTAGCGCCCGCTCCACGGCTGGGAGCCAGACCTGCAGGGGCAAACCAGCTGGTGGCATCACCTGGTCACCGGTGTCCTGCTGCGGACCCGGTTACGAGGCAGCGGAGTGTGATAGCAAAAGCCCTGGCCCGCGTGTCACGAATCCCAGGTTGGGTGGGGACTCGGTGGGCGTCCTTGGGCTTGTCACTCGTCGGCTCTGGGACGCCCCATTCGTAGCACCGAGTGGCTGTCCTCCCCACTCTCCAGCCTCCTTCCGGCCCTGGCGTTCGGCGAGGGGGGTGCTGAGCCCCACATCTGGCTGCCATCTCCAGCTGTCACGCAGGATTAAAAATAGCAGCATAATGATGGCAACGTTTCGGGGGGTTCTCTCCCTCCCGTTTTTGAGCATGTGAATTTCTTTTCTCCCAGGTTAGGGGAAGAGTCCTTGATACAATCAGGATTATCCTGTAATGCTTAATGAAGGTCTCCTGGTGCCGGGGCGCAGATTACTCTAAGCCCTTGCTAACCCGCTGCGAGGATGATAGAAATCAGCACTGGTGCAAACCTGTTCCCTCAGTGCTGACAGGGCTGTCGGAGGAGGGGGTGTGAGACCTTGACCCTGAGGCTGTGGCCTGGCTTCCTGAGACAGGGATTCAACCAGGAGAGGGGGCTGGGTGCCTACTGTGCACCAGGCAGCGCTGCTGTCTTGGCAGGTGCTCTGCCCGTTGGAAGGAGCCCTGGGGGGAGACAGCCCACTGGTTCCCACCCAGTTCTGCCTCTAGCTACTGTGCGCTGGAGAGTTAGCCACTCCTCTGCACAGCACCTTCTCAGAAAATGTGGAGAGTAGGTTCCATCCTGCAGGTCAACATTATTTGATTGGTCCTGGCTGCCTGAATGTCTTGCTGAGAAGCACGTGAAGGCCACATCCATCGGGCTCTTCAGAGAAAGAAGGCTATGATTGATTAGTGATGTCTGCCATGGCCCAGACTGGGAGAGTATAAATGCTACTCGCTTATCACCCCTGGACCAAATGAACGCTAAGGCTCCTTCCAACTCTGGTATCTGATATTCATCCCATGAGCAAAACATCCATAATATTCTTACTGTGGCTTCTTACTAGGTCCTTTAGACATCATTTTCTATCAGATGTTGGTGGTGAGGAGTGTATGCGGTGGTCCTGTGGTTTGCTATGCAGCTCTCAGGCTGGAGCACCCATTTCCTTCCCTCAGTTGCTGGGATCGGAGGCTGCTGGTGGCTCACGGCTGAGTCCCTTTCTAGGCATTGCGCTCGGTTGAAGAGAGTGACTTTGTCCTAGATAATCTCCCAGCCCCCTGCCAGGAGCCACCTGTATGCAGTGACTGGTCCCTTGAGGAATATCATTCGGGACAACTTTGAAAGGCCATCCCAGCTCTGGAACCGTTCGTGGGAGCAGCTGAGCTTCTGTAATCACTGCGTCTGAGCCCAACTTTTCCCTCTGCCCAGTCCTGCAACCTGTGCTTTCTCAGAGGTGCTGGAAAGGTCCCCGCCTAACCCACCCCCGCCAAGAAACAGCCTGCAGACACATCTCCATCTCAGAGTCGGTTTCTAGGGAACCCAACCTAAGGAGGGTGTGAGTCCAGAGCGGACCCATGCATGTCAGTGACCTGGGTCTCCTCAGTTCCCACGTGTCTTGCTCCCCTGCCTTTGAGCGAAGCTGATCCACTGGGTTCACAGCCTGTCGAGAGGAGAGGCCGTGCTTGCTGGGAAGGGCCAGCTAATCAGTAGGTGCCACTGTCCCTTCTCACCTAGTGACAGCCTTCCAACCATCTAATCAGATGATGTCACCTCCTGCAGTGCCTCCCAGCTCTCGGTCCTTGGTGCTGTGAAGCTGGCCCTCTGCCTGTCTCTAATCAGGACACTTGGCATTGGATTTAGGACCCACCAGGATAATCCAGGGTAAATTCTTCTTCTCAAGATCCTTAGTACTGTCTGCGAAGATCCTTTTTCCAGATAAGGTAGCACTCGCAGGTTTCGGGGTTTTGATGTGGATATTTGGGGGCCATTTCCTGGCCTGCCATGCCTGCTAGGGATGGAAGGAGTGGGTGTTTGTAGGAGGTACAGTCTATTGTCAGGGCCTCCCGGGCCAAACCAGCATGAGAGCCGGGGAGGTCAGCTGTCCGGTCAGGACGAGTCTCCTTTTCTTTCCCTGCCTTCTCACTGCCCTCCCCTCTGCTGCCTTCTCTGAACAGGAGCTGTGTTGTGTTTCTTTCCACTGCTGCCCCCCCCATCCCCCAAATGGGATTCCAAGGACAAAATGGTCTGGAGACAGTCCTGGTGAGAGGAAGCATAGTTGTGGACCACCACTGGCCCACCTGTCAGGGCCCCTTGTAAGTCTGTCCCCAAAGCTCAGCTTCTTTTTTTTTTTTTTTTTTTTTTTGCGGTACGCGGGCCTCTCACTGCTGTGGACTCTCCCGTTGCGGAGCACAGGCTCCGGACGCTCAGGCTCAGCGGCCATGGCTCACGGGCCCAGCCGCTCCCCGGCATGTGGGATCTTCCCGGACCGGGGCACGAACCTGTGTCCCCTACATAGGCAGGCGGGCTCTCAACCACTGCGCCACCAGGGAAACCCAGCTCAGCTTCTTTTTTGACATGAGTTACAAATTCAGCTCATTTCTGGATCATGGCCCTTCTGGGAAATTAATGGAACCAAAAGAAATCTCGTTCTAAAATTTCGACACTTTTCATGAATCAGTAGTCCACTCAAAAGTCAATGTTCTTTTATGGCATTGACTTTTATATCGGCCTTAGTTTGGTCAGGAAAAGGGAAGCCTCCCTATGTGTTCCAAGCAGGAAGGTTTACTACAGAAGCAGGGGCCTACGTAACAGTTGGAAAAGTGGGGGGGACAGAGGTCAGAGGAACTGCTCCCCAAATCCAGGGATGTTGACCTGGCCTGAAGCACTGAAGCAGGTGGTTCTCAAAAGTCTGCCAAGAAACAGCTGCAATGCCTGGGGATCTCTAGAACCTCCTTCCAACCACCTTGGTTGGTCGCAGTGAAGCCAGTGGTTCTCAAGATCTGCTACTTCTTGAGAATGATGCTTCCCCTTCTCTTCCGCCTTCCAAATCTCATGCCAGCTCCTTTCAGTGGCAGACTCTACCCCAGAGTCATATAGGCCAGGAGGTTCTGTAAAGTGTGATTCCCACGTTGTCCTCTGTAATGCAGAGATCATAGAAGGAAGGAGTGAGGGAGTGGGCTGGAAACAAGACAATGGGCATGGGTTTCGAATGATTTTGCTCCTTCTGAAACCTGCCTCTTTCTTTGCTTTCTCTAAAAAGAGGACCCTATTTGCCAGGGGTTGGGTAAGGGGCCCACAATATCGTTGGGAAATGAGATGGAGGAGAGCACCCACTGTAAATTAAAGGATGCTTGGAGAGGGGACCATTGGTGAGGCAGTAGAAGCAGCCTCGTGTAGGGGACAAAGCTGGGGCCCTGCAGACAGATTGATTGGGGTCAAACCCCAGCTCGGCTCTTTGACAACGCTAGCCTTGGTTTCCCCACTTTTCATTGCGATGAAGATCTACTTGTCAAGGAAGGGGGATAGAACATATTTTATGTAACAGTATGTAGTTTGAGTGATAATTTTTAAATATTTAGATGTATGGTTATGGCTGCTTCTAGGGTATATGGGAGCTGGGACAAATATTGGCGGGTCCCTGTTTACGTGAACAGCCCTGAGCCACGCCAGATCAGCGTGCCAGCCTCATTCTGTGGCCCAGTCCCGAATCATCTCAGGAAAGAAGTAGCACGCCGGCCAGTGGGGACAATTTGCTTGCTCAGCCCCCTTCCTGGAACCGGAGTTGGGTCATGGGCCAGAGAAGGGGGCTGGGGGTGGGAGGGAGAGGGTCAGAGAGCGCCACAAAGGGGAGAAGCGGGAACTGTGGCCCACGTAGGACCCAGCCTGCACTTGCAGCATCACTCCAGGCTGGCATTGCTGGCTGTTGCTGGTCAGAGGCCCTGGAGGAGGGTTAGAACTTTCGAGAAGGCATGCTAAACGTGGGGCCCCTGGGCCTGGGCCCGTCTCAGGGCAGTACTGCGCACGTCACATGGGCCTCCATCTCGTCTCCCCACAGATGTTGGGAGTGGACCTGATCCTGCCCAGGACACAGTGTGGCCCAGCTAGGTCTCAGTCTAGTATTTCCCAGATGAGCAGCAGGTCCCCCATATGCGGGTGCTCTCTGCCCAGACTCCCTCTCCTTAGGAGTGGGCTTCCTATTCCCCGTGAGCCAGCTCGGATACTGGAAGTGTCCTCCTTTCCCAAAGAGCATCTTTTCTCAGAAGCCTCTGATGGCTTTCTTCCTGCTCTCAGGTTAGAGTCCAGGCCCTAGCCTGACATTCCAGGCCCTTCCTGAGCTGGCCCAATGAGCCTTTCCAGGCTTTTCTCCTGCTACTCTCCCTGTGCAATTGCCTCTGTAGCTACTGGGATGATCTTTTAATTCCAGTTCAATTTAAATTGAATGAGCAATTACCTGGTGCTGAGCGCTGGGCTGAGTATTAACTAATAAAACTCCCAGGCAGTGATTTCTGACCTTAGGCTCCTGTAATTCCCTCTTTTTAGAAGGATCTTCCCAGCAACCCTCCTCCTCCTCCAGATGTCACGTCCAATCCAATTCAAATTTATCACATATCACATATCAAAGATACTCACTGGTGAAGACCCAGGCTTTGGGGTCAGACAGTTTGAGTCCCGGCCCTGACATGTACTAGCCATCTCACCTCGGGTAATCTACCTCCTCTCTCTGAGCCTCAGTTCCTTCATCTGTAAAATGGGGATAATAGTAGCACTACCTCACAGGGTTGTTTTTTTAACTTTTTATTTTATATTGGAGTATAGTTGATTAACAGTGTGGTGTTAGTTTCAGGTGTACAGCTAAGTGATTCAGTTATACATATACATGTATCTATTCTTTTTCAAATTCTTTTCCCATTTAGCTTGTTACATAATATTGAGCAGAGTTCCCTGCGCTATACAGAAGGTCCTTGTGGTTATCTGTTTTAAATACAGCAGTATGTACATGTCAATCCCAAACTCCCTATCCCTCCCCCACTCCCGTGCCCCCTGGTGACCATAAGTTGAGGATTCAGTGAACTAATGAAGGTGATGAGGACACTTAGAGCCTGGCCGTAAGCCTAATATCTGGCACTAGTAAATGTTCAATAACTGTTAGTGGTTACTGTTATCCTGGCTGTTAACTGTCTACCTTCCTCGTCCTCTACACCCTGCTGCGATGAACGCACACAGGTGGCACAGCCCCTGCTCTCAAGGAGCTCACAAGTTGGGTGTAGAAGCAGATAGGTAATTCGAATACACTGCGTAAGTTCCATGATAGAGGTTTGAGCTTGTCTGCCGGCGGACTCAGGGAAGGCCTCACAGGAGGAGGTGTCCCTTGGGCTCACCTGGAAGGAAGGGCAGGGTGGTGGGCAGGTGGGGAGCATACATCTCCAAAGTGAGGGGGTCGAGCTGGGTGATGCCCGATGTCTGGTATAAGATGCCTGGAGCCAACTGGACAGTCAGGTAACCGTTAGGCTGCTGTCCCAGGTGAGGGCCTTGAGTTGACTCTGGCCTGGTCATCTTGTGACGCCAGTGGCCGTGGGGAGCCCTCCTTGTGGGAGAGCCGACGGGGCTTATTTTCTCTCTCCTCGCCTCCCTCTCTGGGACCTGATTCGGGCGCGTTCCTCTGCTTGGAATGCCTGTTCCCCTCCTAGTGGACTCTTGAAGCTGAATCTGGCCTCTGTACCCCGACACCGAATTAAATCTCAGAAACAGAGTTTTGGGTGAAGTAGAAAAGAATAGCTTTATTGCTTTGCCAGGCAAAGGGGGCCACAGCGGGCTAATGCCCTCAAAACTCTGTGTCCCAACCTGGGGAGGGTCCTGGGAAGTTCTATAGTCATGGTTCAAAGAGGGCTGCACTATTGTTTCTTTGTTTCTTTTTTTTTTTAACATCTTTATTGGAGTATAATTGCTTTACAATGGTGTGTTAGGTTCTGCTTTATAACAAAGTGAATCAGTTATGCATATACATATGTTCCCATATCTCTTCCCTCTTGCGTCTCCCTCCCTCCCACCCTCCCTATCCCACCCCTCCAGGCTGTCACAAAGCACCGAGCTGATCTCCCTGTGCTATGAGGTTGCTTCCCACTAGCTATCTATTTTACGTTTGGTAGTGGATATATGTCCACGCCACTCTCTCACTTCGTCCCAGCTCACCCTTCCTCCTCCCCGTATGAAGAACCTAGGGGTAAGATGACACAGAACTCCTAGAGCCTGGCCTTGCACTATTGTTTCTTCACTGCTCCTCCCTTGTGTCCACATCCCCTCCCTTTCCTACTTAGCATCTGTTTGAACCTGCCCCTTGGAACTCAGGGAAAGGCATGGAGGCTGAACGAAGCCTATTTCCTGTAATCAGGAAACGGGGGACACAAAGGCTTTTGTGCCCAGGTGCCCCACAGAGTCCTGCTCAGTATCACTCTTACTCACCCTTCAGTACGTGGCTCAGGTGACCCCTTGTGTCTCCGTGAGCTCCCTCGGCACCGCCATAGACCCTGGCATCCCCGCTCTCGTGACACCTATTGCTGTGGGCTATGGTGTTTTGTTTACCTGCTCGCCTTCTTCCCCAGTAGACCGAGGGCCTCGAGCACGGGGCCTCTGGAGGCAGGGTTGTGACTCAGTATTCCTCGAGTCCCAGTGCCTAGCAGAGCGGCCGTTTGCTGATGGTTGTGTTGATTCCCAGAATTCCAGGCCTCGCGGGAGAGACCCCGCGTACAGATGCACCCATTTTAATTAGCTGGCCCGGCCTGTCTCCTAAACAGTCCCGTTTGGGGTTTTCTGCACATCCCGACTGCTGCATTCAGCCTCACCACCTCTTGGGAGATGCGGGGAAAATGAGGCAAATGGCTTTCAAAGGCCCAGTTACGGCAGCCACAGTCATTCATTCCTGGCGGCTCCAGCCCTGCTGGTCTCCCCAGGTCATTGGCTGTGATTTGGGGGTCCTGGATGGAGATGTTTGATGGTTGAAATGCGCCAGTGTGATGCCATCCACCATGTGCTGTCCCAGACTGTGCATCATCTCATCAAACCCCTCCCGTAAACCCTGAGTCAGTACCACTCCCACTTTACAGATGGGGAAACCGAGACTTATGGAGGTGAGGGGACTTGCCCACTGTCATGCAGGTGACAGCAAAGGCAAGGACTTGTGGGAATCCTGCTGTGCTTTTTCTTCTCAGCTGCTGGGAGCCTGGACCCACCGACCCTCCAGTTCTGGGGTCAGGAGAGACTGAGCAGTCAGCTGACCAAACCTTTGGCCAAACTTTACCTTTTTTTTAATTGATGTATAGTTGATTTACAATGTTGTGTTAATTTCTGGTGTACAGCAAAGTGACTCAATTATATAGATATGTATCTTTTTCATATTCTTTTCCATTATGGTTTATTACAGGACATTGAATATAGTTCCCTGTGCTATACAGTGGGACCTCGTTGTTTATGTGTTTTATATATAGTAGTTTGTATCTGCTGATCCCAAACTCCTAATTTATCCCTCCCTGACCTTTCCCCATTGGTAACCATGTTTGTTGTCGAAGTCTGTGAGTCTGTTTCTATTTTGTAAATAAGTTCATTTGTATCATCTTTTTAGCTTCCACATTTAAGTGATATCATAATTTACCTTTCTCTGTCTGACTTACTTCACTTAGTATGATAATCTCTAGGTCCATCCATATTGCTGCAAATGGCATTATTTCATTCTTCTTTATGACTGAGTAGTATTCCATTGTGTGTGTGTGTGTGTGTGTGTGTGTGTGTGTGTGTGTGTGTATCACATCTTCTTTGTCTATTCATCTGTCAGTGGACATTTAGGTTGTTTCCATGTCTTGACTATTGTAAATAGTGCTGCTGTGAGCATTGGGGTGCATGTATCTTCTCGAATTAGAGTTTTCTCTGGATATATGCCCAGGAGTGCGATTGCTGGATCACATGGCAACTTTACTTTTAGTTTTTTAAGGAACCTCCGTACTGTTCTCCATAGTGGCTGCACCAATCTACATTTCCACCAACAGTGTAGGAGGGTTCCCTTTCTCCACACCCTCTCCGGCATTTGTCATTTGTAGACTCTTTAATGATGGTGGTGTGAGGTGGTGTCTCATGGTAGTTTTGATTTGCATTATTTCTAACGCCAGAACACCAGTGAACATTCTCCAAGAGAAACCCAGGAAGGGAAGAGGTGAGAAGGAAACCCTTTCAGCTGACCACCTGCTATGGGTCAGGTGCTCTGCTGGATACTGGAGATACATTCTCAGTTCAGCCTCACATTATTTCTGCCAGGAGACAAGGACAATCCCAATTTCTATGATGACAACACTCAAGTTCAAGTTCTCTGAATTGCCTGAGGCCATAGAGCTAGAAACTATCAAAACCGGGATTAGAACTCAAGTTCAAGGCTTCCACTAGCTCATATGGCATTATGAAGCTCATTATGCATGTTAGAAGAAGGTCCATCCTCCAGGCAGATGAAGCCCTGTACCAGGATGCACTGCTTCATGAATGGGACCAGGCGGTATTCCAGCAGACCTCCTCACTCCCTCAGCTGCGCACGTTTGTGCAGTGCGCGACCTCAACAAACGTACATGGCAGCCCTGCCTGAGTCTGCCTCCTAACCGTGTGCTCTTCAAGTCACGTCGTGCCACCTCTCAGCTGGGTGGAATTGCCTCCTCCATAGACATTCCTTCCATGTAGTGGTTGGACGAGAAACATAGAATCACAGAAGGAGTAGAACTGAGGTCATCGAATCCTAGTCCCTCATTTTCCAGATGAGGAAACTGACAACCAGAGGGTAGAAGTGACTGCTGAGGACACATCTTGAATCACGAAGAGAAACCGCTAGCTCACCAGCCTCCCCTCCCAGTTCCCCTCTCCCCCAGGAAGGGGCTTGGCCTCAGACCACCTGTCCTCAGTTCTGGGAATTTTATCCCAAACCATAAGACCATCCAGGTCACTGCCAGGCCCCGACGCCTGGCACTGATCAATTTCCTTTCCTTTTCAGGACGATCAAGAGTTTGGGCCTTCACCCATCACCCTGAGGATTTTGCCAAAATGTCTCTCCTGAGGACACGCTGGTGGAAATTTGGTGAGTGGCTTTTTTCCTGTATGTTACTCTCGAGGGGCAGAGGCCCCTCACTGTGGTTAGAATTAAATGAAAGAAAGCATTTGATGGCAGTCACATCGGTTCCCAAGTGCACGGAAGGGCTGTTCCCTCCCTCTGTCCTCTCCCTGGTCCTGCTGCTTTCAAATACAGGAGGGGCCATTCTTCAAGATATTCATGCTTACGAGACCAGGGTTGTTGGCAGCAGAGATATTCAGAGGGTTTAACCCCTGGCAGTTCCTGGCACTGTCTAATCAGGACTGATGCAGGCTGTAGCTAGGCAGGGTCCTGGGGACCCCTGCGGCTCCCTGAGGCGGCATGGTGGGTAGTCCTAGGGCAGAGGCAAGGGGCAGGGTTGCGGGCTCAGAAGAGAAATGACTCGATATTTGTCACATGGCCTTCCTGTACCCGTGCCTCTAGGCTTACTGTCACCCCTGGTTGTTGGTGAAAAGTGCTTGAGCTCTGATTCCACCCCCACCAGCCACTTTCCCCAAGTCTGGGCCACGCCCAGTGGAATCAGAGAAGTTGCCCGCTGACCAGGTCAGAATTCCAGCTGGAAACTTTCTCCAGGATGGGGTGGGGTGCTGCCCTCTCCCTTTACCTTTTCACCACTGTGCCCTGCTGGTGACCCAAGTTTATGGGGCTGCCTATCTTCTCCCACAGCTGCAAGGGGAGCTTGCACTGATTACACTTGACAAAGCACAAACGCCCGTCCTGCTCTGGCAGGAAGGCAACATGGGCTCTAATTGTTTTATGGGCTTTTCACGCCCAGAGAAGAGGGGGAGAAACGCCAGCCACACGGGGTTTCTATTCTACCGTTGCCTCCGTGTCAACCCCTCCCGAGTCCCCAGAAGACTTCAGAGTGGTGGAGAGAAAACATCTCAGAATTGGCCTTTCCACTTGGTGAAAAGAGGCAGAGGGCTCCCCCAGAGCCAGCCAAAGCCCCCCATCTTGCTAGTCCTCCTGCCAGGCCTGATGGTGGGCACTGGGTTCTGAGCCCAGCCAAATGGGGGAGCTATGCGAAGCCTGCTGTGTGGAGTAGAAAAACTCACTGCTGTCATCAACATCACGGCACCCCTCCCGTCCTCCAAACTCCAAAGGCTGACATCTGTCATCTCCCGGTGCCGCCAACAGCCCAGGAGTGGGTGGGATGGGGGATGGCCAGGAAAAGCAAAGATTACTACCCACACTTCCCAGAGGAGGAAACTGAGGCGAGGGATGGTAAGGGACCTTCCCACGATGGCATGGCCGAGCAGCGGAGCTGGGATCTGAGAGGCTCCTGTGTCCCCCTGTGTCCTGTCCGGTCTGCATCTCAGCCTCACTCTAACCTCCTCTCCTCTCCCCCCAGCCTCTTCCCTCCCCTTCTCTCTCTCTTTCTCTCTTTGTGCCTGTCTCTCTGTGTCCGTTTCTCTCTCTTTTTTCTGTCTGTGTCTGTCTCTGTTTCTCTCTGTCTGTCTCTATGTCCCTATCCCTCTCTCTCCCTCTATCTGTCTGTTTGTGACCCCTTTTCGGCCAGCAGCTGAGACAGTGAGCACACCTCAGATCCAAACCTTTCTCCCATTCACTCCCCTCTGCTATTTTGTTATCTACTTGTATACACCATTAGCTTTTATCTTGTTGTGTCACATATATCTCCGTACACTGCCTTGAAACCTCTGGGGAACAGAACAAGGCAGGGCAGAGATAAATACATTGAATTTAAATGTGCCAGGTTAGGTGAAAGCAAAGTTCACCTTTGCAACTGAGAGAAGATTCCGCAGCTGCGTGGGCTTCCCGCTGCTCCCCCACTCGGCTTCCCTCCTGCCCTTAGAGACTGGACTGAAATTTGCAGTGAATTCACAGATGAATTCCCTTGAACTAGACCAGAGGTTTGCAGAGTGACCCGTGGAGCCTCCAGGCTTCTGTGCTCCCTGGTGCTGCAGCATCTGTAGCTCAATGCTCCTGGCTCCCAGTTCCCACCGGAGGAAGGAAGATTTCCCACCTAAGGACAGTCTGAAAAGCCGTAGAAGTAGATGGGCTCTACAGATCTTTCAAGTCCTGAAAGTTTGACGATAACGTCCCCTTTGGGAAGGAGCAGGATTCAGAGTCACCCCTGTGCTCCACAGCTTGTCACTTCCAGGACTCCAAGATCTTTCAGTTCAGGGTGAAGCCAGCCAGGCTCCTTGGGTACAAAATTAAGGAGGTGCGTGCTCTCAGGGCTGGGCAATGCCCCTGCACTTTAAGGAGTGAGTGCCCCCTTAAGTTTGTGCCCTGCATCTTTTTTGTAAAATTTATTTTATTGAAATATAGTTGATTTACAATTTGTGTTAATTTCTGCTGTGCAGCAAAGTGATTCAGTTATACATATATGTACACATGCTTTTTCATATTCGTTTCCATTGTAATTTATCATAGGACGGTAGGACCTTGTTGTTTATCCATTCTATATATACTAGTTTGCACCTGCTATCCCCCAACTCCAAATCCATCCCTCCCCCACCTCTCCTCCCCCTTGACAATCACAGTTCTGTTTTCTGTGTCTGTTTTGTAAATAAGTTCGTTTGTGTCGTATCTTAGATTCCGCGTGTAAGTGATTTCACATGGTGCTTGTCTTTCTCTGTCTGACTTACTTCACTTAGTAGAATCATCTCTAGGTCCATCCACGCTGCTGGAAATGCGCCCCGCATCCTGCTTGCCTTAGCGTAGTTCCCATTTCTGCTTTGGCTGCCTTTTTTCTCTCCTGCCCTTTGCTCTCTTGGATCCTTTAAATGTGCTCAAATCCCACCCCTATTTTGGAAAACAAACACCTCCACCTCAACCTTGAGCCCACGCTCCCCTCCAGCTGCCACCCTGCCTCTCTCCTCCTCTTGGGTGCCTATATGTCCTCTTTCTCCTCCCTCCTTGGCCCACGCCGGTCTGGATTCCCCCAACAAGCCGCTCTCACTGTGGTCGCCAGTGTTCTCCACGCTGCTAAATGTGCATATTTTTCGTTCTCTCTCTCCTTCCTGAAAAGTCCATCTCTGTTGGCTTATTCGATGCAGTAGTGTCTTGGCCGTCCTCCCACTTCCCTGGACACTTGTCCTTTGTCCCTTATCTGGCATTAAGTGTCAGTGTTCCCCAAAAGCTCCCTCCTAACTGCTCTGCTCTTCCCACCCACCGTCATGCCTTCAGTTACCACCTGTATCCCACGTCTTCAGAATCTCTATCTGTAGCCCAGCCCTCTCTGCAGGGTTCCAGACCAGTACAGAAATGGTCACTTGTCACCTCCATCTGGATGTCTCCAGCGTACCATGAAATCCACATGTTTAAAACTGAACTCAAGCTCTCCCTGTCTCCCCCTCCACATCACCCCCAAATATCTGGTCCTGTTTGTTTTGTCTTTTCAGTGTTTTCCTAACTGAGACCTGGATTATGTGGAAGAAGGTAGGTGTGTCTAGGTGGGAGGAGTCATGGAGGGCTCTGTGACCTTTAGTCCTAAGCAGGGGAAGGAAATTATTTAATTGTCAAAAACATGACAACACTGTCAAAAATAAATTAAACGAGGCATATACGTTGTGAAACATGAGTCAGCGTTCTAGTCACTCTGAGATGCTATAGTCATGAAAAACTTTTCATCAAAAAAATTATGTGCTTTGGTGAAGTCTGTGGATGATAACACTTGGTGACATGAGCAAACTCTATCATCGCATTCGAGAAGCCTCTGTGTCATCCCCCTACCCCACTCCCAGCTCACTGAAGGGGACTCTGCTGCTGACTTGCAGGAGAAGCTCCCCAGAGGTTGCCAGTGAAAGCAAAGCCCTACTTGGCACATGCTGTTCCCACTGCCTGGAATTCTGTTCCCTAATTCTCTCCCCTCTTCAGCCTGTCACTATTCCCTTCACTCGACCTAGTCTTACTCATCCTCTGGTTCTCAAGTTAAATGACACTTCTTCCAGGAAGCCTTCCCAGAATCCCTAATGTCCCCCAGGTCCCCCCCTTACACATCCCTCCTGGTCCTTGAGCTTGCCCTTCCAGACTCTAATCAAGTGATAACTTACCTATTATATGGGGTTGCCTGTGGCCAGCTCAGCATCACTGTCACCCTTTCAGTGTGGAGTGAAGCCTGGGGCTGCCATTTCCCAGAATCCCCTTCCCAGGATGGTTCTGGGTTAGAGTTGGCCAACAAGGCACTTGGGGGGCATGTGATCCGTGGAAGAGAAACAGAGCCATTGTTCTCCAGAGGCACTGCAGCCGACAGGTGTGCAGACGTGAGGCTGGAAGCAGCGCCCAGGTGGGCTTCTTGAGGGGCACCTACATCAAGGCTGCAGGCTGAGGTGGCTCATGGGAGCTTCCCAGTGGCCTCTGGGTGAGCTCTTGAAAACCAGCTCATCAGGGGTGGCTCCCTGCCTTCCAGCATCATGCAAACCTCAGATTTCCTACCCTGAATCCCTTCATACTTGGAATACACAGAGTGGCTTCTGTTTTCTTGACAGATTCCTCACTGATAAAAAAATCATGTGTGTGAATAGTGTTAATATCTGTCTTCCTCCCAAACCATAAGCCCCATGTGGTCAGAGCCAGCATGATGTGTGGCTGTATCCCCAGATATCAGTCTAAACTGAAATAGAATCCACATAGTCCCATTTAACAGATTGGAAGACTGAGCCCCAGGGTAGATCACAGGGTAGTGGCAGGGCCGCCATCAACCTGTTTCTGAGTGCATTCTTTCCCTGCCATGAAGGCACTAGAAACGGAAGGAAGGACTTATTCCAAACAGCTTTTGAGTGACTCTTTCAGATGTTAGGTTCCTCCCCCCAGTCAAGATGCTAGTCACACTGAAACCAAACCACAGGCTTCTCACTAATACAACTGAGTTATTATCACCACTTTCCAGTTGACAAAATTATTTCTTATCTTTGTATTTTACAGGTATAGCAATAAAAATTATTGTCAAGGGCATTATTACAATTTTTAACTATTAATGGAATTATGATGCCTGATGGAGTATGGGCAACAAAATATACTCCCCACAACATGCAGGAACCTTTTGTTTATTATCTCTGGGCTTTACAGTTACCATAGCAATAAAATTCATACTCACTGGGATTATTACCGTTTTCAACAACTAATAGAATTATTGTTTTTGAGTGTGGTTTTAAGCCTTAGAATAAAATGCAATCCTATCCACAGTACTGAAATTTTTAATGTCGTTCAACAGTATCGTAAATGATCAATATAATAACAGAACCCCTCTAAGCCTGTCATTGCCACTTCTCCTTCAACCACGGGGTCTTTGTGTTTCTCGTGTCATGAGCATTTGAGGCATTCGCTCATTATACAAGCATTTAGTAAACAGACCTCATGCTAGCGGTGGAGACTTCCAGAATGAATAAGACAGCCTAGCATGGTAGTTAAGGGAGCTGGCTTTGGGGTCATCTGGACATGAGCTTGAATCCCAGTTCCGAAGGGTGTCCCTGGGCAAGTTTTCTTACTGTCTTTAAGTTTCCACTTCCTTAATCCAACCCCCCCCCCTCTCCAAGAAACACCAAAAAACCCAAAAAGGAAACCATTTCCACCTCTCAGGGTTGGAGTGAGGGTCAAAGGTGACTATCTTGTACATGCACCCCTATGTTCATAGCAGCACTGTTTACAATAGCTTAGACACGGAAGCAACTTAATGTCTGTCAAGAGATGAATGGATAAGGAAGATGTAGTGTATATATACAATGGGATATTTCTCAGCCATAAAAAAGAATGAAATAATGCTGTTTGCAGCAACATGGATGGGTCTAGAGATTATCATACTAAGTGAAGTAAGTCAGAGAAGGACAAATACCATATGATATCACTGATATGTATGTGGAATTGAAATCTAAAATACGACACAAATGAGCAAGCATGTTTATGAAACAGAAGCAGACTCACAGATATAGAGAACAGCCTTGTGGCTGCCAAGAGGGAGAGTGGGTAGAGGAGGGTTGGATTAGGAGTTTGGGATTAGCAAATGCAAATTATTACATAGAGAACGGATAAACAGCAAGGTCCTACTGTATAGCACAGGGAACTATATTCGATATCCTGGGATAAACCATAATGGAAAAGAATATGAAAAAGAATATATATACATATAGTTGAGTCACTTTGTTGTACAGCAGAAATTAACACATGGTAACTCAACTCTACTTCAATACAATTTAAAAAGAAGTGACTATCTTTGCAATATGCTTAGGAAGATGCTTGGCACAGAGTAGGTGCTCAGTGAAGGAAGGTAGTTGCCGTGTTTGTGGTTGTCGCTGTTGTGATAATCTATCCCTTTCTCTGAAAGGACATGCGTTCTAATGGGGAGGGGCATCAGCCTGCAGTTGTGACACAGGCTGCACAGACAGCCATCTAACCCAGCCAGGAGACAGTGGGGTGGGGTGGGGGGCTTCCTGCTGGAGGTGACCCCTAAGCCAAGTCCTGAAGGATGGGTGGCATTGACATTGAGGGATAAAAGGAGATAAAGGGCCGTGGGCTTCCCTGTAGGCTAAATGACCCCCCACCAGGCCACTCTGTGACTGAGCAACTCCCCAAACTTCTTCCTTCTCAACGTGTGAAAATCCATTACTAGTAATACAGGGAGCTCGGAGAGTCTGCAGGCTGTCTTTGGATGAAAGAAAGCATTATCATATTAACTAATTACATGAATTAAAATAAGTTAATTAAATAAATGACTTAATGAGATTAGTGCATTTGTTGTTTAATGATCCGTTACCGCTATTGATAATAATAATGGATTCTGCACTATGACAGGTGACAAGTCTGTTGTCGAGCGGTGGAATTTGAAACCACAGAGGAGCCACATAGGTAGGGGGTCAGAGAGGATCCCCTCAATGGTACTTTCCTGCTTGGGCTGCTACTCCCCTGGCCTCGTCCTGCAAAACCTCGGGGTGAGAAAGGTCAGAATGTGGCCAGGGGGCTTGTCTTCACCCCTCCGTCAGGTGACTTCTCAGAGCTTGCATTTCCTCACCTGTAAAGGGGCAGGGGCATCAGTGATACTGGAATTAGGTCATGTTCACACCTGAGTCGGGGATCCCCCCGAGCGGAGCCTGAGGCAGAGGCTGATGAGGGCGTCCCCAGCTTGGCACTCAGCCTTGCTGTCTATCTGGGTAAACTCATCAACTTGACCTTCGCAGACAAGGCACAGCCACGTGGCCAGAATCCATCATCTCCATCGATACTGGACACTGTGGTTCCGGGGCAGCATCTCCCACCCTTATCAGAAGGATAACAGGTCCTTGCATTGGTTTCCCTCCCATCCGGTGTTTATTTCTCTTGGTCCTCACTCCTTCTTGGATCACATTTCCAAATAAACCATCCACACACAAACCGTTGGGGGAATCCAGGCACAGACATTGGGTACCAGAAATGGCCCTAGTGGGGAATTCCCTGGTGGTCCAGTGGTTGGGCCTCTGCACTTTCACTGCCGAGGGCTCGGCTTTGATCCCTGGTCAGGGAACTAAGATCCTGCAAGCCACACAGTGGCTCAGCCAAAAAAAAAAAAAAAAAAAAAGGACTGGCCCTAGAAAGCAGTCCTCAGGATGACTGTAGCCTGCAGAGGACAGCTGCCCCCATATTCCTCAAAGATGCCGGTTTACTCTCCTTCCGTCCTAACTGAACCCCCCCCGCCCCGCCTCCACCCCCTGTGTTCACGTACAGCCTCAGTGAAGGATGGATTCACCCATCTCACATAATAAACCCAGTTAGCCTTCTTGCCCTCAAGTCTCCTGGCCTCTTTCTCAGCACTATGCCCAAACATTTCCAGCATCTCCACCATATTTGTTAGAGAACATCATTGTGTTTGAGCTTCAAGGAGCCGTCCCAGCAGAGTGTTAGGGGGGCTCCAGGTATCCTTACCAGATGCTAACTGCCAGGTGACACGTGGGTGCCCCTACGTCAGCGAGTTCTTCCCTGCCCATCTTTATATTTCACTGGTGAAAACCCACACAGGCCTGCTTCTTAGCTGGGTCTTCAGACTCCTTTGGAGTGAAAACTGCCTCTACCCAGAGCAGCAATGGTACTTTCCTGCTTGGGCTGGGCTGAGACCTGATGTCATCCTGCAGGCAATGGGGAGCTCGAGGGGCTCAACTTCTGGGCCTCAGGAAAGGGCTTGGCAGGGTCTCTAGGCAAAGGGGAGCTCCTCTTTCTAAAAGAGGGGAGAGGGCTGTGTCTGCCAACCTGGTGGTTTAGAGGAATCTGGGTTCAGTGTTCTCAGGTCAGTTCATCCAACTGTCCTCATCCTGGGCCTCAGGGTCCTGCCCTTTGCCCCTGAGTTCCCTGATTATCATAGGAGGCCCCCCTGCAGCTATGCATTCAGTTTTCTCTGTAGTCCTTCTACCCCAGAATTAGATCCCAGGCTGGCTTTTCAGCACACCCCACCACTGGGCAGCTGCAGGAGGTAAGGGGGAGTATCCTTAATGCTGTATCCTTAATGCTGCCACCGAGTCAGTGATACGGACAGAGTAAACGGACAAAGTAGGTGATTAAATAGCTAATCCCACTAGGGAATTGTAAGTAGAAAAAAAAAGTATGGGAGACCCCTATAAGTTAATGATCACTCAAGAAAGCAGGTTTGCTTAACCACAAAACCAAGCAGGCTTGCTTAGCAACAAAACCATGCAAAAAAGCATGAGACATGCCCCCAAACAATAAAACGCTGGTGGCATGAGGCCCACATCCTGCCCAGTGAGCTCAGTAAGTTAATGATTCCCAGGACACACTCCTCTGTGCACACTAAAATCAAAAGTATAAGGAAAAGGTGACATTATACTGAAACCTGAGATGATTTACCTAGTTTAGTATATGTTACCACCTTTCGCTCATTTCCATTGCACCATGACAGTCCCAGCTCGACCATGGAGGGACAAGAAAACTCCCCCACCTGACAAGGAGGCAGAGCTGGTGATGGAAGCATGATGTCTACTCAAGAGTGAGGAAGGGCTTCCCTGGTGGCGCAGAGGTAGAGAGTCCGCCTGCCGATGCAGGGGACATGGGTTCGTGCCCCGGTCTGGGAAGATCCCACATGCTGCGGAGCGGCTGGGCCCGTGAGCCATGGCCGCTGAGTGCGCGTCCGGAGCCTGTGCTCCGCAACAGGAGAGGCCACAACAGTGAGAGGCCCGCGTACCGAAAAAAAAAAAAAAAGGAAGGAAGAGGGAGGATCAAGGGAAATAAAAACAGGACAGAAGGTGCCCCACCAAGAATTGCCCCACGGGAGCTAGCTGCCCTACACTTCCAGTTCTCATCTTAATGGGTGCTGAGTGGGTGTCCCCCAGGCACCTGGGGACAGGAAGTGAGAAATGCGCATGGGGCCTGAGGTAGGGCACCATCAGGGTACGTGTGCATGAGACTGATGGAAGCCTACACCCTCCCCCTCCCCCAGCAGGGGCTAGAATAAGACATGAGGCGGAGAAGATTAGAAATGTCACCCAAGACGTGGCCAATGTGTAAAGTGCCAGGCAAAGTGCCTGGTACAAAGTTAGAGCACACTTTAAAAGGCATTTATGGTTTTGTATTCCTGGTAACCTACCTTTACTAAATAATGGATGAATGCAAAGAAAGAACAAGTTTCTGGTCTTCTGTAAGTGGACCTCATGCATATTTAAATGGCGAGGCTCACAGTCTAACAGAACATGAACTAGGACCCCTGAGAGGTCTCTGTCTACCTCCTGCAAAGATGTCTGAGCTGGACCAACAGGACTTGAAACTGTCATTCTTCTTCTTTTTTTGGCCGTACCACGCATCATGTGGGATCTCAGTTCCCCAACCAGTGATAGAACCGCACCCACTGCAGTGGAAGTGCGGAGTCTCAACCACTGGACCGCCAGGGAAGTCCTGAAACTGTCATTCTTGAGAAGAGATTTTGGCCTGTGAACCTCCGAGGACTTCACAGTGGTAAGGAAGGACAAGGTAGGGGGACAGTCCCCAGAGAGCAGCACCCTGAATAACCTGGTCTGGGGCAATCCGCCTGGTGATTACATCCAAGGGCTCTGAGCCCCCACTGCCTGGCTTTGAACCCAGATTCTATCACTAATTAAAATGTGTGTGTGGGACATCTGCTTCCAGGAAGATGGAGTAGACAGACTTTTCCCTATTCCTCCTACAAAGCACAACCCAAAACCCTGGGCATTAAATAGAAAACAAATGTAAGAAGGTTCTGGAAGGTGGAGAGAAGAAGCCAGCCTGGATGGGGGCTTTGGAACGATATGACGAAGAGCTCCCTGGGAAGTATCAATCCAGATTCCTGAACCCAGTGAAAATATCCTTCAGGAATGAAGGGGAAACCAAGACAGTCTCAGATGAAGGAAAACGAAGAGAATTTGCCCCCAAAAGACCTAACCTAAAAGAATGGATAAGGAAAGTTCTCCAGACAGTGTTTAAGGAGGGGTTAGGGATCGGAGAGAAGTGGGTGTCATTTCAAAGGGCAACCTGAGGGATCTTTGTGATGATGGAAATGTTCTGCGTTCCTTTTTTAAATTGAAGTATAGTTGATTTACAAAATTATATTAGTTTCAGGCATACAACACGATTCAGTGTTTTTATAGATTATACTCCATTTAAAGTTATTACAGAATAGTGGCTATATTTCCCTGTGGTGTACAATATATCCTTGTTGCTCATTTATTTTATACATAGTAGTTTGTATCTCTTAATCCCCTACCCCTATATTGCCCCTCTCCCCTTTCCTCTCCCCTCGGGTAACCACTAGTTTGTTGTCTTTGTCTGAGAGTCCGTTTCTGTTTTGTTATATTCATTCATTTGTTTTATTTTTTAGATTCCACATATAAGTGATAACATAGAGTATTTGTGTTTCTCTATTGGACTTATTTCACTATATAATACCATCCAGGTCCATCCATGTTGCTGCAAGTGGCAGAAGTTCATTCTTTTCATGGCTGAGTAATATTCCATTGTGTGTATCTATCTCTCTATGTATCTATCTATCATCATCTCACATCTTCTTTATCCATTCTTCTGTTGATGGACACTTAGGTTGCTTCCAAATCTTGGCAATTGTAAATAATGCCGCTCTGAACGTTGGGGTTCATGTGTGAAATGTTCTGTGTCCTGAGTGTATCACTGTCATTATCCTGATTGTATACATTGTATATATCGTACTACAGTTTTGCAAGATGTTATCATTGGGGGAAACAAGATAAAGGGCACTTAGGATCTCTCTGTAGTATTTCTTAGAGCTGCATGTAAAACTCCAGTTGTCTCAATATAAAAAAGTTTAATTAAAAATGAATGACCTTCAGCCAACTACTCACTTCTCTCAGCCTCAGGTTTTCCTATCTGTGAAATGGAGATCATAGGCGGATCCCCACATGTAAAATAGAACATCAGAGTGTGGTTGTGGTGACTAAATTAGCTAAAACAACTCCCTAGAACAGCACCTGACGTGTAGTCTCTTCTTGTCACATGTTACCGATAATTAACGCTACCAGTATAAAGAACCACCTTGCTCTGGGCAGCAGTCAAGCCCTTCACATGGTTTCTCTCCGCTTACAGCAATCTGGGAGGCAGATGCTACCTGAATGGCCATTTCCCAGATGGGAAGACTGGAGCTTCAATAAGTTGCCCAGGGTCACACAGCTAACGGGAGGCACATGTATGCTTTGAACCCAGGCCTCCTTGCTCCTCTGCCCAGGTTCTGAACCACTGGGCCACAGAAGCCCAGATAGTGGTTCTTCCTCCAAGAAGAAGTTATTTTTCTTATTTGTGTCCCTCTTTTCATCCCTTAAGTGATGACCACAAAGGTCTCTGGCGTTTGCCTTTGTCAGGGAGAGGCCATGCCCTGTGACCCCATCCTACCCCTCCAGCCGGCCAGAAACCCAAAAGTTGGAGTAGGTGGGGGCAATCTGAAAGAAGGCAAGACAAGTAGGCAGGCTGGGGTCCTGGAGCCCGTGACAAGGGATGTAAAAAGAGCGAGAGAAGTTGGTCAAGGCTAGAAAAGATCCCCGAGGGGCTTATCAGGTGTGAGCCGGAAAGACAGACCCGCGCTTAGATCCACCTCTCCCTATTTGCTGATGCTGTGACCTTGAACAAGCGGCCTAACCTGAGTCCCAGTCACTTCATTGGGAAGCAGGGCCTGCGTTGGCACCTGGGGGGCAGGGGCGCTGAAGACCAGATGAGGTCCCAGCAGTGAGCACATGGCGCCATTGCTGGTACACGGTCGGTGCTTAATAAATGTTCTCTACCGCTCTTCCCGCTGGTGGCTGATTTCAGGGGGTGGGACTCAGAGAGTGCAGACGACTCCATTGCTTCAGAAGCCAGAGGCCCAGTGCAGTGGTGGTTTTCTGGGACTCAAGGAAGCTTCTTTTGAGACTGTTGTGTTGAGGGTATAAAGAGGTTGAGGAGGGAGGGACGAACTGGGCTGTCCACAAGCGCCCCTTTCCTCAGGATTCAGGGCAGGCGGCTCAAGCCCCAGGTCTTTTGAGTAAAAGCCAGCTGTGTGGCTCAGGAAATGAGGATTTCGAAACAGCAACAATATATAATAATAAAAGTAGCAACCGCAAGGCATTATTAGCAGGCTAGTTTATCAGCAGAGTACTCAGCAGGCATTAACTAATGAAAACTCCTCCAAGGCAAGCAGTTATTGATTTGTGAGGAAAGAGAAAAAGAACTCCATGGGGATGTATTTATGTCCAGCCACGCTGAACAATTAGTCAGTCCCAGCCACAGGTTCCTTTGTCTTATCATGGCTCCATTCCCAGTGGCAAAAAGAGGCACAGGGAGGGACAGTCATCGCAGTGAGGGGGGCCCTACCGTCCCCCAAACATACTAGCATTTGCCACCTGCCAGCCTTTGCCTGTACCTTGAAGTGAGACAAAGGAGGAAGGGGGCAAATGGGGGCCGAAATAGCATCTTTATTACTGATGGAGCAGGACATAGAGGATGTGGCTTAGATCCGGGGGCCAGAATCTGACAGCCCACAAGGGGTGCTGCCTCCTTCCTTCCCTGCATCCCTCCACGGGCAGGGGTCCCCATGGAGGGGGCTTGTGAGCTTGTGGCTCCCGAGAAACTGGGAAGAGGAGGGGCCGGGCTGCACAGGCCCACCTGTCCGCAGGCATGAGGGGCAGCGGGGGCTGGTGGGCGCTGATCCGTGTCTCCCACATGGAAGTCAGTAGCAGGAGTGAGGTGAGGCTAACGCGTCCTTCATTAACGGAGCGTGTGGAGCGCTTAGTAAACATCTGTGTGATGAGCGTGTGTCTGCAAATCGGGGAGGGTGATGCTTGCTGTCCTTCGCTGGCTGAGGATTCCCGGAGGCTGAACCAATTCGGCTAAAATACGCTGCCCTGCAGACACTTTATTTAGGAGAGTTTGTGGGGACAGAGCTCTGGACCTGTGTTCTGGTCCTAGCTGGGCTTTGTGTGTGGCCTTGGACGTGCCACCTCTCTGAGCCTCTGTCCCCTCATCTGCAGAATGAAGATAATCATAATATATGGTCCCAGGGATGCATGAACCAATGGCGGGGGACTTGCCACGGATGCCACAATCCTCAGGAAGGGTTCGGGGCCGCTGCTTAGATTTTAGGGCTCTGCACTGCCCCGCTCGCTGCTGTGGCAGCATCTGGTCATCTGGTCGGCTTTCCCTCCTTGGAGCCCAGAGGGTTCCCGCCTGAGTGAGCCCTGGGACGCTCTGGCCTGGGCCCACCTAGCCACACCCCTCCTCCTGGCTGTGACAGCACCACTTTATAAAGCCTGCGGGCACCCTCCACCAGAGCTACACCCCAGGCACAGGTTTTTATCCTGCAGCCATAAAGTAGGATTGGGGAAGAATTTACAATCAGGGCTATAAAGTAATAACAGCAGAGAGGCTATTTCGTTGGGTTCAAGTGGAGGTGAGTGAGGGGTTCAAAAGTTCAAGACCTCCAGGCATTTCCTGGCGACTGATAACCTCCCTGGGCGCTGAAACCAGCTGGTGTCCCAGACACAGAGGTTTCTTGAAGACCGAATAAGGGGGGCCAGTGTTCATGGTTCTGGGCTTGGACTGACAGACACCTGTTGGCTCAGGTGGTGCCCCAAGACAGGCACTGGGGGTGGGGTGCCATCTTCCCCATCTTTCTCCTGTATGCCACCTGGGGAGATGCCAGTAGGGCTCCTGCCCTACTCTGAGCATGTAAATGGAGGGGCAGAGCATGGCCAGAGAAATCAACCATGCCCTGCCATACGGGGTCTGACAGGCCTAGGTTCCTCTCCTGACTCCCACTTACTGGCTGTGTGACCTTGGGCAGGTCCCTCCACCTCTCTGGGCCTGATTCCTCATCTGTCCACAGGGAGGGCAACACCTCCTGTAACTGAGGTCATAGCCTGGCACGCAGTTGGGTGATGGAAGAAGCTCCTTGGTCTTCCCTTTGCCGTCCTTCTCTTCTTTCCTGTGGGGCCCTCCACCTTCCTAGGACTCAGAGAAGTGGACCAGAAGGGGCCTTGGAATCATTCCCGGGAAGAGGTGAGAGGTAGAGTCAGGAGCCCAAAGAACTAAATTCTGGTTCCAGCCTGGATCCTTCCTAGCTCTGTGACCTCAGGCAAGTTTCTTAACCTCTCTGAGTCCCAGTTTCTACCTTCATAGGAGGCAGATTTTGGTACTGATGTTCTGAGGCTGTTTGTTCATCTGGACACCCCACTGGCTGCTGAATCTGTCCTAGAAGAGCCTTCAATATATACATTTTTAGGGGCCCAGGGAGGTGGGGGGACTTCCCAGCACCAGAAGAAGGAAGGTGCTTCTTACGTGTCCTAATTGGGGTTACTCAGGTTTTAAAAGACAGAGTCTCGTGTCAATGGCAAGACAGATTTGGTGAAGTGGTCAATGTGGCTGGCCACAGAAACCTTAGTGTTCAAATCTTCTTTATCTCCACAAGAGTCCAGCAGCATTTTGGGGACCCTTTAGGGCAGGAGTTAGAAAGTGATGGCTTGTGGGAAAAATCCGGCCCATTGACTGTTTTGTAAATAAAGTTTTATTGGAACACAGCCACACCCATATATTTGCATATTGCCTCTGGCTGCTTATGAGCTACAAGTGCAGAGTTGAGTAGCTGCTACAGAGACCATAAGGCTTGTAAAACCTAAAATACTTGCTACCTGGCCCTTTATAGAACACATCTGCAACCCCCACCCTGGCGGCTGGGGATCTGAGGCTGGGATCTGTGCTTGAATCCGCTGCCCACCCTTCATTTCACAGGAGAGGAAGCTGAAGGTCAGTGACTCGTCCAATGCCATGCGACGGTGGGATGGCCTCTGAGGGTCAGAGTACAATGTGGCCAGCTCAGTCCCTTCTCACCCAGGGGTCACACTGGGGACAGTGGAAATGAACGAATATACAAGGGAATCCTTGTATGTTTCAGAGGGATCATTGAAATTCCCATGACCAACATCGGCAGATTCTGAACTCAGAGCCCTGCCTGCTCCTGCCTGGCTCCTCTGTTAAGTTCAGAGCCTTCAGCCTCCCTCTGCATTGGAGACACAGGCCAGGACCAGCTGGGCACGTCGGAAAGTGCTCAGGACCCCAGCCTGTAATCTAATCCACCACCCCGAGCTCTCTGCCTGACGTTCCCCCCTGTTTATGTTGTAGGCCCATCATGCCCACACTGGCTTAATCCACTAGGCATACACCGAAATGCAGAGCTTTACAGAACTCTTTAGGGACGCCTCTTTGAGTGAGTCATTGGAGAGAGTGTGTTCCTGTCAGAAAGTTGTGTTGGTGGCGTGCCGGCGCTGGCCGCGTGATCTGGAGCTCCGGGTGATGGCATCTCTCCCTCCTTCCTCCCATGCCCACCAGACTCAGGAGGCTCCTCGTCCTGGGTTGGCGGGGGGGCCTCGGAGATCTCCTGGATGCCCCGAGGCCAGCAGAGGGGTCCAAGACACAGCTGGAGCGAGCGTCCCTTTCTGTGGACGCCCTCTGTGGAGCAGGGTTGCCGTGTCGGGCAGCAGAGAGGGCAAAAGCTACGGAGCCTGATGGACTTGGGTTTGAATTCTGAACTGGTCACTAGCTGTGTGGTTTTGAGCCTGTTCTGAGACCTCTGGGCACCCCTTTCTTCATCTGTAAATGAAGACAGTGAGGATTCCTCCGTTGATTCAGCTGATGTGTACAAGAGTTCCTTCCAGATCCCAGCAGCTGCCACGTGGGTTAAAGGCAGTAATTGCCCTGAAGGACAGGGACCCAGCAAGGCCCCATGGGATGGCCATTTGTATTCTTCTTGTTCTCGGCTTCAGTCCTGGCTTCTTGACCTTTCGCTTCTCTGGGGCCGTGGAAATGACCTGGCTGTTTGCACAGAATGCAGGATGGGGCTGTGGGAGAATGGCGAGGATGGACAGGGGTCTAGACACCCTGTCCTGGGAGGGATCAGGGACCAATGAGATGGGGAAGATGAGGCTCACGTGGACACAGTCCCTTCAGCCAGTGTGCAGGAGGGGGTCTGGAAAAGGGCAGAGACAGGGCCAGAGTGGTGGCCAATGTGGTGGGCTCTAGTGCCCGATGGCTTGGGTTCCAAACTCCCATCTGCCACCTGGCTCTGTGCACTCCATGCGGGTGATTGACCAGGGTCTCGTCTGTGCACTGGGGATAGTCACAGACCCTAGTTCATGGGTGCCGTCAGGGTTAGATGCGTTCAGCCGTCAGAATGGAGCCTGGTATGTGGGAATGGCCCACAGGTGTGGGTGTTATTATTCTAGGGTTCCAAGGGCAGAGCTTTGAGTGGAGGGCAGGGAAGTACGGTGGTTAGGTACATTGATGTTCTTGGCCTTTGGGTCGGACTGTCAGAGTCTGAGTCCTCGATCTGTGCCTCCCTAGCTGGATAAGCATGGAAAAGTAACGGAACTTCTCTTAAATCAGATTCCTCAGCTGTAGAAGAGTCACATGCTGATTTCAGAGAGCTTGAGAGGTTTCTTTGAGATCACATATGGAAAATACTTAGCACAGAGCCAGGCACATAATAGGTGTTCAATAAACGGTAGCCATAATTATTACTTGTATCAATAGATGAATAGGTCAAGAAGGTGAATTTCAGTTCAGGTTAATGAAGGGCTCTGGATGGAATTCCACTTCCAACCGTGGGGGTGGGCTGCCCCATCAGGTAATGAGTGCCCTGTGAATGGAGGCATTCAAGCAGGGGCTGAGGGATCGTTTCTCAGGATGGAATGAAAGAAACCCGTTAGTGAGAGGAAGCTGCACTAGACCATACCCAAAGTAACTCCCAGCTTGAAAATGAGCCCCCTAAGTCTTATTGTCTTGTGCAGCCGTAGACGGTAACCCTAGGAGGGTGTTTTCCTAACCGTTTGAGGGAACATATTAAGCTGTCCCTAAAAAATGTTCTTAGTTAAATGAAGTTGGAAAGTGCTGTATACTGTGGCCCATCTTAAAAAATCACATGCACATCAGCAAATTCAAGGCTCTGAGAAAAAAAAAATAGCCGAGGAACTTTAATTTTGTTTTGTTTTTAGAGTCCGTCCCTATTCAGATATTGCAGGGCAACAGTGTTCAACAGAATATACTCTAAAAACATGGGTCTAGGAGAATTCCCGCCTCTTGGGCAGGCGCTACATTTCCAAGCTGCGGTTAGATGACCTATTTAAGTTGGTGATCCGCGGCACACTGAAACGCACGCCCTTGCAGAAGCTCCTGGGCCTGTGAGCTTTCCTTTCCAAAACCCTGTCATCCCCGAGAAGGCCTGCATTTATAACCTGTCAAATCAGACCTGGTCTGGCTTCTGTTACTGGTTCCTATGAGAGATGGTGACCCCGGGATGTCGGAGGAATGTCCTGCTGTCCTGTCCTTGACCTTTAAAAAGGCATTCAGCCCCTTGGGGTGAAGATCAGCTCCCTGCTGTCAGTTCTGCCCTGGTTTTGCCAGAGGCTTCATAGCCCATCTGATTGCCCTGAGCCCCCAGGGAGGGTCATCCCCTGTCACACCTCTACCTGTGTGCACGCAGCACAGTGACAGTAAAGGAATTACTAGGACTGTGTAGGAAATTGCTTATGATCTGACTGCCCTCCTGGAAAGCCAACTCAGAGAGCGTGTTTGACTTGTTTGCTCCTGGATCCCCAGCAAACGCTGCTGAATGAATGAACATCTCTTTCCTGCTGGTCATCTGAAAGTTGAAACTGAACTTTGCTTTAGGGCCATAAATGCAATTTCAGAGATCACATGCTGGATAAGAAGACAACTTTGTCCTGGGCTTGACTGCATCAAGGAATGTTCAAGAAATGTTCAAGGAAGGACCCAAGCCTGGAGAATCAGAGTTCCTGGGATTTCACACCCAAGGGCTTCTCGATTCTTTGTTCCAGTCAAGGTCACTTGCTGCCTTCCCACCGGCCTTCTCTTCCTGCCTCCGGGATTTTGTTCATGCTGTTTCGCCTCCTGGAGAACTAGACCTCCATGTCTCTCTGTCTCTCTCTGTGTCTCTGTCTCTGTCTTTCTCTTGGCAGTTAGGAATCCACCCCACCTTCATGAAGCCTTTTCAGACCCCTCAAAGCATTCACTCATCTCCCATCCTTTACTGAACTCCTTCGGCAGAATTAATTTTGCCACAGTTTTGAACCTTACCTTGGAGTTTAGCTGTTTCATTGCCTGTTTCTCCAACCAAATGTCATATTTCCTGGAGGCCACATGTCACGCCTTCTAGACTGGGAGGGCTGTGGCACGGCACTGGGCCCAATGGGGCCGAGCAGGATACCCTCAATACCATTGATGGACAGCTTGCTGTGTGCCAGGGATATGCCAGATGGCCTCACACATTGCCTTCTTGAGCCAACGGTTCTCTTGTCATCGCATCGTATAGATGAGGACATTGGGACGTTACAGAAGCTATAGCACAGCCTGTAGAGCTGGGACGCAAGCCCAGGACTTCCAGAATCTGGATACTTAACTCATCACACTCCATAGGTTTAAATCTACAGGGACCTCAGGATGAGGCCTGACCTCTGGTTTCTTCATTTCTTGGACTAAGGCCACTATCACAATGTGGTACATGTATCTGTTGGAGACAGATGGTCCTGGGTTCCGGACCTGGCTGCATTGCTTACTGTCCTTTGGCCTCTGGCCTGCTGTTTCCCCTCCCTAAGAGCACAGTTCCTCTCCTGGAGAGTGAAGACAGCAAGAACACCCCCGCAGGGCCGTGGAGAGGATCGAGAGGGAGACACTCTATGAGAGGCAGTTATTCTCCTTCCCATCCCCTCCCTTTTAATGCTTTCAGCACCTCTGAAATCTTTATCTGATTTTGATTGCAATCTTTGTAACTTTGGAGATTTAAGCAAATCTCCAACTCCTAGCATATGGCAAGCATCCCACGACGGTGTGTGAATTGATCCAATTTACGTTCAGGAGAAACATCTTGTGGAATTTCATCTGAACACAGGGTGACAGAGGCCGAGAGATCCAGGGTTGACTCCTAGCCTACATTTTTCTTACACTTACTCTGTGCCTAAGGGTAGTTCATCAGCCTCACGGAGCCTTGGGCTCTTTACATGCACAGTGGAGGTACTAGAACTCAACTCCTTGGCTTATCTTTTCCCCTTTCTTTCTTTCTTTTCCCCCAGCTTTATTGAGATATAATTGACACATAACATTGTGTAAGCTTAAGGTGTACAGCAGGATGACTGGACACATACGTATATTGCAAAATGATCGCCACGATAAAGTTAGTTAACACTTTCATCACCTCACATCATTACCATTTTTTTTCTTGTGTTGAGAATGTTTAAGATTCACTCTCGTAAAGAGAACCCTCTAACACCGTTGGTGGGAATGTAAACTGGTGCAGCCACTGTGGAAAACAGTATGGAGCTTCCTCAAAAAACCAAAAATAGAGTTGTCATATGGTCCAGCAATCCCACTCCTGGGCATATATCCAGAGAAAATTATAATTCAAAAATATACATGCACTCCTATGTTCATAGCAGCACTATTCACAATAGCCAAGACATGGAAACAACCTAAGTGTCCACTGACAGGTGAATGGATAAAGAAGATGTGGGGTGTGTGTGTGTGTGTGTGTGTGTGTGTGTGTGTGTACAATGGAATACTACTCAGCCATAAAAAAGAATGAAATAATGCCATTTGCAGCTACATGGATGGACCTAGAGATTATCATACTAAGTGAAGTAAGTCAGAAAGAGAAAGACAAACACCATATGATATCACTTACGTGTGAAATCTGAAATACAACACAAATGAGCCTATCTACGAAACAGAAACAGACTCACAGGCATAGAGGACAGACTTGTGGTTGCCAAGCAGGAGAGGGGGTGGGGGAGGGATGGACTGGGGGTTTGGGATCAGCAGATGCAAACTATTATATAGAGAATGGATAAACAACAAGGTCCTACTATATAGCACAGGGAACTACATTCAATATCCTGTGATAAACCATAATGGAGAAGAATATGAGAAAGAATGTATATATATATATGTGTGTAACTGAACCACTTTGCTGTACAGCAGAAACTAACACAACATGGTAAATCAGCTATAATAAGTATACATTAAAAAGAAGATTTACTCTTAGGGACTTTCAGTATATATTACAGCTTTGTTAGCTATAGTCATTATGCTGTATATTACATCCCCAGAACTTATTTATCTTATGACTGGTAGTTTGTACCCTTTGACCAACATCTCCCTAATTCCTTCTCCCTCAGCTCCTAGCAACCACCATTCTACTCTCTGTTTCTCTGACTTTGGTTTTTTTAGGTTTCACCTATAAGTGAGAACATACGGTATTTGCCTCTCTGACTTACTACACTTAGCATTCATTGAGTTATTTTAAGACTTAAATGAGATAATGAAGATGAAGCAATTAACATAGTGCCTAGCACATACTGAGTGATAAAAATAGTTGGTTTTGATAATAATCGTTATTCCCATTTTCATGCTAATTAGTCAATGTGGAAGAAACTGATGTCAGCAGAGGTCAGGCTATTTGCCCAAGATCACCCAGAAAAGTCTAGGAGGGGTTGGCGTTGTCTTCATCCCTGTGCACCACCCAAAGGCAAAAGGGAAGACCTCAGTGAATGTTATTCATTCACTCAACAAACATTTGTCAAGTGCCTACTATGCACCAGGCACTGTGGTGTGAGCTAGAGGCACACAGTCCATCAGGACTTCGTCCTTCCCTCCAGGGGCTGATGGCCTAGAAAGCAAGAAGGACAAAAAGAAAATCTTAACATAGTCTGGTCACTACGGTGCTCCAGGCACAGGGATGCTATTGGTCACCTCACCTGGTCTGTGGCGTCAGGGACCCTGGTGGAGAGGGCAGGAGCTGAGCTGTGAAGTTGGAGATAACTATTCAAAGAAAGGAAGGGAACGGTTGTTCTTGACAGAGGGAACAGCATAGGCAAAGGCACAGAGATGTGAAAAGCATAATCCAGAGAAGCGTCTGCTTCTGGAAAGTAGATTAGTTGTTGCATTTTCCCAGTGACTTCCACTAAGTACAAGTAAACACCCTGGACATGGTATGTAAAACAAACACGAAAAGACTCTGAAAGGTGGAGAGAAGAAGGAGACTGGCTTGGGATCTTGGGACCCAAGGAAGGACTGGTGGGGAGTTCCCAGGGTTTTCTCTTTGCCTCATATTTCCAAGAATTGGAGTTGAAGCTAGAAACCTGGACCCACCAAGAAAATAGACAAAAAGCCCCACAAAAGCCTGCTCTTTCTAGCCAAAGGGCCAGAAAAGGGGGATCCAAGCATCACAGAGACTGTTTGAATAAACCGCTCTATTCCAGAGTTTTCAGGAAAAACTGAAAAATACTTGGAGAGATTTCACAGAAAAAGATAGAAAGGTGGAAAAATAAACACATGAAAATAGATTCAACCTCATCAGCCATTAGAGAAATGCAAATTTAAATCACAATGAGATATCACTACATACCTATCATAGTGGCTAAAATTAAAAATAGCGACAACACCCATCGGTCAGAACGACCATCATTAAAAAGTCTACAAATAATAAATGCTGGAGAGGGTGTAGAGAAGGGAGCCCTACTACACTGTTGGTGGGAATGTAAACTGGTACAGCCACTAAGGAGAACAGTATGGAGGTTCCTTAAAAAACTGAAAACAGAGTTACCATATGATCCAGCAATCCCACTCCTGGGCATAAATCTAGAAAAGATGAAAACTCTAATTTGAAAAGATTATATATATACACAATGGAATACTACTCAGCCATGAAAAGAATGAAATAGTGCCATTTGCAGCAACTAGAGATGATCATACTAAGTGAAGTAAGTCAGACAGAGAAAGACAAATATCATATGATATCACTTATATGTGGAATTAAAAAAATGATATAAATGAAGTTATTTACAAAACAGAAACAGACTCATAGACATAGAAAACAAACGTATGGTTACCAAAGGGGAAAGAGGGGGAGAGGGATAAATTTGGAGTTTGGGATTAATAGATACACACTACAGTATATAAAATAGATAAACAACAAGGACCTACTGTATAGCGCAGGGAACTAAATTCAATATACTGTAATAGCCTATAATGAAAAAGAATCAATCAATCAATAAATAGGGACTTTCCTGTGGTCCAGTGGGTAAGACTCCATGCTCCCAATGCAGGGGGCCTGGGTTCGATCCCTGGTTGGGGAACTAGATCCTACATACATGCCGCAACTGAAGAGTCCGCATACTGCAACTAAAAGATCCCAGGTGCTGCAACTAAGAGCTGATGCAGGGCTTCCCTGGTGGCGCAGTGGTTGAGAGTCCACCTGCCGATGCAGGGGACACGGGTTTGTGCCCCGGTCCGGGAGGATCCCACATGCCGCGGAGCGGCTGGGCCCGTAAGCCATGGCCGCTGAGCCTGCGCGTCCGGAGCCTGTGCTGCGCAACGGGAGAGGCCGCAGTGGTGAGAGGCCCGCGTACTGCAAAAAAAAAAAAAAAAAAAAAGAAGGGAGAGAAAGACTAGGTTCTTGTCCTATTGACAGTACCGTGTGACCCCGTGCAAGGCCCTTCGCCTCTCTGCCTCCTTCTCTGCTGAAAACTAAGGCATTTGCATGAGGGATCTCTAAGGGCAATGATTCCCCATATACTGTTATCCTCAAAGGGTATCCCAGTGTGCTTAGTCCCAGGATCCTCCCGGGGGACCCAGGACTAACATGCCACCCTCCCCCATTTGCTGCTCTCAGAGGGCTCCTTGGCCAGACTTCTTTGCCTGGGCCAGCATGGCCTTGACTCAGAAGGACCCTGAAAGGAGTCATGTTGATGAGGGAGTTTAAGACACCAGCGAGAAGCAACACCTGTCACTGAGCATAGCCCTGGACCCCCAGCACTTCCTGGCCCTTTTGGCTGAGGACCCCTGGACATCCTGCCTCCATGGAGGGGCTCCTTTTCATGGCAGAAGGCTGTGGACTCTGGGGCCCGAATGGGGCTACCTGTCTGATCAAGCAAAGCCAGAAATGAGGCCAGGCAGCACTGGTGGTGGGCGGCACCTCCCAGGTGCCGTTCACTGAGTGGTGTTGATGTGGTACCCAAGGCCTCCAGAGACGGATTATCCAATCTTCCCTCCTCCTTCTACAGATGGGGACACTGAGACCCAGAGGTGTTGGGGCCGCTGTCCAGATGCATGCAGCCGTGAGGAAAGCTTGGACTTGAACCAGAATCTTCCCATTGCTAACCCAGGACCCTCTGTCCTCTGCCCTGGGTTGCATCTTCCCAGAGGGCTTTGGAAACACCCTGGAGAATGAGCCGTGGGGGTGGTGACATAGAGAACAAAACTGGCTAAGTGGTTGCCCACCCCCCACCCTGAGTCTTGTGACCCCCCAGCCCCGAGCGAGCATCCCAGCTTGTGCAAGCATCACACCAAAGTTCCCTGGAGGCAGGTTACTCGAAGATCTGGGTCAGGTGATTCAAGGAAGGAAGATTTCCGTGCCTGTGATGGAACAAACTTTAAGTCTGGGTTTAACCTCATCAGAAGTGTGCTGGGGCGGCATTTCCCACTGCTATATGGAGGGGAATGTGAGCCCATCTACAGAAAACACTTTGCTGCCAGGGGACTTTGTGAGCTGTGCTCCTTGCTGCCCAGGGACTCTGCAGATGAAATCTGATCTTCCCTTTGAGTATAAAAATCCAGTTCATCAACTCAAAGCCTCCCTTTGAAAGACTGAAGAGGCTGGCGCTTTCCCTGGTCTTCAAAAGGTAAGTGGGTGGAGCAAGTCTGATGGGGGAAAATTGGTTTCGGAGGTTAATGTGGTGGGCAGGATGCAAGCCCAGTGCGACTGCAATTTCTTTCAGCATGAATGATGCAGGTGGAGAGGGGGCAGGACAGAAGCTGAGAGACGCTGGGCCTCCGATTAGCCTAAAGAGTCACAAAAGTTTTCTGCATGCAGGTCTTTTGTCTCCTTAGGTAGGTTTATTCCTAGGTATTTTATTCTTTTTGATGCAGTGGTAAATAGGAGTGTTTCCTTAATTTCTCTTTCAGATTTTTCGTCATTAGTGTATAGGAATGCCAGAGATTTCTGTGCATTAATTTTGTATCCTGCTACTTTACCAAATTCATTGATTAGCGCTAGGAGTTTTCTGGTAGCATCTCTAGGATTCTCTGTGTATAGTATCATGTCATCTACAAACAGTGAGAGTTTCACTTCTTTTCCGATTTGATACAGATTGCCAGCAAATACATGAAAGGATGCTCAACATCACTAATCGTTAGAGAAATGCAAATCAAAACCACAATGCGGTGTCACCTCACACCAGTCAGAATGGCCATCATCAAAAAATCTATAAACAATAAATGCTGGAGAGGGTGTGGAGAAAAGGGAACCCTCGTGCACTGTTGGTGGGAATGTAAATTGATACAACCACTATGGAGAACAGTATGGAGGTTCCTTAAAAAACTAAAAACAGAACTACCATATGACCCAGCAATCCCACTACTGGGCATATACCCTGAGAAAATCATAATTCAAAAAGAGTCATGTACCACAATGCTCATTGCAGCGTTATTTACAATAGCCAGGACATGGAAGCAACGTAAGTGTCCATCAACAGATGAATGGATAAAGAAGATGTGGCACATATATACAATGGAATATTACTCAGCCATAAAAAGAAACAAAATTGAGTTATTTGTTTTGGATGGATCTAGAGTCTGTCATACAGAGTGAAGTCAGAAAGAGAAAGACAAATACAATATACTAAAGCATATATATGGAATCTAAAAAAAAAATGGTTCTGAAGAACCTAGGAGCAGGACAGGAATAAAGACACAGACACAGAGAATGGACTTGAGGACATGGGGAGGGAGAAGGATACGCTGGGACGAAGTGAGAGAGTAACATTGACACATATATATACTACCAAATGTAAAACAGATAGCTAGTGGGAAGCAGCTGCATAGCACAGGGAGATCAGCTCGGTGCTTTGTGACCACCTA
This sequence comes from Tursiops truncatus, assembly GCF_011762595.2. Lineage (NCBI taxonomy): Eukaryota > Metazoa > Chordata > Mammalia > Artiodactyla > Delphinidae > Tursiops > Tursiops truncatus. Next base: position 12,438,336 of record NC_047044.1, read on the forward strand.
GAGGGGTGGGATAGGGAGGGTGGGAGGGAGGCGCAAGAGGGAGGGGATATGGGGATATATGTATATGTATAGCTGATTCACTTTGTTATACAGCAGAAACTAACACAACATTGTAAAGCAATTATACTCCAATAAAGATGTTAAAAAAAATAAGTCATGAAAGTCTTTTGGGGTCTCCTCTTTGGAAGCCCCTGGCAGAGAAGGAAGACTTCATGTGGAGGTGGGGTTCTTAGCTTTTTGAAACCGTAGAATCTTCTGGCTGTCTGGCAAAACTCATGACCGTTTCTCTGAATAATGAATTGATGACATAAAACACAGATTTTAAAGGTAATTAATTATACTGAAATCCAGCTGTCAAAATAGTAAAACAGTTGTGATACTGTGGCATACATGTGCTTCTTTATTAATACATTAGATATTTTGAGGTATCTGCAGGTCATAGGTACTGTGAATACACCACCGTGTAATTTTTTGTCTGCAGTCTTAATGGAAGGAAATGCTGCATCTTAGTTAGAGGTTCATGAAAATACAGATGCACACGCCCACGGAGGTGGATGTATAATAAGAAAATAGTCTGAGCCAAAGTCTCAGAAAAGGTTAGTGTTTTGAATAAATTGATTGCAGTAAGGTTAAATGGAAAGATAAATAATACCCTTGTTTGCTTTATGAGATCTTTTTTTCTCGGTCTTTTAAAAACGTTTTAACACGGTAAAATGTGTTAAATATATAGTTTGTAATAAAGATACCTTTTTATTTATTTATTTTTATTTTAAATTTTTTTTTGCGGTGCGCAGGCCTCTCACCGCTGTGGCCTCTCCCGTTGCGGAGCACAGGCTCCGGACGCGCAGGCTCAGCGGCCATGGCTCACGGGCCCAGCCGCTCTGCGGCACGTGAGATCTTCCCGGACCGGGGCACGAACCCGCGTCCCCTGCATCGGCAGGCGGACTCTCACTCAACCACTGTGCCACCAGGGAAGCCCCCTTTTAATTTAATTTTATTTTTCATCATAGGAGGGAAATTATACTTATTTTTCCCTCTGTTAAGCCACAGCTGAGGTGTAAGTGTGCTGTTTGGTTCTCATGAATTGGACCTATTATATCCCAGGTGGGAGAGACACCCCCCGCCCCATAAGGAAATGATCTCTTGAAGGCTAGATGCTCCTCCCCCCACCCAGAGTCCACGTGGACTGGGTCTGGGGGAAACTCTGTGGAGTATGAAGCTCTACTACTTATTATGGGTGACCATAGGTTTCACTTGAGCCTCATTTTTCACAAGCTATAGAGTGGGGATTGTAATCCAAACCCCACGGGGATGTGATGCGGAGTAGAGGCTAGACAAATACGAGTTCCCTTGTGGTCCTGTAGCTGTGCAGTGCCCTCTCCTTTAACTGCAAGACTCCCCCCGACCCCCAGCTTTACCAAGGTATAATTGGCAAATAAAAATTGTATGTATTTAATGTGTACAACGTGATGGCTTGATATACGTATACATTGTGAAGTGATTACCACAGTCAAATTAATTGACACGTCTATCACCTCACATTGTTATTTCTTTTTTTCCATGTGGTGAGAACACTGAGGGTCTATTCTCTTAGCAAATTTCAAGACTGCAATGGAGTATTATTAACTATAGTTGCCAAGCTGCACATTACATCCCCAGAACTTATTCATCTTATAACTGAAAGTTTGTACCCTTTGACCAACCTCTCCCCATTTCCCCCAGCCCCCAGCCCCTGGTAATCATGGTTCTACTCTCTGGTTCTATGAGTTCAACTTTTTAATATTTCACATGTAAGTGAGATCATTCAGTATTTATCTTTCTCTGTCTGGCTAATTTCACTTAGCATAATGTCCGCCAGATTCATCCATGTTGTTGCAAATGGCAGGTAATCCTTCTTTTTTATGGCTGAATAATATTCCATTATGTGTATGTACATACCATATCTTCTTTATCCATCCATCTATAGAGGGACATTTATGTTGTTTCCATATCTTGGCTATTATGAATAACACTGCAATGAACATGGAGTGCAGATATCTCTTTGAGATACTGATTTCATTTCATTTGGATATATACCTGGTAGTGGGATTGTTGGATCACATGGTGGTTCTACTTTTTAGTTTTTTGAGGAACCCCCATAATGTTTTCCATAATGGCTGTACCAATTTACATTCCCACCAACAGTGCACAAGAGTTCCCTTTTCTCTACACCCTTGTCAATACGTATCTGTTGTCATTTTGACAATAGCCATCCTAACAGGTGTGAGGTGATATCTCATTCTGCTTTTGACTTGCATTTCCCTGATGATTAGTGATGTTAAGCCCCTTTTCATGTACTTGTTGGCCATTTGTATGTTGTCTTTGGAAAAATGTCTTTTGAGGTCCTTTGCCCATTTTAAAAATGGATTATTTGGGGTTTTTCTTATTGTTTGTTTATTTTTTTGCTATAGAGTTGTGAAAGTTCCTTGTATATTTTGAATGTTAACCATTTATTGGATATATGGTTTGCAAATATTTTCTCACATTCTGCAGGTTGCCTTTTAATTTTGTTGATGGTTTCCTTTGCTGTGCAGAAGCCTTTTGGTTTGATGTAATCCCATTTGTTTATTTTTGCTTTTGTTGCCTGTGCTTTTGGTGTTATATCCAAAAAAATCAATGCCAAGATCAATGCCAGGGAGCTTTCCCCTATGTTTTCTTCTAGGAGTTTTATGGTTTCAGGTCTTATATTTGTCTTTAATCCATTTTGAGTTGATTTCTGTGAGTGGTGTAAGAGTTCAGTTTTATTCTTTTGCATTGGATAGCCAATTTTTCAAACACCATTTATTTATCCCTTCGCCATTGTGTATTCTTGGGATCCTTGTCAAGGATTAGATTAGTTGACCATATATGTGTGGTTTTATCTGGGTTTTATCTGGGTACTCTATTCTATTCCATTGGTCTATGTGTTTGTTTTTATGCCAGTACTATACTGTTTTGATTACCATAGCTTTGTAATATAGTTTACAATCTTCTTTCTCAAGATTTCTTTAGCTATTTGGGTCTTTTGTGGTTTTATAAGAATTTGGGGATTGCTTTTTCTATTTCTGTGAAATATGCTGTTAGAATTTTGATAGGGATGACTGCAAGACTCTTAGTTATCCTCACGCTCTGGAGGTGGGTTGTATTTATTGGTGCCACATGACTCAATTGAATAATTCTTTACTGAGAATCTAGAAGGACATGTATATGCTCCAGATTGGGAGCTCCGAAAGTGGGGGTGGGGAAGCACAAAGATCATGGAAAATATTTTATTTACATCTCCTGGAAACTTTTACATCTAAGCATACAGTAGCTATGATGTTCTTAGCATCTACTAGGATTAAATGTGCCAAGTGCCTCTCTGTGCCTCAGTTTCCCCTTGATAAAATAGGAATACTACCAGTGTCTACCTCCTAGGGATATTAGGAAGGGTCAATGAGTAATATTAGAAAGTGTTTAGAATGGCACATATTACTGATTCTGTGCTTGCTAAGTAAGTACATAGTCCCTTATCTGGGTAGCATTTTTGCAAAGTTTACAGCTTCCAGTTGTCAGATGAGGAAACTGAGGCTTGAGCCTGAGATTGTTGACATTTGTCAAGGGAGAGGGACTCTACGATCTCAATCTGATCAGTCAGGGGCGCCGTCAAAGATCCTCAGAACCAGAAGGATGCATGGGGTTGTCTAGGCCACTGATGCTAGACTGTGCTGTACCTTTCCTCCCTCATCCACAGTGTTCTCCCAGCCCCACTCACCACACTGGCCTCCCTTGGTTCTTTGACTACATTCAAAGTATTCCCACTGCAGAGCCTTTGCACATGTTGAACTGTATGCTTGGTTCACTGCTCCTAGAGTTTAGCTCTCAGCTCAGGTGTCTTGATCCCACGGAGGCTTTGCCCGGCCACCATAACTTCACTAGCCTCTCTCCCACTACTAGGACATCACCATTTTAATATCTTATTACATTTATTTTTGTTTACTTGGCTCTTACCTGTTTCTCTTCCCTCCCCATCAGAATATAAGCTCACATACAGCAGGGACTTTGCTCATCACTATTTTTCTGCCTTCAGTCAGTGCTTTGAACAATACAGATTCTCAGGTATTTACTAATTGACTGAGTACTACACCCCTAAGGGCTGTTCAGCTTTGGCTCATACGCACATGTTGTCAGGGAGCTCATTCCTTCCTGAGGCCATCTGTTCTGCTGTCTGCGGCTTTGACTGTTAGAAAGTTCCTTCTTTAACTGGATCAATTCTGCCCTTTTGGTATGCACAGACTAAGTCTCTTTCTGTCACCTTTGGAGGTGAGGCCAGTTGGTGATCCGATTTTTGGTTTGTCAGAAGATTCTCTTTTTCCTTTCCTTTTCCTCTTTCACATGGCCTCTCAGGTAAGACCAAAAAAAATGGAGGTTGTCCCCCATTATCTTCCAAAGGTATCCACAGATGGCTGACTGCCCACTGTTGAATGCAAATACTTGTCCTAGCTAGGGGTGTGTTATAGAACAGAAAGCCACTCAGTTTAACTTCAGTCCAAGAATGAGAAGGAAACTAGGATAAAAAGATCCATATTTCTAGAGGCTTCTTGTGTTGTTATTAATAGATTTCCTGTGGGGGTGAATAGGTTCAGTGGTCAAAGTCTGAACACACTGGGTTTCACTGAGTTAAACTTTCCTGTAGATCTTAGATTCTTTCCTATAACTCTTGCCAGAATCTTTGAGATGCAGCGGGGCCTGTGATTTCTACGAGGGAGTCACAGTTTATGAATTGCCCAAACCCATTCACCTTGGGAATATTTTCATTCAACACCCATGAACATCTCACGAACCACAGATGTCCAGGGTTTCTGATTTTGGAAATACTTTCCTAGGTGTTTCTTCCGCTTTTCTAGCCAAGATCTCATGATTCTAAAGAGGAACCTTCTAGAAACAGAACACTTTTCTCTTACAAAATCCACAAGGATAGGCCTGCCTTGCCCACATCGGATGAAGGACCAGGCACGCGAATGGGGCCCTAAAAATTTTCCTCTTTTCCCATCACCCTGGGAGGCCATCTTTCCTCCTTCTCCTCTGTTTTCATTCCCCACCCCCAACCAGGTTCTTAGTTTATAACCCCTTTCGAATAACATCTCAGGATTCTTGGGGAGATAAGGATCACCAGGGAATTGTTTGAGAGCTGTAAATGACTTAAATTGGTTAGGATTCTAATTACCACGAAATGGCTTCATTGCCTCCTGCCGATAACAGGGCTGTAACCTTCCTCCCCTGGGTAGTACAGGTCCCCACCCCAGGGGTCACACAGCGGTCAGGGCCCTGGCAGCTGGGGAAGAAGAGAGAGGCTTTCTTCCCCCCCTACCCCGCCGCTGGCTCCAGGAACGGCTAGGAGCAGCCTGGGCTGATGACAGCCCGGGTGGTGGTCCCACAGGGACCCTGTCGGCAACTCCCCTCCCTCTGTCACCCCCTCGACTTCCTGGGGACCTTGGCAGGCCCCTGCCACTCTTGCCACTTGGACTGCCCTTCTATCCCGTGTGGAATCCTGGCGCCTAGTCCCATTTATTTATTCTGTTGTCCAGAGTTTACCACGGTGGGGCTTTGTGGGGAAAAGCGTCTGTGTAACTAGTCATAATGCTGGATTTATTCATTCATCTATCCATCCTTCGTCAAATATTTATGGGATATTTGCCTTATGCCAGACAGTGTACTAGAAAGGAAAACAGACTCTGTGAATAAGGGGAGTAGTGTATACACACACACCCTTTATACATTCATAGTATAAAGAATAGTATATAGACATATGCACATATAGGTACATATATATACTGTATATGTTAGAAACGTATATAACATATACATTTGTTTAAAGCTTTGACATCGGGCAAGTCTGAGTTGAAATCAGACCTTTGCTGTGTGACATTCAGTTGCATCCCCCTCTGACACTTATGGTGCCTGTGTCATAGGACTGGGGTGAGAATTAAAGCATTTGGCTCGTATAGGACCCTCCATACATGGAGACCACTATTAGCACAATAAAGGCACACAGAGTTGTGGGAGTGAAAAGGAGGAATCATTTTAAAAGGTAATTTATAACTTATCTTTGATATCTATCTAGAGAGATATGCATGTAACAGCCACCAGCAGATTCTGAGCGATTACTTCGAAAGAGAGATCAAGGGCAAGGCGGGCAGGGCAGCGTTTGAGTGGGGCCTTGAAGCATGAGTAGAATTCCAATAGCTGGGTAGAGGGGAGGGCATTCCTAGCCAAGGAAAATGCAGGGCAAAGGGTGTGAGATAGGAATGTACCTGATGTGTTCCAGGACCCTCAGATGATTTAGTGTGGTTGGAATGCGGGGCTCACCAAGGGCTGCAGGAGAAGAGGGAGTCAGAGAGGTGAGAGAGAAGGGACGTTTGGAAAACCTAGTTCCTGTGTTCTTTGCATTGGCCTTAAACTTCTCTTCCTGTAATTCCTGTATTGGTCCTGCTGCTGCCCTCTGGGGTGCTTGCACAGAGCGAGTCCTCCCTCTTTCTCCTGACAAGCCCTTCAAACCTTGGATTTCCTGGAATCCCTCACCTGTGTCCCAAACATACCCGGTGCTTTCATGTGACCCTCAGGAGACCTGGCTTTTAGAAACTGTGCTCCTGTGCCTTCCAGGTCATTTTTTTTTCCTGCTCTGCACTCCCTCTTTTAAATGAATGGCTTCTGGATTAAAATTTCTTTATTAGGAAAAATTTCTAGCATATACAAAACTAGAGACGATAGCTTATGAACTCCCGCACGCTCATCAATAATTTTCCACAACTATGATCATTTTTGCCAGTCGTTTTCTCTGTTCTCCCCTCCTCTGTTTTGTTTGCTGAAGTAGTTTGAAGCAAATCCCAAACATTACATCTTTTCATGCATAAGATTTTCGTATGCATCACTAACAAAGGAGGGATGTTAAAAACCTGACCATGTTATTTTGACAGTCAACACAACAGAAAATTTCAATATCCTCTATTACTCATGTTCAGAGTTCCTTGATTGTATTCGAGATTTTATGATTAAAAAAATCAAGGTCCAGAAAAGATTCATATATTGCCTTTGCTTATTATATCTCCTGTTTCTTTTACTCATTAACAATTCCTCCCGTCTCTTCCATGCTGCAGATTTGTTGGAGAAACACAATCACTTGTTCTGTTGACTATCCCATATTCTGAATATGACTAATTGCTTCTTCCTGGTATTTAATTTAATTTATTCTTCTATCGTCTATACTTCCTGAAATAGGTAGTTAAGTCTACAGCATAATTGGAGTCAAGTTCTTTTTTTTTTTTTTTTCTTTTTTAGGGGAGAACAATTCACAGATGGTGGTGTGTGTTCCCCACTGCCTGATGTTTAGGGGTCACACAAGGAGTGTTGTTCCACTGTTAAAAGAGGCGGAAACTGATGGGGGTTTAGATGGTGTCAGTCTGATCTCTCTATAGGTCGTCTCTTCTGGATATCTCTTCTGTCTACCCTTCTCTCTTAAAAAGAGGCACCGAGGGGCTTCCCTGGTGGTGCAGTGGTTGAGAATCTGCCTGCTAATGCAGAGGACACGGGTTCGAGCCCTGGTCTGGGAGGATCCCACATGCCGCGGAGCAACTAGGCCCGTGAGCCACAACTACTGAGCCTGTGCGTCTGGAGCCTGTGCTCCGCAACAAGAGAGGCCATGATAGTGAGAGGCCCGCGCACCGCGATGAAGAGTGGCCCCTGCTTGCCACAACTAGAGAAAGCCCTCGCACAGAAACGAAGACCCAACACAGCAAAAATAAATAAATTAATTAATAAACTCCTACCCCCAACGTCTAAAAAAAAAGAGGCACCAAGAAAGGGATGCATCAGTCCAGCTGTTGTTGGATTATAGAAAAGAAGTATCACCCACACCCCTAATTCTGTACCTCATACTTCTGTTCATGCAGCCAAAGCCTCCCTTAACTCACTCTGGGGCTGCAGCACACGGCTAACTCCCACTAAGCTCACTTAAAAAAAAACAAAATCTATTTATTTATTCACTGTTGGCTGCGTTGGGTCTTCGTTGCTGCGCACGGGCTTTCTCTAGTTGTGGCGAGCAGAGGCTACTCTTAGTTGTGGTGTTCAGGCTTCTCATTGTGGTGGCTTCTCTTGTTACAGAACATGGGCTCTAGGCACATGGGCTTCAGTAGTTGTGGCACGCGGGCTCAGTAGTTGTGGCTCGCAGGTTCTAGAGCGCAGGCTCAGTAGCTGTGGCACACGGGCTTAGTTGCTCCACGGCATGTGGGATCTTCCTGGACCGGGGCTCGAACCTGGGTCCCCTGCATTGGTAGGCAGATTCTTAATCACTGCGCCACCAGGGAAGCCCTAAGCTCACTTTGAGTAAATCCCCTAAGCCTCTTTTTCATGGGTTACTGATAAGCCACCTCTCTTTCTTCAGGAACTTTCCCATTTGGTTTTTTGGTCTGAAGTAAACCTTATATTTATACAAATAAACCTTATATATCTTCTACATATATAACATTTATATATGTATTATATTATTCAAAGTGAAGTTTTGTTTTGTCTCAGCCAACTCTTCAAGGTTCGTTTCCATTGTGATTTTGTCATTATAGGAAGGCTGATAGGAGAAGGGACTGCTGAGAGCCTTGATTTTAGCTCCTTCACTTTATAGATGAAGAAAATGAAGTATAGAGAAATTCCCTTTCTTGAATTAAGTTGCTCAGGGTCACGCACCGTGGGGCAGACAGTTATGCTGGTGACCCCTGCTGAACCACACTTCTGGGTGGTCACTCGATTATGTAGCCTCCGCCCACATGGGGGAGTGGTCATGTGACTCTCCGGCCAATGAGACATTAGCAAGCAATGTTAGCACAGGCTCCGTGAGCACTTAGGTACTGGTGCTTGTCTTCTTCTTAGGTACTGATGCCAATGGGGAGGGACCTCCAGTGGCTGAGAGCACAGGGTGATGGGGCTAGAGGGACACCCAGGTAGCTGTCCACAACCTGCTGCTCCATGAAGAAGGACAGCAGAGGGTTGAGCTTCTCTGGAGCATCTGAAAGCTTCAAATACCTAATGATATAAGTATAAACTCAAGGCTTCAACCTCGACTTCAAGCAAATGAACCAACAAAGATCAAGACATGCTCTTGAGGGCCTGGAAGTGAGGACTAGAGACCCCAGATGCAGTAGCATGGTTTGAGCATGGCGTGGGACACACAGGGTGCTCAAAACCACAACCAGATCCATTCCTTGGTCACGGTGCTTTGAGGATCTTCACGAGGGCTTTAGTATAAATAGCTGGGCATTGCTATTAGGAAACAGAGCCTGCCCTTGATAGTTTGCTGAGTTGAAGTCTGCAGAGAAAGCTCCACTGAGTTCTCCTTCCAGGTTGCTTGTGGGTTCAGCCATCTGCAGCCCATCCTTTTGTTGTCTTTATGCAATAATGCTGGGATTACAGAATCCATTCAGGTACTGTCTGAACAGGTACCTGGATTGGGTAGGTGACTCCTCTATCTAATTACACCAAGGAAGATTTTGGAATCTAGCTCGATTCATGTTTTATGGAGCCTAAGTTTTATGCAATTCAGGGGACCTTTTCAAAGCAGGAGAATGCAATATTACAAGTATCAAATTCAGTCCAAGATCTTGGAAGGGACCCGTACAAAGGAGGAACCTCCAGAATGAAGTTTCATAGCTTTTCAGTAAATCCACCTCTGCTCCCATTTATGTAACAATTCCTTCAGCCAAAGCGTTCTTTCTCCTACTTCTTTACCTCTCCAACTCCTACTAATACTTGAAGTATAAGTAAAACGTTCCCTTCTCTGGAAGCCTCTGGTTTCCCTAGGCAGATTGAATCACCTCAATACGGTGCTCCCACACCGCTCCATTTAACTCATATCCCCCCAGATCCTAATGTTCTGTCTAACCTAAGTGTCTGTCCTCTCCTGCCAGATCCACTCTTGACGCCAGGGACTGTGTCTTCTTGTTTTTGTTTCTCTAGGACCCAGAAGAGGACTCTGTAAGTGTTTATGGGATGGATAAGCCCTTGTCGAATCCTGGAGACTACCCATTCCTTTGTAAGACTCAAGGTCAACTACTGGCTTGATAAAGCTGGAACACGCCCAGCATGGAGGAGAAACAGTGAAGGTAAACTGTGGTCAGAGGTCTTTACTACACACAGACACACAGACACACAGACACACACAGACACACACACACACACACACACACACAGACACACACACACACACACACACACACACACACACACACACAGATTCACAGCTTCCCAAGGTGCTACCAAAGGGCAGGGCTCTGTTGTAAGAAGTGGAAAAGTCCTTTCGTGTGATGCAGTGAGTTCTTTCTGCCCATCCACTGCATTTAACTCCAGGTCAAGGAACCAGACGATTAGCTGGAGTGACTTAGCCCTGAGGGGGACCAATGTTTTTAGCTGAGACCCCAGAGAAAGATTAGTAACAGCTTCCATTTAGAACCTTTCTTTGCAGAGCCTGAGGCTCATGGCAAACACTTTCATTAATCCTGATCTTTTCGTTAACACTGAACCTTTGTGGGGGTAGGGGAAGGGGTCAGTGCTTATTCGAGCCAATTTCCGGCTAGAACCCCGGGGACCAGAGAGAAAGTGAGTCAGTGTCTCCTGGGAGCTCAGGTGACGAGTTGGGCTCAGACCGTGGCTTTCTGAGGAACAAAGACCATCAGAACTGGAAGAGGCCCCAGGAGCCACATCTTGACCAATGTTATTTTGGAGTGGAGGAAGCTGAGCTGTCCAGACGGGGAGCAAATTGGCCACTGCTGCTCATGATGGGGACGGGACCAGAGCTGAGCCTTCCTGAATTCCAAGTCAGAAGTTTGTTTTATACCATGAAAGTCTGGATAAAGAGCACCTAGAGACCCGCCGTGGAAGATGTTAAGCCTAACCAGCGCCCTGGGAGGGGAGAAGGAGGAAGAGGCAGATGACCTGCCACTCATTGTCTCCGTCTTCGGGGGCTTGTTATGTTTTAACTAAATGATTCTCCTTTGTGTACAAGAAAAAGAATGTATTTATTTGGTTGCTCTTGACTCCCAGCCTGGTTTTTAGAGAAATCATGGCAAAGGAGATAGGGCCATAATTCTGGATTCAGAAGGCCTGAGTTCAAGACCCAGCTCTGTGCTTTCTGACCTTGTCACCCTGGCAAGTCACTGCCTGTGTGGTAGCCACAGTTGTTTTGAATGATCAGACACCCATTTCCAACCTTCTCCTCCATCGCCAGCCTCCATCAAACAAACATGCTTGGAGAATCTAAATATTTGTTCTCTCAACTTCCCTCGCATTTAGGTGTGACTTTTTACAAAGTTTTGGCTACACAGTCTTAAGTGGAAGTCTGCTGGGGGGTTTCTGGGAGGGCTTTTTTTAAATCTATTTTTTTAAATTGAAGTCTAGTTGATTTACAATGTTGTGTTCATTTCTGCTGCACAGCAGAGTGCCTCAGGTATACACATATATACATTCTTTTTCATATTCTTTTCCATGATGGTTTATCCCAGGGTATTGAATATAGTTCCCTGTGCTATACAGTAGGACCTTGTTGTTTATCCATTCTATATATACTAGTTTGCATCTACTGACTCCAAACTCCCACTCCGTCCCTCCCCCACCTCCCCTCCCCCTTGGCAACCACAAGTTTGTTCTCTATGTCTGTGAGTCTTTTTGTTTTTCCTGATAGAAGAGACAGACATCACTGACGCTGCTTTCTTTGCTTCTTCCTAACTGAGTGCAGATGTGATGGCTGGAGCTGAAGCAGTCACTGTGTGTCCATGGGAGAAAGGTCAAGTGAATCGTACACATGCTGGCCATACCTCCAGGTTTGTTAGATGAGAAACCCAAATTCACATTGGTATAAGTTACTGTTGGTTTCTTGTAGCTGAAAGCATTCTTATGTGGTATAAAATAGATAAAATTTTAGGTTATCTCTAGTGAATGACTATTATTTGTCAACCCAGAATCCATTTCCCTTTCTTCCGGTAGCAGCATCCCCGTATTCCCAGGGGATCCCCTGTTCCTCTACTGTCAATCCACATGGTTGGGGGTGGAGCTGACTTCACCTCTGGCTGTACCCTAGGGTCCATCAGAACAGTTCACACCCTCCCCTCAACCTTCGGGATAGACAGATTGAGGGATGCTTTGTGCCTTGGGCGTGGCTAGTGGCACCCAATGCCAGGACCTTTGTGATAATCCTGGGAAAGGGAGACTCTTCCCCTCAGACCTGAGAGGCTGGCTGACGCAGAGGAAAGCAGAGCGGAGAGATGGGAATGAGGTGGAGACATAGCTGAATTTTAGATGCAGCCCCACTCCCACTCTTCAGTTACTTGAGCTGACTCTTCCATTTCAGGAGTCCAGACTTAGTGACGAGGTGGGGCCACTTAGCTTTAAACAATAGTTGTCACCAGAGCAGGGGCTCAAATCCTTGTCGAAAGTGAATCCATGTTTTGCCGAATTCTGCAGATGATCTGCTTACGAGCCAGAACGCAGTCCCTGGGCTCCTCTTCCTTATTTGCCCTGTTAACATCTTGCTCAGAAATTTACTAGAGGATTTCTGTCAAGCCATCGCCGCTGTTCCTATGCGGATCTGCCCTCTTATTAGACCACCATGCAGCAAATCAGCTTCTTGGTCTAATGGCCATAAAAGGTCTTTTCCACCTGACCATCTTCTGCATTTATTTCCCTGAGATTACATTAAAATTCCATCCTACAGCCAAGAGCTCTTGGCCCGGCACCTTCTGTTCTCAGATTCCGAGCCTGCCTGCTCCGTGTTCTTTTATTCTGTGAATGAACTTGATCTCCGTTGGATTTTGTCCCAGAGCTCCTGGTCCACTTCTCCTTGTGCCCTGAGTCTGCCCTCCCCGCCTCCAGAGGACGCTTTCCAGACCTCCATCCCCTCCTATGATTCTCTGCAGTGGCTTATTGGGTGATCCCCCTGTGCCCACATGGGACCCCTCCAGCACCAGAAGAGGCAGAAAAGCATTTTCTTTGATAGCAAGAGGGCATATTGTAAAGCACAAGAGAAGTGAGAAAAAGCAACCATTGTCCTGTTATTTGTTAACATTTAATTTCTAAAAGTATATACTTAGGGCAAAAAATTCAAACGCTGCCAGGCATCAGGGAAAACAAATATTCCTCTCTCCATCATGTGAGACCATCAGCCCACTCTCTGGAAGTAATTGCTGTCAGGGTTTTTTTTGTATTTGTCTAGGAACTTTCTAGATATATAGATGTGAGTACGCACACACACATAACAAATATTGAGTGTCTACTATGTGCCAGGCCCTGTTTTGTTCACTGTTTGGGGAATACAGCAGTGTACAAATCAGATAATATCCTTGAACAGTAGAACTTTCATTCTACTGTTGGGAGATAGACAATAAATAAAGAAATGCATACTATGTCAGGTATTGATAAGCACTGTAAAAATTAAAAAATGGGGTAAGGGGTAGGGAATGACAAGGTGTGTATGTGCGTGCTCTCTTAGGTAGGATGCCCTGAGGGGGGCTGTCTGAGTACTATTTGATTGAGGGAGTGAGCCAGGCAAATAGCTAGAAAAGGATGTTTCAGGCAGTGACAGGAAGTGCAAAAGCCCTGGGGTAGGATTGTATTCAGCACTGTGGAGCAGTAGCTGGTAGGAGGCCAGCAACGCCGGAGCAGGGAGCCCTGGGGAAGATGATGGGAGCCACGGAAACTTCCGTGTTGGCCACGGGAAGGACTTTTTCACTTTATTCCACGTGAGGCAGGGAAGAACTTGAGGGTTTGAGTCATGATCTGACTCACATTCTCCCAGCATCCCTCTGGCTGCGGAGTGAAGAATAGAGCCCAGATGGGGCAAGGTGAGCACAAGGAAACAGTGAGGAGATGCTCGTGGCTGGCATCAAGGAGGTGGAGTTGGATGCTGGGTTTGCTGCTTGATTAGAAAAGATAGTCATCAAATATCATATGATATCACTTATATGTGGAATCTAAAAAAGTGATACCAATGAACTTATTTACAAAACAAAAATAGACACAGAAAACAAAGTTATGGTTACCAAAGGGGAAAGGGAGGGGGAGGGATAAATTGGGAGTTTGGGATTAACATACACACACTACTATATATAAAATAGATAAACAACGAGGACCCACTGTTTAGCACAGGGAACTATATTCATAATAACCTATAATGGAAAAGAATTGGAAAAAGAAAATATATTTATAACTGAATCACTTTACTATATACCTGAAACTAACACAACTTTGTAAATCAACTATACTTCAATTAAAAATATATATTTATAAAGAAAAGATAGTCATCAAAATTGCTGTAAAGATCTGAGCCTGAGCAACTGGAAGAAAGGCGTTGCCATGTGCTGAGGAGAAAGGCTGAGGTGGGGAGTGAATAGAGTTTGTTTTCAGACGTGTTAAATTTGAGAGTGATGTCAGGTGGCCGCGGCCTGCAGCAGCCTGAAGCAGGGTTTCGGTTCCCAGCCAGAGACTGAGGTCGGGTCGCAGCGGTGAGAGCACCAAATGCTAGCCACTCGACCAGTGGCCAGTGACAAGGCCCTGGCCCTTCGGCTTTGCAGAAAAGAATTCCCACAAAGATGGAAAGTAGTGAAACAAGTGAAGTGTTTATTAGAAGAAAACAGAGTACAGTACGTGGGGATAGACGCACGGGGGGGCTCAGAGAGGGAGAGAGTCGCGCTCTCGTGGTAGTTTAAATCACTTATTTGGGGCATTTCTTCTGGGTTTTCTTTGGCCAATCATTTCGATTTGCCTGGTTCAGAGTCCGTATTTGGTACATCTCAGGATCCTCCCAGGTGTGCGCACGTCTCTTAGCCAAGATGGAGTCTACTGAAGAGGCCTATGGGTAGCTAGCATCACTTACTCTGGGGTGGCGCCCCCTCCCGTTTGACCTCCAAGGAGCTTTTCTGTGCATGTGTAGTCGGGGAGGTCTCCTGACTTTGAGAATGAGGAATATGTGGTCTCATGTTCTATCTGGGCAGGGCCCAGCCTCCTCCCTCGATTGTCCGGCTGTTTTCGGCTTGGAGTATCGGTCCACAGAGAACGAACTCCAACTGTTTGCCCCGGGGGCCCACCTATCTCCTGCCTCAAGATGACATTAGACAGTCAAGTGGAGGTGTCAGGAGCACTCAAGGAAGAAGTCTAGATGAGAAATTCGTGTGGGTGTTATGGTGGATGGTAAGCATGGCATGCACTTTGTAGCTCTTCCTGTCAAGAGGAGGACTGTTTTCCCGCCCCTTGAATCCGGGCTGGCCTTATGACTTGCTTTCAGCAGTGGACGCAGTGGAAGTGAGAAGTGAATTCTCAGGCCAAGCCTCAAGAGCCCTTGTACCTTCTGCCTTTGTGCTGTTGGAATCCTGTGACCACACTACGAGGAAGCCTGCTGAGGCCCAGTCACCCTGTGGCCTCAGCTAACAGCCTACCAGACCCAGGCCTGTCTGTGAGTAAGGCCACCTGAGATTCCCCTGGTGGCCACTGACTGACTAGCTGACCGCAGACACAGGAGCAGGCCCAGCCAGATCAGCTAAGTCAGCACCGACTAGACCAGGAGCCCGGTCAAGCCTGAGCCAAAGAAATCATTATTTTAAGCAACTAAGTGTTGGTGGGATTTATTACGGTGCAGAAACCATCACATTCTGATGATGTGTTTAAATATCAGGATATTTGATCTGTTTCTTACTCAACTGAGCCCATGATATTGTTCTGAAACATGCCTTTTCCATTCAGTGATGTGTCTAATGACAGTTTCCCATGAGGTGTATTTCAGTCTCTCTCATTATGTTTTTCTTTTTTCTTTTTTTTTAAACTTATTTATCTATTTTGGGCTGTGTTGGGTCTTCATTTCTGTGCGAGGGCTTTCTCTAGTTGTGGCAAGCGGGGGCCACTCTTCATCGCGGTGCGCGGGCCTCTCACTATCGTGGCCTCTCTTGTTGCGGAGCATAGGCTCCAGACGCGGAGGCTCAGTAGTTGTGGCTCACGGGCCTAGTTGCTCTGCGGCATGTGGGATCCTCCCAGACCAGGGCTTGAACCCGTGTCCCCTGCATTAGCAGGCAGATTCTCAACCACTGTGCCAGCAGGGAAGCCCCTCTCTCATTATTTTTAACAGCTGGATGAATATGCTATAATCAGTTGTCTCAACCAGTGTCTTATTTTGGTGGTTTCCAGGGTTTGCTGTCACAAAGCCTTGGTGAACATTCTTATAGACGGTATTTATATCCATGTGTATTTATCAGATAAGTTCTTGCAAAAACAATGACTGAGTCAAAGAGATGTGCATTTAGAATATGAGTAGTTGTGAAGTTATCGTCCAAAATAATTTATTAATTTATACTTCCTTCTATATGAGAGTGACTTTCATCAAGCCCTTACCAACACTTTGAAATATTTGCCAGCCTGAAAGGTAAAAAAAATGTTTTGCAATACTGTTTTACTTACTTTTTTTTTTTGTGGTATGCGGGCCTCCTACTGTTGTGGCCTCTCCCGTTGCGGAGCACAGGCTCCGGACGCGCAGGCTCAGCGGCCATGGCTCACGGACCCAGCCGGTCCAGGCCATGTGGGATCTTCCCGGACCGGGGCACGAACCCGTGTCCCCTGCATCGGCAGGCGGACTCTCAACCACTGCGCCACCAGGGAAGCCCTACTTACATTTTTAAATGATGGATGAGGTTGAGACTATTTTTGTATGTTTAGTATCTATTTATATGTTTTTCCTGGGAATCTCTTATTTCTGCTCTTTGCCCATTTTGTGTCTTGTTTAGCCTTTTAAAAAACTGAACCATCAAAGGTCAATGAATATTAAAGAAATGTTACTGTATTTCTAAACACTTTCTAGATGTAGACTTTTAAACTTGAGTTCTAGAGGAGTTTGAAAGGCAATAAATAATCATTTCCTAACATCATGGTGTTTTACAAGTACAAAACACTTGGCTATATCATCTAATATAATCTCATAGCTAACTTCTGAGGCAGGTCCTGGTATCCCCAGAGAGATTAAGTAACTTTTAGGTCAGGAAAAATTGTGAAAGACTTTGAAATAAGCATAAAAAGATTGTTCTGTCTAGCGCACTCTTCCAGAATTTCTGCCCCTTTCATTGTCTGTGAGCTATTTTTCCACTTTGTATAATTGTTGGAAACTGGTACTAATGCAAATGATACTTGTCTATAGAAATGCAAATGAATTGTGCCTGGTGGAGATGCCATTGATTACTTCCCTGTGGCCATTGACCCTTTCTGTCTCTGTTTGTAATTCATTTCAGCATTCCTGATTGCCTCTGCTTGTGTCTGTTCTTTGAATTCTCCTTTGAACTGTTATGATGTCTTACTGGTTCCCCCATTAATTAGTGAGCTAGATAAAACGTTGGCACGTGTTCATTTTATATTTATATGATCGTACTGAAACCAGGGGGGCAGGGGGCAGGGCACAACCTTTGAAAGAATGAGATAGCCGTTGAGGATAGGACATAAACTGGTTAGAACCAATTAGATCTAAAGTGGTGGAAGATTCGACTTCCAGTAGACCTTGAGCCTCATTATACGCTCATTGTAATACATTAGCATACGCTAAACGAGACTCCCACCAGTGCCATTACATAGAAGGCCAAAAAGTGGGCAGTGGCCCAATTCCTGGAAATCCCCACCCCTTCTCCAAAGTAGTTGGAATAATCCTTGCACTCATTAGCCTATGAAATTACCCAGCCCATAAAAGTTAACCACCCTAGTTTCTCTCTCCCTCTTTCTTAGGCTTTTCAGCACAGAGTGAGGCTGGCCTTCTAACTAGGCCCCTTGCACAAATCCTGGGGAGTTAAACTCTGAAAAGAGCTTACTCTCTAACCTTCATTCAAACTAGAATGACAACATCTCTCCCCAAGCCAGCAGAATAACCAAAGACACTAAATTCTGTTTAAATTTTTAAAGAAATGTTTCTATATTTCCTTCACTCTTTCGGACATTCATATCAAAGCCAAACAGAATGTGTTAGACATGGGCCTCGTGCAAAGTCATTGAGTGAATGTTCTGCTTGCAGGGGGAGGTCAGTACCATTCCTTCCACCAACCTGGACTGAGCTTCAGGGCACAGAGCCTCAGCTGTTCATGTCAATATCCAGTTCCATTTATGAAGTGCTCAGTAGGTGAGCCCTTATGAATGAATGAACAAACCTCTCCTTAGTCTCCTCTGTGCCTCTGTTCTCACCATAGTTCATCTCACCAAAGTAAGGGCCAGAAGGACCCTCAGAAGTCACCTTGTCCAACTGCCTGTTTTACAAATGAGGCCCAGAGGGGGTGAGTGACTGGCTGGAGGTCACACAGCAAATTAGAGGAAGTACAGGTGCAAGAGGACGACCTCTTCCTTCCAGAGATCATCCTGAGACCTCCCACAGTGTCTGTCGCCTGAAGCAGGAGGGTGACATTGGCCAGGAGAGATGAGAGCTTCCTTTATTGGTCACCTTGCTGCTAAGTCCGATGCAACCTTCCAAGGGACAACCTCAGGGTGGCTTCCTGGGCTGTGGGTTGTCTTCGGATCGTGAGATTGATTCCCCCAGAGACCTGGGCACCTTCCCGCCACCTGCCTTCACCTGGAGAAGAGAGCAGCTCCACTAAGGAGAGAATGTCTGGTCCTTGTGTGGAAGTGGCACAGATGTTGCCCCATTTGGGGTGCGGAGGTGCAAAAAAAGCAAAGTGCAGGGATGCAGGTCTGCTGGATGATGAGAGGGCCCGGGAGAGGCTGTGTCTCCCACGGGTGGCATGGCAGGAGGGCGATCCGGGTGGGGAGCCAGGCAGAGGCCAGCTGACCTTGAGCCGGTAAATAGCAACCTGTGGGAGGAGCCAGCCTGGGCCGTGAAGGGGGCAGCAGCATGGGGCCCTGTCACAAGGAGAGGCCAGGAGAGAGAAGTGAGCCCTGAACTTTACCCTGGGCTGTCCCTCGGCTTCCCAACCTTTCCCCGTTACTCTCGGGCAGCTCGGAGTGGGTAGGGGGACCAACTTGGGGAGAAATGTGTGCCCAGGGGGGCCAGGAAACATCGTCCCCATCCCGTCATTTACAGCAACTGTTTGTTGTGGAAAAGTCACTTTGCTTCTCAGAGTCGAGTTTCTGCATTAGCAAAAAATGGATAAATTAAAAATCTTACCTCATAGGGTCACTCATGGCTTTGTACAAACCGTTACCCATAGGAGTGTCTATTCGTGTACTGTGTCGCCCCTCTGTTTGGCGTCTGGTACACATTCCAAATCTGTGTTGACTCAGTGGACAGCTAAACCTTAGGGAGCATTTCCTAGGTGATGAGCGGTCGTTTCATCCTCATCAAATCTATGACTGTCCTCTGAGGGGCACAGTGACTCTTCCAGGCCACACTGCTGCTAAGCGCAGAGCTGGGATTCGAACCGGGGCCACCTGACTCCCCAGCCAGTGGGCTCGACCTCCACGCACCGCCCTTTACTCTGTGATCCTGCTCCATAAACTGGGAAGTTTTGCATAAGTAATACACGTGGGTCCCCGGAGGAGGGAGAGGAGTGTGATTGGCACTCAGTGGAGGAGGACACGGGGACAGAGGCAGCGACTTCTCCAGCATCCGGGCCTACTATCTTTCTATAAGAATTGTTGCACATTTTACTGTAGGCAGAGCTCCGGAGATCCCCAGCCACACCCCCTCTCCCGCCCGCGACCGCCCCCCGCCCTCCGCCTCAGCCACTCACGACCACGTCTGGGTTTGTGGGCGGGGCCAAGTCGGCCTCGCTCGGCTGCGGCGAAGCCCCAAGGCTGCTGGTCTTCTGCTTCCGCCATTTGGCTCGCTGATTCTGGAACCAGATCTGAGATGAAGGCGAGAGAGGATGGAGATAAGCAAAAGGGATTTTCTCCATCTAGTTCCTCCCTCCAAAATGCATAATGACGGCGCCTTCCAAGGGACCAACCCTTTACAGTAGGAAGCTCCATGGCATCCAGGATTTCTTTGGATCTGATCTGCCTTGAGAGAGGGGGCCGGGGATCACAACCTTCAGTACCTGCAGAAGTGTGGACTCATGGGATGGGGTGAAGCAGCTGGGTGCCATGTAACTGGGAGTGGTGGAGTCTGCGGTGAACAGTGGCTAAAGGGGGCAGCTTCTCAGCTTTAGCCAACAGTCACCATGTGGAAATGTGAGGCCAGCGTTGCAAGCTCATCCAACTTCTAAGGCAGAAATCTTGATTTTTATGTGAAAGCGCTGAGATTTAAGATACCGTGCAGTTCATATAAAACCCATCTAGGTTCTTTCCTGCTGGTGGGCCACCGGTTTGCAGCCCCGTTGGGCCCCGTGGCATCTGTAGGTTGGTTGAATGTTGGCGGTTCCCTGTGTTCACAAGTGCCCTGATTGTCCATGACATGCTGCCATCTGCACTTGGTCATACTGCCGAGGCAGATGCTGAATTCTGGGCATTACACTAGATGCAGGTGCTACCCACCTAGCTGGTGACTGTTTTCAAATAGGAAGAAAAAGGGGAGAAGTCCAGAAAGGGGCGGTCGTTCACCAGAAGAACAGTAGGTTCCAGTGAAATGAAGGGTGGAATGTTGACATAGACCCTGGAGCAGATTTTGAATTCGAATGAGTCCATCATATATTTTTTTTAATTTTTATTGAAATATAGTTGATTTACAATGTTGTGTTCGTTTCAGATGTACAGCAAAGTGATTCAGTTATACATATACATATAAATATATATATTCTTTTTTAACGTTCTCTTCCATTATAGGTTATAAGATATTGAAAGGTGGATGGGGGAGGGATAAATTAGGAGATTGTGATTAACATATACACACTACTATGTATAAAATAGATAATCAACAAGGGCCTACTGTGTAGCACAGGGAACTCTACTCAATACTCTGTAATAACCTATATGGGAAAAGAATCTGAAAAAAGAATAGATATATGTTTATGTACAATTAAACCACTTTGCTGTACACCTGAAACTAACACAACATTGTATATCAAATATACTCCAATATAAAATTTAAAAAATTATATTGTTCTGTTTTTCAAGGATTGCTTTTTTGTTTATTCATTAAAAGTGAAATTATTAAAAAAAAAGATATTGAGTATAGTTCCCCCATTATATTTGTTAAAAAAAAATGAAGAGTGATTTAGAAAACTGTTTTAGAGAGAGTGCCAACATGTAACAGTTGGATTTGCTAGAGCGATTCTTGCAGGACTGGGGATAAGCAGAGGGCGAGGCATACCCCTAGTGAGTGACAAGGGGCTACTGGATCTCTAACCACAGAGGAAGCCATAGACACTTGGGGGGAAAAATGACAGATTACAGATTAGGTCTCTGACCATGGAGGGTCCTTGCCACCTCTCTGTGCTGCCTCCAAAGTGATGCCCATGTGTTCTAGGTCAGGGGTTGGCAAACTAGAGCCTTGGCCTTTCTCTGGCCTCCTACCTGTATTTGCACAACCCTTGTGCTAAGAATGGTTACACATTTTTAAATGGTTGGGAAAAAAATCTAAATGAGAATAATATTTGGTAACACATGCAAATGATACAAAATTCAAATTTGGGTGTTCACCAGTACAGTTTTATTGGAACATGCTCAGTTGTTACATACTGTAAACTACGGCTGCTTTTGTGCTACAAGGGTAGAGTTGAATAGTTGTGACAGTGACGTTATGGCCCCCCAAAGCCTAACTTAATTAGCATCTTGTCCCTTACAGGAAAAGTCTGTGGAGCCCCGGTCTAGATTGTCAAGACCTATTTTGTGAATGAGGCTGTGTGGTGGACGAGGTTCTGGAGCTACAGCCAAGTACAGAAGGAGGGAGTGGAAGCAGATATCTATGCCACCTCCGTGTCCATCCCCCAAGGTGAGAAACCATCTTATAACTATGGTGGCCTCATTTCCTGGAAGATGATATTTGGCCAGTGTAACTGTACTCATGAGATAAAGCCAATGGAAAATTTCTGATGGGACAGCCCTAGAGGGTGCAGGATACATGGGATCTTACCCATGGCCCCAAGTGCACTGAGGTGGGGGGCCGAGGGCGGGGATGGCTGTACCTGTACCCGAGCTTCTGGGAGGTTGATCCTGGCTGCCAGCTGGTTGCGGACGTAGGCATCAGGGTAGTGGGTAAAGTGGAAGATCTTCTCCAGCTCATGCAGCTGCTCTGTGGTGAAGGTGGTTCGGATCCTCCGCTTGCCCTTCCTCTCCTCTGGATGGAAGAGGGTCCAAGTTGGGTTAGTGACCTTGGTCTCAGTGAAGCTTTTGTGCTGTCTTGTTCTACCTGTTCAACCCCTGTTGCCACTCCTTGGCCTCTAGCTCCTTAGGTTTGGAGTTTTACAAGGTTCTCTTTCCTAGAAACTCTGCTCCTAGGCTGACCCCACTCTCCCATCCATCCTGGACAGTGTGGCCAAGATGACCTTCTAGAAACTTCTTTGATTGTCCTTTCTGCTGCTCAGATGCCTTCAGACAAATTTCCCTTGTCTGTAACAAGGAATGGTAAACCACAGCTTGGGGGCCACATCTGGTCCACTGTTTGTTTTTAGAAATAAAGTTTTATTGGAACACAGCCTGACCCATGGGTTTATGTATTGTCTATGGCTGCTTTGGGCAGCCCTAGGCGACTTTATATGGCAGAGTTGAGTCATCGAAACAGAGACTGCAAAAGCTAAAATAATTACCATCCAGCCCTTTACAGTAAAAGCACAGCAGTCAGCCCCTGACAGCCTGTTTCCAGCCACATGACTAGTCTCATGCCCACTCAGAGGCGCTGCATCATAGGTGGGGTCCTAGTGCAAAAGGAAAATGTGGGTTCAGAAAGAAAGCTTTTTCCTTTCTTCCTCTCTCTCTCTTGACTTGTCAGGGTGGTTTTTTATTTGCTACTTAAGGCCCTGCTCCCTTGGGCACAGGGATACTAATAGCATGAGTGTGGACCCTCACAGGGCCCACCCTTCGACTTGGTGCCGGGGTGCCTGTGCCTGACCTTGACCCTCCTCACATCTGTGCCCTTCCCTCCCCAATACCCCCAACACAGACGACAGAGGAGGCAGCAGTCACTGGGTAGGGGCGGGGAAACAGGTGGCTGAGAGCCCATCCCAGGGAAGCAGGGAGGCGGTGAGAGGGGCGCTGAGCCTGAGCTGAGGCTCCAGGCCCCTGGTACGTGGTTCGTGGTTCCACTGGATTGCGCTTGCGAAACACAGATTCAAACATAAAATCATGAAGAATTTCAAGAGGGTGACCATGAGCTTTAACCTGCAAGTGCCAGGCCTCCGAGTGCAGGGCCCTGTGCAACGGCACTGGTCACACACAGGCCCATGAAGCTAGGCCTGCGTGCCCGTGTGTGTGTGTGTGTGTGTGTGTGTGTGTGTGTGTGTGTGTGAGAGAGAGAGAGAGAGAGAGAGAGAGACGGGAAATCAGGTATTCAGTTTGGACGTGTTAAATTTGAGATGCCTGTTGGCTATTCAAAGCAAATGATCAAATAGGCAGATGCTTATGTGTTTGGAGCTCAAAGGGGATCTCGGGACTGAGGTTCACATTGGGGACTCATCAGCGTATATTTGGCCTTTGATCTCATGAGAGTGGGTGAGATCACTTAGGCAGGAGGAGAAAAGTGGAGGGTCTAGGAGTGAGCCTGGGTCCGTCCACTATTTAGAGGCTCAGGAACCAACGGGGGACCCAGGAGAAATCAATGAGGGAGGCCAAGAAGGACAGGTCTCTTTGGTAGGTGACAAGTGCAGTGACGTGGACACCTAGCGAAGAAACTCTTTTAAGAAAGAAGGCTCGGCTGTGTCCATGCTGTGACTGGATTAATTGCAATGAGGACAGAAAGGGGGTCCTTGAACCTGGCTGCGTGAGGACCTTAACGTTAGCAGTTCCCACAGAATAGGGGCAGCAAGGGCTCAGGGGCAGTGGGCAGAGGAGAGAAGGGGAGGGGAATTGGAGGAGACAACAACTGTGCACATCTTCAGAAAGGTTTGCTGGGATGTGGAGGAAATATTGCAGTTGACAGCTGGAGAGACCATGATCATGTGGTCCCAGGGATTTAAAACAAATTAACAGTATAACATCACATAATCTCTCCAGCCAGTCTCTCTCTCAGTCTATTTTTGGGGGAACCCTACCTAAGACAGAGGGAGCTCAGATCCACAAAATTCCACAGAAAACGTGGGGGAAGAGAGGTTTGGAAAGAAGGGAGTGATCACAGACTTTAAATTAGAGAGGATGAAGGGGAAGAAAAATAAGAAACAATCAGTGTGTTTATTCAACACCTGTTAAGTACCAGGTACAGTGCTAAACCCTGACCTTGGCCTGTGTGTGTGCATATTTAGCTTGCCTTGTTCCAACATGGATTTGTGAGGCATGTGGTCCTGAATTTGGCATTCAGGACATCATTGAGATCCACAGGAAGACTACTTGGGTTGAATTAGGATGGTCAAAGCCAAGTGAAAAAGAACAATTTTGTGTTATCCACAAACACACTAAATACAGTGTCTCTGATACTGGGTAGGAACTTCAACAAGTATATGTTGTATTAAATTGGATGTGGTGTGAGTGGTTGGGGTGAAGTCAAGGCGGTGAGGAAAAGAAGAACTTTTATGTCGAGAAGGTGCGAAAAAGGCTAGAGGGAGGTTGGGGAAAAGTCTGGAGTGCGGCCTGGAGCATATATCTAAAGCCTCTCAGGAGGCGAAACTGAGGAAGAAGAGTGAGGGCTTTGGCGGATGCTTGATGGAGCAGGGCTGCGGGGCAGGCTGGTCAGAGGTGCTCATTATACCTGGCATTAAGTTGTTCAGGACAGGACAACGGGAGCTCAGGTCATCAGCAGAGAGTGAAGGAGGTGGGAGGGATTAGAGGCTGGAGGAATGAAGAAGGGATTTGGAAAGCTGCTCTGGAGAAGGGTGAGAGAAGCTAGGAGAGTAGGGAGGATGGAGATTCAACCAGCCTTGCTGTACCTCCTGATGAAACCAAGGGACGGTGAACATTGGAGGAAGCACCAAACCAGGTGGGGCAGGTTTGTCTCTCTGACCATGGACTTCTGAGGCCAGGGTTACAATTCTAGTCTGACTTGCAACAAAGACCACATGATGCAATTTTAGGAATAGTAGGAAAGGTACCCCCCCCACCCCCCCCACACACAGATCACCTTCACTTCTGGGGCCAATTCCTGCCATTCTAGTTGACCACCATGGCTCCTGATTGCTTTCTCACTCCTGTAAGAAAAGTCTGCTCTCAGAAATGATGGTGAATCTAGGTACGTCCTGTCCTAGCATCCCTCACGCACATTGGCAAGACTCAAACCCTCTGGGGAAAGAAGCCTGCTGTTCTCTGTGTCTGTGTCTGTGTCTCTCCACTGTGAGCTCCTGGAGGGCAGGGACTATACATTGGACTTGCTGAGTAACTGGCACCTACTGGGAGCTTCATAATTATTTGCTCTAAATGAATAAAGGTGAAGTTTAGGCTCTGTTCTCAACCCATTCGGCAGATAAGACACTGTCACAAGAAACAACGCGGAATGATTTGTCTGGACTCTTGTGCACTGTCAGATGTCACAGGTCGGGAGAGAGCAGAATTAGCTGGAAAGGAGGGGTAGGGATCTAAACTCTTGTTGAGGTCTCCTTACTTCCGCTCAGTCCGCTTTCTTTTTCCCCCCAAAAGAGGTAAAACGACCACAAACTATGAGCTGGAGTAGACACGGTGAAAAATGGATTTCACTTGTGACGGTTTAACAGCTGAAGAGATCAATTAACTTTTATGTGTGTGTGTGTGCTTATTATCCGTCCTGCTATCATTGGACAGTAGAAAACCCACTAAGCTGGATGTCAGAAGCCCTGAGCTCTGTTCCTGGCTCCAGTCTACAGCTTGGGCCATGTTTTATTTACTCTCTGGGCCTCAGTCTCCCCATCTGTAGAAATGGGCGAGGAGAGAGGTTTGAATGATCAAATCGCTAAGGCCCTGACATGCTGTAATTCTTTTTCTCTTCAGTTGGAGGCTGAATGGCTTAAAAGGCCTGGCCTTGGGCTTGCCTGGTGGGTGAAAGGAGAGGGCCAGAGAGGAGAGATTTCTGCTGAGGATAACTCTCCCGGCTGAATTGCTCCTGCATCTCTGAGAGTCAACAAGTGCATTTCATAGTCTGCCTTTGGTCTCACCCCTCCTGACTACCCCTCATTTTTGTTAGTCCATTTTTTTTTTTCCCTCAAAGTACTTTTACTCATTTTTCTGACTGTTGGAAGCTTCTTGGGAGTTCCGGAAAGCGAGATTTCAAACATGATTACCCCCTAGAGTAAGCTATTGGATTGTGAACCAGCTGATGTGATCTGATTTCTCTCCTTCTCTATCCCCTTTTCCCTCCTCAAGTCCACCCTACTTTTTAAATTTAAAAAAAGAGATATTTATTCTATGTTTAGAGCTGATGATGTATTTAAGGGATAGAGCCAAACCCAGCCAGAACTGATGTAGAGAGTAATGGCAAGCCATGCTGAAAGTATTCATTCATTCATTCATTCATGAGGTCAGCATGTTAGATGACATTAGTGATACAGTGCAGTTCTATAGAAAATTGCAAAAAAATTTCACAGAATGGAAGATTCCAGGTTGGACGGACAAACTGAGGTCAAGGACAGCATGGATCTGGGATTCTTCTGGGAATACAGAGCTTTGGAATAGAGGATACTGAACAGAAAACGTAGGGTGCTGAACCAGAATACAGGAAAGTAGGCAATGTGGAGAACAGAGGATTAGAAACAGAATGTAGATTGTAGTAGAAATAAGCCATCTCCTCCTTTTTCCCCAGAAGGAAAGTTAGGCAAACAGGGGCTCATGACTAAGCATAGATTCCTTAATAAAATGATTATTTCAAGTTTCTATTTATGTAATTAAGGGAGCAGCTATTAGGATATATATGGCTTTCCCGTATTTCCTGTAGGACCAGAAGGGCATCGTTTGGAGATAAGGTGAAGAGGAAAAGATCTGAACCCTACCCTGCAAAATAATTGGGGAGGGGCTGCTTGGCAAGTTATGGGCCAGTAAGAAAAATATTGTTCTCATTAACTTTGAACTATACATTCTCAGGATAAATGTTTATTCTTGAGAGACGATGATAATGATGGTGATGGGATCTATGTGTATGTGCCCAACAGCTGTAGTGACTTCTCCTGTGAAGAAAGAGGGGTGTCTAAAATTCACATGGTTGGCGAGATGGAGGCTGAGCCCCAAGTGGACCGGGCTGCAGGACTCAAGGGCCAAAGCCCCTCCCCTAAGACTGAGCATGGGTTCTTGGGGTGTCAATAGTCAAACACTGATTGTCCCCGTCCAACTCTTCTTGGGATGTTATCTGGGACTGAATATCCCTAAATTGGAGAACTATAAAAAGGAATGGTAGGGAGAGGGGTCCTGGAGTTGAGATCACCCCCAGTGAGTGGGGGTCCCTGAAATATGACTAGTGACACCCCACCAGAAGAGCCATTTTGGGAGACAGATAGACTTGAGCCTGGAGCTAGGCAAACAAGGTTAGGATCTAAGGCTGGACCTTGTTAAAATTTTAACTCCTTAGGTCTGCCTTGTTCAGTATGGTAGCCACTATCTACTTGTGGCTGTTAAAATAAAATAAAATATACAGTTCCTTAGTCACACTAGGCATAGGTCAATAGCCACCTGTGGCCAGTGGCTACCATATTGGACAGCACAGATATAGAACATTTCCATTATCAGAGAAAGTTCTATTGGATAGTGAGTGCTACCTTACTGGTTTTCTCATTGGGTTCTTGAACAAGTCATACTCTGGGTCTCACTTTACGTCTCTTCTTGTGTTGCAGTTTCCTCTAATTGCCACGTTTGTCTAGGAAGGAGAGTATCCATCAGTCATAGAGCTGACTTTGATGGTGCTGGGAAAACTGGAAGTACAGGGAAAGTGAGAGGAAGGGAAGACTGGCCCAGGCCCATCTCTCTGCTGGTGACTGGGGAGAAGGAACGTGTCCAGTGGAGAGGATGGTGCCCTGGAGCTCCGGGTGGTGACTCAGAGCACAGTGACCTGCCCATGGTCCACAGGGCAGGGAGGATGGGGGAGAGCAGAATCTGAGGGGCTGGCTCAGGAAGTATGAAGGTCAACACTTCAGTTTTCCCATCAAATGCAGGAGGAGGCTGCTCTAGGAAAGGAGTGAGGGGACCAGGAAGCCTGAGGCTTGGGTTACAGACCACAGTAGGTGATGAGAGAGATGAAGCAGGGGAGGGAGGCAGAACAGCATAAATGGAATGTGGAACCGAGAAGGCAGAACACAGGACTCTGCAGGTAGAATTTTGGAACCAGAAGGAACCTCATTAAACAGGAAGCTGGAAGTACCAGTTCATGGTTGGAGTGCCCATTGCATGGGATGATTCTTAATCATGGGGAAGGGCTGGGATGTTCTGGGCCCCGGCTCAGAGAGGATGATGGGAAGTGTGGAGCCCCATCCAAGGGCACCCGGGAGAGGGTGGGGAGACGGGGCAGGAAGCGGGCAGGGAACTGCCGCCCCTTTCAAGTTGCCCCTCACCCGGTTATTAATTGTTGGAGCTGTGAATCCCACTTCAGTGGGTCTTCAAAGAGAACGAGTCAGCAGAACTTAATTAAACCTGAGACGTTTAGCACATTGATCATAAGAAATACACAATTTACACAGGTGATTAGGTCACCTAATTATAAACTGATGGTTTTCCGTGCATGGCTCCCTCCCCTGATTGCTCCTTCTCTGCCGTCTGCTAATTGGCTGCTCAGCTAAGGCCCCGGGGGCTTTGCAGCTGGACTGAGACTCCCGAAACCGGCCTTGTCCTTGTCTTCCCAAGGCAGCGGGTTCGGCAGGATGGAGATCCAGGCTCCCTTTGGGGCCCTCCTACAGGGTGAGGACACCTGAACAGGACAGGTGGGGAGTAGGGAGGTGCCTCCCAGGGAAGAGATGCTCTGGCCTCTTCCCGCCGGGTGTGGTCCTGGACTTCTACATTTCCCTGTGCCCACAGCGTGCAAGGCACACTCCTTGGCCCAGCATTCAAGCTCTTCAGGCTCCCCGCTTCCCAGGGTCATCTGCTTTCTACCCAATCATCGCTTCCATTATTTCTGCGCCACCTGATGGCTTCTAGATTCCCCAGATCGGCCATGCCTTTTTATCCTCCAGGGACTTGCTCTCACTACCCCCTACATCTGCAAGCCTGTCCTCCTCCTTTGCCTAGTAAACTCTTACTCATCCATCAAAACCCAGATCAGTCAAAGATTTCCTTCTCTCTAAGGTCTGTTGTGAATCTCCATGTGGAAACACAACAGGTTTTTTGTTTAATCGATAAGAGTGCTAAATTTCAGTGTGCAAGAAACCAGCCTCCACATTTGTACAAAAAAATCTCTCTCAATCTTCATGTATCCGTGTATCAAAGTGTTAATGGTACTTACTACTGCATAGGAGATGGTAGAGTTATAGCTACATTTTCTTTTATCTTCTTTCTGTTTATCTGTATTTTTATTTTCTATAATAAACGTGGATTACTTGTATAAATAAACAACAACCCAGCGAATACAGCTAGAGTAGAAAGAGATGAGGATAAAGAAATTGCTAAAAAAAACAGCTGAGAGACCATTGGAAAGCTCACCAGCCACGGATTTGCGCCCTGTTCCCAGGGGTGACTGGGTCAGTGCCCATCCACCCCTCAGCAGCAGGAAGATGGTTATTTTCCACATGTATGGTCTCCCTTTCATAATATTTTTTATATATGGCTCTCAGCATATGTCCCCTCATACTCTACCACACTTTTCATATGTGTTTTTTCTTTTTAAAATAGAAGTTGTACCTTTGTTTCAAGGATTTTGTGCGGGAAAGCTACAAAACAAATAGCACGAGGGCTCCTCTCTTGACACCTTGTGAGGGCACCAGAGTGTAGCCTGCTCCGTCCCCCATTCATCCAAGGTCTCTCTGACTGTGCAACTCAGCGGAAGCCTGAAATTCCCCAAACGTAGGTTTTAAAGATGCTGATGGACATAGATCAGCCTACCTCATGCCTCTCACCTCCGCCGACATTGGTCCATGATTTCTCAACTCCAGCCACCCTGAGTTTCTTTGTTTCTCAAAAGGAATATTCCATTCTATTCCTCTGGGCTGCTTCACCTGCTTCCCTCTGCCTGGCGTGCTCTCTCCCCTCCTCTGCCTGGCTGCTATCTCAGATGCCACCTCCTTCTGAAGTCTTCCTTCAAGCAGAGTTTGTTGCTGTCTCCTCTGCGTTCTCAAAGCACTGTGTCAGGGTTGTATGTTTCTCTGTGTTGTTACAGTGTGCTTGGATTTGGGCACAGGGTACTGCAACATGGGCTGATTACATGTGCTTTCAAGGTGGCATCATATTTCAACAGTTATGAGAAGGTGTGTGTGTGTGTATGTGTGTGTGTGTGTGTGTGTGTGTGTGTGTGTGTTTGCTTCCCTCCTGCCCTTATTCCTTTCCATTCTATACTTGTGACAATGCAGGGGAACAGACAGACGACACAAGCTGTGAAGCTAGAGGATGTTTTCTGATGTGACACAGGAAGTGTCACAGAACTTGTTTCTATTCAATGCGGGAATCCATATTCAGTTACCCTTCCTGCCACCGAGAACTGAGGAGGAAGTTAACTAGCTCTTATCTCTGTGAAAATACATACAGAAGGCCAGCCCAAGTGCAGGTGTGCAGAGTACCCAGATTAGAGGTATCCAAAGCCCCAGGCCCTGTAAACAGGGAGAAGAGCCATTTCTGGCCAAAAAATGATTAACAACTGCTACAGTACAAGGAGTATTTGGAGGAGTAAACCTCTGTGGCAACAAGCATTGATTAAAAGAAAGGAAAAAAGGAACTTTGAGAGTTCTATATATGGAGACCGAAAGTGACCTGTGAGGAGTCATAAGGAATAAGAAACCATCAACCCAGTGTGGAAGAGTGTGAGGACAAGAAGAGGAACAGCGAGAAGAAGGCTTGGCCCCAGCCCTGAGCCAGGGCTCCCCCTCCCAGGGCCCAGAGCAGAGCAGAGCCACTGCCTTTAGTTCTAGGCAGCTGGGGGCTGAGGAGGGAGGGCAGGGGAAGGAGGGAGGGGAGGGGGACAAGAGAGAAGAAAGAGGAAGGGGACAGGGAAGAGGGGGGGAAAGAGGAAAATGAGGGGGACGAAGAAGTGAGGAAAGGGGGAGTGGGTTGAACTGTGTTCCCCTCAAGAAGAAATGTCTAAGTTCTAATCCCTGGTCCCTGTGAATGTGACCTTATGTGGAAATAGGGTCTTTGCAGATATGATTAGGCTAAAGTTTTTTTTTTTTTTTTTTTTTTTTTTTTTTTTTTTTTTGCGGTACGTGGGCCTCTCACTGCTGTGGCCTCTCCCGTTGCGGAGCACAGGCTCCGGACGCGCAGGCTCAGCGGCCATGGCTCACGAGCCCAGCCGCTCCGCGGCTTGTGGGATCTTCCCGGACCGGGGCATGAACCCGCGTCCCCTGCATCAGCAGACAAGACTCTCAACCACTGCGCCACCAGGGAAAGCCCTGCTAAGGATCTTGAGATGCAATTCTCCAGGATTTAGGGTGGGCCCTAAATCCGATGGCAGGTGACTTTATGAGAGAAAGGAGAGGAGGGTTCCACACAGACCCAGAGGCCTGTGGATGCGTCTACAAGCCGAAGACGGCTGTAGATGGTCAGCAACCACCGGAAGCTGGGAGAGAGCCATTTGAGTAGGTTTTCCCTCAGGGCCTGTGGAAGGGATCAACCCTACCAACACCTTGGTTTTGGAATTCTGGTTCTGAACTTCTAAGATAATACATTTCTGTTGTTTTAAGCCAGTCAGTTCGTGGTAATTTGGTACAATGGCCACAGGAAGCTCAGACAGAGGGAGAGGATGAGGGAAAGAAGAGGAAGAGGAGGAAGGAGAAGGGGGAGGGCCGCAGGGGCTTCTAAGGGGCAAAGTCTGGAGGCATTGAAAGGGCAAGAAAGACTGAAGTGGGAGAGATGCTCCATGTGCCTGGAAAGTGAGGGACAGGAGGCCGTGATGGGGATGAACCTGGGGATCGGCAGGGCCCGTCTGTGAAGGGCTTTGAATGTCACACCAGTGGGTTAGGGGTTGATGAACTACAGCCTGAGGCCGGATCTGGCCCTCTGCCTGTTATTGTAAATAAAGTTTTATTGGAAGATAGACATACCCGTTCATTTATACCTTGTCTCCTTTTCAGCTGTGATGGTAGAGTTGAGTAATTGCCACAGAGACCATCTAGCTATCAAAACTTAATGTGTGGCCCTTTGTAGAAACGCTGCTGACCACTGCAAGAAGATATTCTTCCAGGCTCAAGAATTCCACGGCGCCCCCGGCCACCTCCACCAGATAAGAGGGGCGGAAGTTAGCACCGCCCCAAGGTGGTGTTGCCTGGACTCTCATTGCTGACCCCACTTCTGCTCCAGGTGGGTGGCCACTACTTCTGGTTTTTTTCACCTTTGCCTCCCCAGCCTGCCGCCTGGCCCAGAGTAAGCACTCAGCAATGATTCACTGAGGGACTGAATGGCCCATGAATGGACAAGGGAAGATATCTGTGTCCCTCCCAGGCCAGAAGATCCACACTGGTTTACCCACTGAAGTGGTCCCTTCTTTGCCCATCTTCCTCTCCCCTTTCCCCGCCGGGACTCGCAATTTCCCTGCAGAGGGTCATCAGTGGGACAGGTGCAGAGATGATCTCTTTCTTTCCAGGGTCTGATCCTCCAGTATAAAGTCACTTCCTCCTGACTGGGTCTCCCTGGACTTTGAGGACCCCCGAACTCTGGGGGGCTTTCCTCTCTCAGGAGGAGTGAGCGGGCAGCTGGGCTTAGCATCCCTCCAAATTGGGAGACCCTCTTGGATTTTTCCACGGAGGCTGGGGAAGGTCCAAGCCTTAGATTATGAGGGTCCCTGTGAGAGTAGGAAGCTGTGGGGAGGGACCTGGGTCCCTGCCATGAGAAATGAGGGAGGCCCAGCACTGGCCTTGGTCTGGATCGCCGACCTGGCCCCAGATCTGGCCCTTATTGCTCTGTAGCACCGAACAAGCCAGTTTGCCTCTCTGGACTCCAGCCTCCTCAAAAAAACGGTCCTTGGACCACCTGCGTCAGACTCACTTGGGAGAGCTTGCTAGAATAGATTCCTGGCCTCCACCCTAGACTGGAGGCAGAGTCTTAGGTGCCAGGCCTGGAATGCTGCCTCTTCACAAGCTCCCTAGGGGATTGGGATCCTGAGGTAACGCTTTGCAGTCAACCTCCAGGAGCCCCTCTGTGAAGCCCTTTACGTGGAGACAAAGAGGAGTTTATTCCTCTGTTGTTATTATTGGGACAGGGGAGGGCCCTGGATGCACCTCTTCTGTCCTGTTGCCCATTCCCTGAGGGCTCCTGCATGCTGTGTGTGTGTGTGTGTGTGTGTGTGTGTGTGTGTGTGTGTGTGTTTGGTGGGGAACAGGACAGAGGTGGAGAGGCATCAGCTGGGCCACCAGCACTGGCGGGGGTGGGGCCTCCTGGGGGGCAGTGAGAGGTGGAGGTGGCGAGTAGGTCCTGCCCCGCCTGGCACGGACACCCCTCTGCAGGGAGGAAGCTTCTGCCATGGAAAATGCCCACGAGTGACACCACCAAGGCTTTTGCGCAAGCAGCTTCTTGTGGAATCGATCATGGCATGTCGGAGCGGGGAGGGCCCTTAGGAATTTTCTAGCTCTGCACTGTCGTGTTCCAGATGAGGAAACGAAGGCCCAGCCAGGGCAGCGGCTTGCCTGAGGTCCTCCAGTGCATCGGTGCCAGACCAGGTCTTAGGGGCCAGGTTTCTGGAGTCCCAGCTTCCTGCCCTCCCCGCCCAGCCTAGCATCTCACAGACTCCAGCTCTTTGCAGTTTGTGCAAGTTACCTTTATAGTTTCTGACATGCTGGCATCTCACCTGCATTATTACTTACTTCACATTTAAACAGACTTTTTTTTTGGTTTACCTAAATAAATACACTTATTTTAAAAGAAAACCTCACATCATGACCACAAGTGGGTAAATGGTATCATGTCTCATAAATAGAAGGTTAGTGTAGAAATCATTACAGAACGATTGACATAAATAATCTTTGTAGACAGGAGTAAAGATGCAGATGTAGAGAATGGACTTGAGGACACGGGGAGGGGGAAGGGTAAGCTGGGACGAAGTGAGAGAGTGGCATGGACATATATCCACTACCGAATGTAAAATAGATAGCTAGTGGGAAGCAGCTGCATAGCACAGGGAGATCAGCTCGGTGCTTTGTGACCACCTGGAGGGGTGGGATAGGGAGGGCGGGAGGGAGATGCAAGAGGGAGGGGATAAGGGGATACATGCATACATATAGCTGATTCACTTTGTTATACAGCAGAAACTAACACACCACTGTAAAGCAATTATACTCCAATAAAGATGTTAAAAAAAAAATCTTTGTCTGCCTGCCCCTCGAAGTCATCTTGAAAACCACCACGGCGACCCTTACGAATCTTGGACGTGCTGAATTCCAGCCCAGCGGGGAGACGGATGGATTTAGGCCACTTTCAGGAATACTCTAGAGTGGATGGTCTCAGACCACCAGGGTTCAGTTCTAATGCTACCCACTCTGCGGTTTTTGCAGGTGATTTGTCTTCCTGGTTTCATCAGCTCTAAGGCAGGGCTCACAACTGGATATGGATAGAACAACGGCCGTGAGATTGCCATGAGAGCCGTGGAGTACCGTCCAATCTTACGACTGCTATTTTCGTAAGCGCTCACTGGGGGGTCTCCTCTGGGTCCAGCGGGATGGCTGGCGTGAAACATGCCAGCAGCTTCAGGGGAGGTTTAGAATGACTGGCCTCCTTTTTGCCATCAGCCAATGTCAGGCTAGGAGAAGGCAAGCTGCTCTGGGAGGGGAAATCAGATCTCTCTCTTTCTCCGCAGCAGAGAGGACAGACGTGGATTTTATGTAGCTGCAGCAGGAGAGACTCTGGTTAGACCCTTAGAAGAACGGTTTCTGTGAATGCTCATGGCTCATTCAATCCACTGGAAGATACTAATGAACTTCTCTACATTAAGCTGGGGCCCTTTCCTATTGATAGGCTGAGCTACTGGGAAAGCTGCCAGCTCCCCGGGGACGTGTTGCCCGCCAGGGTCTTTCTCTTGGCCCGCCTCTGAGCACAATCTCCATCTTGGGAGACTTGACTCGGTTGGAGGGATTGGAGCTCCATGCTCGGTAGGAGAAGACATCATGGGCCCCCCCGAGCTTCCTTTCCTTGGATTAAAGGGGTGGAAAGGAAAGAGGACTGGGACCCTTTTGTGAGATACTCCAGGCTCATCTCCTATCAGACTCCGGTGGGCCCTCGAGACATCACCAGCTCCATTTCCTCCGTCACTCAGCCGTCTCACCAAGGGTGAAGCTGAGGCCAGAGTGGAAAGGCACTTTGCCAAGGTGGCTCAGCAGGCCGGGGGAGAGGTGACACTGACTGCTGACTCCTGACTCTTAGCGTGTGTGTGCCCTCCTCCAGCCCTCCTCCAGCTGGCTCTCAAGCAGGGGCCTGGGATCTGGTCATTGTTATTTGGGGGCAAGCCCTGGGGTGGGCACTGGCCTGGGGTGTGATCAGGGTGGGCAGATCCGGGGCACAGCTTCAGCCACTAGAGGCCGTGCAGGCTGAACTCTGCTTACGTAGGGAAAGAACATGACAGACCGAGCAGGTGTTTGGGGGCGGCTGGGTCTCGGGTCCTCTGCTTTGTGACTTGGGGCATCACCCACCTCTTCCCTTTATAGATGAGTTTCCACATCTGTCAAGTTATGATAGTTATGCTTTTCTACTGAAGTTAAAGAAGAGACGTGCACAGCCCCTGGGGCAGTGCCGACCACACTGTAAATGCTGAATGAATGAACGATAACTCTTAGCTGTGGCCTGGTTACAGGAACGAGCCCCAGGTCCCCGCATCCTGCAATGAACCGAGGCTTGGTCCGCATTGAAACAGCCGCAGTGCCGGGCTGGGTAGAAGAGTATTTACGGCTAACAGCCCAGTGCCTAACATCTCTGAATTTTGAAGGCTTCTCTTCTGTTGGGAGCTTCCTCTCTGCCTGAGTGCAGCTGGGTCTTGGAGACCCAGGAGCAGATGAGAAATGGCCAGAAGACACTTACCCTGGGGCTGGTCGTGCGGGGGTCTCTCCGGCCCAGAGTCTGCAGCTGCTGCTTGCCCGGTGCCCTGTCCATCTGCCCCTTCTGGCCTGACTGCATCTCTCCTCTCAGCCGGCCTCTTTAAGATCTCCTCGATGGAGAAGGACAGGCCCCGCTTCTTTGGGGCCTCACAGCACCCCGAGCTCTTCTTCTCCATCCCCCCATGGAGAGCCGGGCCGGCCTTGGCACCCTCCGCGGGCGGCTGCAAGGGGGGCAGAGGGGCCTATGCCAGTGGAGGGTGGCGTTCTTCCTTTCCCGAAGCTCCTGGAATCAAGAGAGTGAGCAGAGGTGGATCCTCGTGTGGGACTGTCCAAGCAGGGTTATGTCTCCACGGGGACTTCCATGGGTCACCTCAAAACACCCTGGGATCAAGGAGGCAGGTCACGTCGGGAACACTGGAAGGGGCTGAACCCTGTGCCCGGGGGCTCAGAGCCCTCGCCAGCTCCACGTCGAGGGAGTCACCATTGCCAAACTGGGTTCAGCTCTACTGCAGCGAGTCTTCTCCAGGGTGGTCACCTGCACAATCGCCAGCGTAGGCCGGGGACCCCGAGGTCACGGACAGTGGGGAACATGGCAAAGAGCTGGAGGGAGGAGGGAGCCTGCCCCGGGGAGATCTGGAGGTGGGGTGTCCACCTTCGCCCTTTCCGCTGGCTCCAGCCAGGCCTCTGGAAGGCTGGGGTGCCACTGGCGGGCCCCAGGTGCCCAACTCAGTCCTGGGCCACGGTGCAGCTGGAGGGGCGCTCCCAGAAACCCTCCTGGGTTTCTCTTGCTTCCGCTGCTCCCAGACTCCAGAGTAGACCTTCCAGAATAGCTGTGCTTTGGCTGCCCTGCAGATGGAGGCTTTGGAAGGGGGTCACTGGGTCACCACTGCCAGGCTGGCTCTCTTCGACGGGGCTGCGCTGAGTACTGGTGTCTGAGTCTCCCCTGGCATCTCTGGTCCGACCATCGCTTTCTTCTGTTCTCTCCCTGACTTCACTGCACAAGCCTGTCCATTGGCTCCGGGCCCGGGGTGCCTCTCCCTTCCTTTTGGGGTCCTTTCTTCCCCCCCTCCTATTTGCGTGCCTCTTACTTGCCTCCTGAGACTGCACTGAAGGGGCACCTTCTCTTTGTCCAGGAAACTGTCCCCGGGGAGCTGATAGGCACCGACCCGTCCTTGCCAGGAGTTCTGTTCGCAATTACTGTGTAACCAGGGAGGAGGAGAAGACGGCTGATAAGAGAGGAAACTCTCCACCCTCTTTACGGCCGGGGATGCAGGTGTTGGGGGAAAGGGGTAAGAAGCAGAGGGAGACTGAAGGGTGGGGATTGGGGGTCCCAGGGAGGTGTGTGCAGGGGAGCTGGCCAGGCCAGAGCAGGACAAGGGAAGGTGGGAACAGCATGGCCAGGAAGTGTCCCCAGGCCCCATAACATGTGTTTACTCAGCAGGGAGAATTTATGGGTCACACGTAGGCTGGAGGCTGGGCCAGGGTGTGGTCTGCTTGGTGCTGGCCGAGGGCAGTCCCTCTAAGATGTGCTGTCCTGGACTTGCAAATATCAGAGCGAGAGGGGTCTCCTGAGGTCCTCATGGGGTGTGTGGGGAAACTGAGGCCCAGACCACGGCACAGTCTCATCTAAGCAGGCCTTTGGGGAGCTCCAGGGTGCCAGGCTGGCCACAAGGTGCCATCTGAATGAGGGTGACGGATACCCTGGGAGAGACTGGGAGCACGAATGGGGCATTAGAATCCAGACCTTCTCTCGGAGGGAGGGGGAAGGGGAAGGCCGATCCTTACTCCCTGAGGAGGGCGAGTCAGAGCAAAGAGCATCTGTCCTGTTTCAGGAGCCGTGGCCCTGGGAAGGCTCAGGTGGTCTGGTCTAGCTCGGGGAGGCTGCCACCGCTGCTGGTCTAGCTCGGGGAGACTGCCACCGCTGCAGTCACAGGTAAACGCCCAAATCTTGGGAGCTTCACTGCTTACTCATGTCACAGTCAGTGTAGTTGAACATCCCTTTGGGAACCCAGGCTCCTTCCAGACTGTGATGCTACCCGGATTCAGGATTTCCAGGGAAGTGGAGAGAGCAGAGGAGGGAATGGTAATGAGTCAGCAGTGGAAGCGGTTAAGTGACTTCTGTTCATATTCTGTGACCAGAATGAGTCATAAGGCCTTGTCTAGGTGCTGGGAAGGGGACTTCTCGTCTGGGCCAGGAGGAAAGTAGCCCAGCTGGGTTGGTGCACAGGGAAATGCCTCCTTTACGGCCAGGTGGCCAGAGTCCCACAGGAGTCAAGCCCCCTGTTGGCGGCCAAAGGAGTTGTTGCATTGGGAGGGTGGGTCTCCTTCTGCTTGGGGCGGAGAAGGTGTGATGGACACTTGCGGCGGCGGGTGAGGAGGGGGGACAGGGACTCCAGGGGCTGAAGCAGCAGAGGGGAGGGAGGGCCTGGAGTCAGGCGCTGTGCACGCACTGCCTCATCTAATCCACCCAACAGCCCTATGAACTGCGGTCGCTCATGCAATTTTACAGCTGAGGAGATGTGCCCAGAGGTGAGTGGCGGCTTACAGGGCTACGCAGCTAACCCGTAGAAGAAGCAGCAGTCAGACCCAGGTGAGTCCAGCTCTGAAACCCACACTCAGCTCCCTTTGCCATAATCCCCAGAGACCATCCGGTCCAAACTTCTCACCGTGCAGATGAAGAACCACATCTCAGAGAGAGAAGTTTCCAGAGTCACACCTGTTCTTTTCGGCAGCTCATTAGAGTTCCTTGTATTCTCTCTCTCCCTCTGGGGTGAGCCTCACCCTGGGCTCTTGTGGTGTGGACCTGGACACTCGCTCTCCTTCCTGACCATCACCCCACAGCCTGGGCATTCCTACGTGTGTTCATCCCCACAGATGTTTCTTGAGTATCTACTATGTGCCACTCACTAGATGGCACGTAGAGATGCAGATGAGTGAGCCACAGACCCTGCCCTGAGGGACACACACTCTAGGGTGGGGAGTGTGTCGGGGAGGGGAGAAGAGGGCAGACAGGCCAGTGAGTGGCCAAGTGGTCACTTTGGTGGAAAGTGGTCAGTGGTCAGTATCAGAGGAGTAACTCTGTGCAGCTCTTTGGATCAAAGAAAGCTTTGACGTGGAGGAAGGAGAGAAGGGGAGCCGTCGCACAAGTTCCCTCAGTCTACCCTAAAACACACGAGCAAGGAAAGACACCTGGCTGCACGGTGCAGTGTTGCTAGTTCATTGATGGGAGAGAGATTTTATTGTATGAAGAGGCATTTAGGAAGAACATGCTGGAAAGGTATGTTGGAGCCATCTGTTCATTTATATGTCCATCCATTTGCCATTTTCAACAACAAGGCTGGTCTTGGAGGGTAGTACGTGAAGCGAAATAAATCAGACAGAGGAAGTCAAATACTGTATGATTATCACTTATAGGCAGAATCTACAAAATACAACTAACTAGTGAATATAACAAAAAAGAAACAGGCTCACAGATATAGAGAACAAACTAAAGGTTACCAGTGGGGAGAGGGCAGGGGAGAGGGGCAAGATAGGGGAAGGGGATTAAGAGGTACAAACTACTATATATAAAATAAATAAGCTACAAGGATGTATTGTGCAACACGGGGGATACTGCCAATATTTAATAATAACTATAAATGGAACAGAACTTTAAAACATTGTGAATCACTATGACCATATAATATTGTACATCGACTAGAACTCAATAAAAAAATATTTTTAAAGCACCCACAATGATGTGCCGCACTGTGACTGCAGTGCTGGAAAGACAGCTGTGATCAAAACAGACCAGCCCCCCTCTGCTCATGGAGCTTACATTGGAAGTAGATAGTAAACAGGTAATGAATAAATGTCCAATGATGTATTTTCCATTTGTGACCACGTTGTAAAGAAAACAAAACAGGATGTTGAGCTGGAGAGCGAGCGGGTGAGGGAAGGTACTTTAGTTTTTTCAGATTTGACTTTTATCCCACAGGTGACACAGAGCCGTGGGTGTTTCTGTGAGCGATGGTTCATGAACCCGACCATAGGGCTAAGGGGAGTATCCACCGGGGATTTGAATAAGTCAGAGATGACTTACGGGGTGTGTGTGTTGGTGTCTGGGGGGAAGTGTGTATCAGGATGGGCTCTGTTGCAAGTTACCAAACACCCAACTTGAAGCGGCTTAAACGGTAGGGGTCTGTTAGCTCACAGGAGAATATTTGTAGGTTGGAGGCTCCAGAGCTCGTTCATTTGGGCGCAGCAACAATGCCGAGGGCGGGCACTTTCCATCTTTCTCCTCTGCCATCCCCAGTGCACTGGTTTTGTCTTTGAGCTTGTCCCCCGTGGCTGGGGATGGTCTCTGCAGCTCCAGGCTTTATGGCTTCACACACTCATCCCAAGGCTGCAGGGGAAGACTGGCCTTTTCTCACTCTTTTCATCACAGAGGAAGACATTTTCCAGAAACCTCCAAGTGGATTTCCTTTATTCCCCTTGGCCAGGACTGTGACACGTGCTCACACTTAAACCCATCGCTAGCAGAAAGAGTGAACCAGCCGTGGGGATCTCATTATTCACCGTTCGCTCCCTGGGACGCTGCAGTGGGGCTGCCTGCCGTCATCCCTCTGCTGCTCCGTTTCTGGATAAAACCAGGGGCCCGTTGGGCAGAAAGAAAGCAGCTCATTTATCGCTGTAGCGGGGATGAACCGCAGTGCGTGTGTGGCAGACCTAGTGGGTTTTGCTTTGGGATGTTGTGTCCGGAAAGGTGTGTGACCATGTGTTCTGGGGATGGGGGCTGTCCTCAGCGACGTGCACATTGACTAATTCCCTCCTAAGATGCGGGGAAAGAAGGAAGAGAGGAAGGCAGGAGGAAACAGCACTCCTCCGGTCCTCCCCTCCTGGTTACCCTTAAATGTACTCACACTGCTCATAGCTGGACCATTTCCTAAGTCCTCTTCGTATTGGTGTGTCTGATGTTTGCAGCCTCCCCAGAAAGTGGAAGTTACTCTCCCTGTTGTGCAGTCAAAGGGACTGAAGCCTGAGGATGGAAGGGACTCACCCAAGGTCTGTCTGGTAGTTACCAGCGAGGTAGAGTCCCAGCTTGAACCCAATCTTTCTATGACCCATCCTAACCTGTTTGACCCCTGCACCCCCATGCTGCCTCTTTGAGTTATTTCAAAATTCTGGGTTTTAAGAAGGAACTCCCCAGAAAGTTTCTGTATGGAGACCTCAATGGGTTGGTGGCTGAGAGGTTTGAGGTTGGAGGTGGGGGGTTCCCATTCTATTCTCTCCAGAGTAATTTTTCAGGGTCTAGACTTCTGTGCATCAGGGATTCTGTGGGCTACTTTATATAGGCTGAGGGATCGGAACAAGAATATAAAGATGGCCCATCATGGGATGGCCTGGTGAGAAGATCAGGAGTTCTCAGTGGACCCCTGTCCTTGCACTATTTGTACTTGAGACTTGGCATTTGACGTGGTCTCTTGGGGGAACTGAGATGCTTAGAACTGACATTTTGAGCTTGTGTTTGATTCTTTTTCACCCTGGATTCTGTTGAGAGCATTCAAAGCCCTTCGGTAGTCTGCCGGGTCTTTATGTTCCCTTACTTGGGAATGAGAACTTGTCCTTCCAGGCAGGCTGGGCATATGCTATAGGTGCCTTAAAATGGAGAGTGGAGATACTCAGTGCACAGGACAGAACACAAGGCTCTTTCCTTTCTGCATTTGGTAACCAGAGGGGCTGGACCTGGTTTAAAGTTGATTCATATCTCTCTGGTCAGGTATGTGCAGTCTGCTTGGACCTTGGGTTGTGTGTGATGGTCAAAATCCTCTATTTCCATCATGTATTTAAAGTCAGTCATACGTAGAAAACAAGCTTATGGGTACCAAAGGGGAAAGGTGGAGGGGAGGGAAAAATTGGAAGTTTGGGATTGACATATACATACTACTATGTTTAAAATAGATAACCAACAAGGACCTACTGTGTAGCACAGAGAACTCTGCTCAGTGTTCTGTAATCACCTAAATTGGAAAAGAATTTGAAAAAGAATAGATACATGTATGTGTATAACTGAATCCCTTTGCTGTACACCTGAAACTAACACAACACTGTCAATCAACTATATCCCAATATAAAATAAAAATTTCAAAAAATCTTCTTTAATTACCTTTAGTCATGTATTACAGTTTTCAGGGTAGAGGTTTTCCCACATCTTTTGTTGTATTTATTTCTAAGTGATCTATGTTACTTTTAGCCTCCACTGTAAGTGGAATTGTTTTGTTCATTTCACTTTCCAAATGTTTGGTGTTCATATATATAAAAACATAAATTTTCTATATTGAAGAAAACATAGAGTCAGTCATAATAACCTCAGAAGACCAGTAGGTCAATATTGGCGCAGGGCTTGCAGGGGTCAGCTTGAACCGCCTTGATTATCTATAGATCGTATCTCCTGTAGATGGCTGTATCAAGCAGTTCGTCACCAACGGATTTATAGGGTCTAGTGTTTCTGAGTATTAGTGCACGGCATGGATCTGGGAAATTTTCCACTCAGGGCTTCATTCAGCAAACATTCATCTGGTACCTACTATGCGTCAGATACTAGGCTAAGGAGGAGGAATATATTAAGACCAACGTGACTCCTGTCCAGATAGGGTTATGATCAGAGAGGGGACATGATAAGCAAGCAGCCAAATAGATCCTGCAAATTACGGTAAACAGTTTGAAGGCGAGAGTGCTGTCAATTGTATTACAGTGAGCCGGTCTTATTTTTTTTACAATGTTTAGGAAGGTGATGTTCAGACAGGGACAAAGTGATAATATCCATCCCACCTCAACCACAGGTATGGCCAGGCCCGTTAGAACTCATGGTTATACCTCAAAGGATGGGGGCATTTCAAAGAGAGGAATGGAATTTTCAAATTGGTTGAAGTTGCTTTTCTGAGAATCTCTTGAAATGCCTTGGGTTTTACCCCTTCACCCATTATCGACGGAGTTGCCGGTAAATGAAAACTGGCTTTGCTGGCTCCATGTGGATTTTGTCATTGTAGTTCTTGGTTTGATAAAGGCTGTCAGAAAGGAAAAAGAAAATAAATGAACTAAGAAATAAAAACAATTCTTAAACTGTGACCAAAGAAGTGAGTTGATGTATGAAGAGGAGTTGGGAGGCTTATTCGAGTTATAATAAAATTTAAGTCTTGCTGTGCCATGGTAGGGCATCTCGCTGGGGCTTCGTCCCCAAGGATGTGATTCAGGGGATGCTGACTGGTCCTCAGCATCGAGATGAACACGTTAGCACTGGGTAAATCCTATGTGGCAAGTTTTCCCTCTCTAGAATTGGAAGAAATGACTGTTTCTTTTTTTTTTTTTTTGCGTTATGCGGGCCTCTCACTGCCGCGGCCTCTCCCTTTGTGGAGCACAGGCTCCGGACGCACAGGCTCAGCGGCCATGGCTCACGGGCCCAGCCGCTCCGCGGCATGTGGGATCTTCCCGGACCGGGGCACGAGCCCGTGTCCCCTGCATCGGCAGGTGGACTCTCAACCACTGCACCACCAGGGAAGCCCGAAATGACTGTTTCTTTAGGTAAGTTCTAGATGGGGCGGTTGGCTTGTAGGGTTTATGTTGTATGGAAATAAGACATCTTTAAACTCTTGACTCCCACTGTCGTGGTGAGATGAAAAACTCAGGGAAAGGACAGATTGAGACCCATCTCACCACCCAGGCTACAGCTTAGAACCCCCTGGGGGGAGCTTTCACAAAATTCTCCATGGCTCAGCCCCACCCACACCAGTATGTCAGAATCCCTTGGTGAGGAAGATCGTGTACAACTCAATCTTATTTATTAATTTATTAATTTACTTTTGCCTGTGTTGGGTCTTTGTTGCTGTGCGCAAGCTTTCTCTAGTTGTGGCGAGCGGGGGTTACTCTTCGTTGCGGTGCGCAGACTTCTCCTTGCGGTGGCTTCTCTTGTTGTGGAGCACGGGCTCTAGGCACCGGCTTCAGTGGTTGTGGCTTGCAGGCTCAGTAGTTGTGGCGCACGGGCTTAGTTGCTCCGCGGCATGTGGGATCTTCCCGGACCAGGGCTTGAACCTGTGTCCCCTGCATTGGCAGGTGGATTCTTAACCACTGGGCCACCATGGAAGCCCCTATAATTCAATCTTAATAAATGCTTATGGGAGAAGAGATGCTGGGATACGGTTCCCCTTAGCAGGGATCTGGAGTGTGGGTTCTGAAGACCAGTTCTGAATTGATGCCCTAAATCAGTGCTTCTCAAAGCTCAGTGTGTGTCCACATTCCCTGGGAATCTTATTAAAATGCAGATTCTGATTTGTTCCACCTGGGCTGGAGCCCAAGCCTTGGCCTTTCTAACAGCTCCCAGGTGGATTCAGATGCACACCTGGGGTAGCCAAGCCCTAGATGATATGTGGAATTAAGCACCATGACACTGGAGAAGCATTTCCTTAGAGCAGGACTCTCAACCTTGGCGGAATATTCATGTCACCTGGGTGAGTTTTATAAAATACCCATGCTGGGGCTCTACCCCTAGAGAATCATTC
The DNA here is from genome assembly GCF_011762595.2 of Tursiops truncatus. Lineage (NCBI taxonomy): Eukaryota > Metazoa > Chordata > Mammalia > Artiodactyla > Delphinidae > Tursiops > Tursiops truncatus. The sequence goes on from NC_047044.1 coordinate 12,482,995, forward strand.
AACTATTGGGGGATGGGCCCGGGCATCAGCTATTTTTAAATGTTTTCCAAGTGATTTTAATGTACAGCTAGGTGTAGGAGCCTCTGCTCTAGAGGATTCTTTTTTTTTTTTTTCTTTTTTTTTTTGGCCGTGCACGGCATGCGGGATCTTAGTTCCCCGACGGGGGATTCAGTCCGTGCCCCTTACAGTGGAAGCGCGGCGTCTTAACCACAGGACCGCCAGGGAAGTGGCACTTAATAGAAATAAAATGCGTGCGTGTGAGTATCTGTTGCTGTGCAGTAAGTTACCCTAGACAATGTCTGTGACGTCACGCGGTTACTGAGGACCAGAAATCCAGGAGTGGCTTAGCTGGGTGATTCTAATACGGGGTCTTTCGTGAGGCTGTAGTCAAGACGTCGATTTGGCTGCCGTTCTATGAAGGTTGGACGGTGGCCAGAGGACCTGCTTCTAAGAAGGTTCATCCACATGGGTGTTGCCTGGAGGCCTTGGTTTCTCACTATGCAGGATCCTCCGTAGGGCTGCTCACAAATTAGCAGCTAACTTCCTTTAGAGTAAGTGACGAGAGAGAAAGAGAGAGAGAGGGAGATGGAGAGATTGAGAAAGAGACCAAGGCAGAAGCAGCAGTGTCTTTTGTAACCTAATTTTGAGTGACATACCATTGCTTCTGATATATTCTACTAAAATAATACTGTAGTGTTTCTTTAAGGAAGCCATACGGGGCATGTGGTAAGGTGACATTCACCAACTTGTGAATTACTTGAACCTAGAAGACGCCTTGCATTCTGTAAACTGGTCATAGACAGGCATGTGGTGTTCACATTTAGAGATGCACACAAAAAGTTACATAAACATTGACATCATAATGGTAAATGGACTTAAACAAAAATATTCTGTGGGTCACACAGACCAACCCTGATACAGTGTGGGAGGGGGTCACTAGAGGGTGTGACTTATCAGGAAGAAGGAATCACTGGGGGTCCTCTTGCAGACGGCTACCACAGTGTGCACGCAAGTAATTTAAAACGTTTTAGCGTCACATAAAAAAATTTAAAAAAGAAAAGGTGGCATTAATTTTAATGATACGTTTTATTTGCCCAACATATCCAAATATTATAATAATATCAATATAATCAATATAACATTATTTTGCATTCTTTTTTATACTAAGTTTGAATTCTGATGTATACTTTACATTTACCCCTCATCTCTATTAGGACTTGCCCTGTCTCAAGCGTTCATTAGCCAGTCGCATATTTTCCTTAATTCTACAGGTAGCCTTGTCTGGATGGACCCAGAGGGTAGATTATCCCACTTCGTAAAGGCTCATCCTCTATTTCCCCCCAAATGACAGACCTATTGGTTCACTTGCTATTCTAACTAAATCACCTGTCAATTTCCCCTTTTAGAAATGGCAAGTCTGGGTTTCTCTGGCTGATGCTTTGTATGAAGAAGCCCTTGGGTTTTCAGCCTATTTATTCCACACGATTGACTTTTCTTATGCCACTGGTGCAAAAATCTGTCAGGAACAGTATAAGAATTGCAGGAGCAATGACTGATTTTGACCTTTGACTCAGTGGAGAGAAACTAATTATGTGGAGAGAAACCAATTATGGGCTAACCTAGAAGTGCTGGTGTTCATCCCCACCCTGCCACGGGCCCTGAGACAGAATGTGCCCCTTAGCACCGCCTGAGGGCTGGCGTTGGGAGGAATCGTGTCCTGACGAAGCAGACCACGGTTTCAAACAGGGCACAAGAGCCGTGTGCTCTGGTCCCCGCTCCCTCTAACGGGTGCTTTATGACTTGAAAGAATTTTTGGATGAGCTGAATGAGTTGCCCTTTGCTATGAGGAACAGAAAGTTGAAAGTCTTTTCTATGCAAATGACATGGTTTTATTGTCAGAAACCAGGAATGGCCTCATTACTGTCAGGAAAAACTGGCTCAGGATGAACTGCTCCAACCCCCAATTGTCACTGTTGGCAGATGTCCTCCAACATCGAGTTGGCTTTTATTCAACAACCTGTGAATTGCATTCACTCATGTAGTCACTGAGGGCTACATTTTCGTACTCAGCCGTTTGCGGGACTCACCAGGAGGTGACACTTGCTTAACATTAGGTGTCTGTGGATGCAGTGTTAGGATTTCTCTAATGCCTTCTTGGGTGATTTGTAAAATGTACTTTGAAAAAAAACTTAAGCTAAAATTATTATGGCTCAACTTGATGGACTTGGACATTATTTCTTGGTGTGGGAATAGATCCAGAGCTGTTCTCTTAAGGATTACGGCTTTCCACAGGCATCCCCACAAGCTTTCCTTCGGGTATTCCCACATGTATTCTCCCAGGTATTCCCACAAGTATTCCCACAGGTATTACAACAGGTACTCTCCCAGGTATTACCAGAGTGTTCCCATATGTATTCCCATAGGTAGTCCCACAAGTATTCCCACAGGTATTCCCACATGTATTCCCACAGGTACTCTCACAGGTATTTCCATAGGTATTCCCACAGGCATCCCCCAAAACTTTCTTATTGGTATTCCCACATGTACTCTCACAGGTATTTCTGTAGGTATTTCCACAGGTATTCCTTCAAGTATTCCCACCAGTATTCTCAGAGGTATTCCCTAAAGTATTCCCACAGGTATTCCCACCAGTATTCTGAGAGGTATTCCCACAGGTATTCCTTTGGCCTCTCTCTGTGTCGAGGTAGGTCCACTTGATTGTCAATGCACATAGATCTTCCCTTAACTGGTAGCACAGTATGCCCATGCCACAGGTCAGTTCTTACTCCAGATTGTACCTTCAAACGTGTCTGCTCTCCACATTTCATCTCTACAGAGATGGAGGGAGAAGTCCTGGGAATTCCCCGGAGGAACTGGCTCTGGCTGAGGCTCACATGATATTTCCTTGATGAGAACACACAGTTACATTCTTCTCAGACCACCAAGCCAGGAGAAAAGCCTGCTTCTCTTGAGCACCTGAGCAGCTATCTAATTTTCAGAATCACTGTCATCCTGACCACTTGTAGGTAGTCGTGTTTCTGTTCTCTCTGTGGCTCCTGGGAAGCTAAGTTAAACACCTCATTTGACCTCTTGGACCTTAGAGTGTGTTGGACTTCCTTTTCTTCACCCTGGTTTCTTCATCAATTCATTACTTGAAAATATGTGCTGGGTTGTTCCGTACTCAAATAAACCTTCTCAACTCTTTTCCACAATGAGGCAGAGATGTAAATAAACACTAGTGTGAAGACGGGAACAATCCATCTGTCATCCTAGAACAACTCCTGAGTATTGAGGACTGGATCCCAGGTCTCCTGACTGCCTCACTGGTGTTCTCCTGTCAGACCATGATCTGGGCACATGAGTTTAACAAGAAGAGTTTAGCTTTTGTGGAAGCAACCCATTCCTCCTCCAACCGGTGGAAATCCTGGATAAAAATAACCACAAATTTCACACACAAGAGGGATCATAGTGTATTTATTTATTTTTTCTGTCGTGTAAATGGAGCCAGGAGTGTCAGGTCAGGGCTGGGCTGGCAGATTCACTATCATTAGGGTCTACGTACCTTAGTGTCAGCTTCCATCCTCGAGCTTGCCCCAGAGTCCAAGCTGGCTGCTGGGGCTCCGGACATCAAGTTCACATTCCAGGTAGAAGGGAAGAAGGACCAGTCTCTTAGCTTGGTCAGCCCCCTGTCAAGAGACTTTCTGGAAGGAAACTCATCCAATGACTTTCTCTTTCATCTCATTAAGCCTCCTCTCTTAGCTGAAGGTGGGACTAGGGAATGTAATCTAGAACCTGGGAACACTGGCACCATGAATAAGATTGGGGTTCTATTGTTAACAAGAAGGGAAGCAAGAATATTGCCTGACTACAGCTTGTAGTTTGGAGCTACAAGGAAAAAATCCCTTAAAAACTTAGAAAAGGAAGTGAGATGGCCTTTCTGGTGACAAACTTAATCATGAACAAATAAAACGCTGAAACAGAGAAGTGTAAAGGCAACTTAAGGAGACACAAAAGCTGGAACCTGTGAAGAAACGTGTCAATGTGAAAGGGGCTGGTCCACTCCCCAGGGCACAGAGAAAACCCTCAAAGGGGCAAACGTAGGAGGCCCCATTTCTTCCTGACCATTGGCAGCAGGGAGTGTAACCAAAGGGAGAATTTTAGAAAGTGGACTTTGGTTATGTTGGTACCACCGGGAAGATCCTACGCTTGAGATGGGTGTGCAACAGTTGTAACACTTGGGGTACAAGTTGTTATAAGATTAAACAGCCTCAACCCTCCCCTCACAAATGAGCATGCTGGGACCCAAAGAAATAAATCTATAACATGGCAGGTGATAAATACTATGAAGGAAAGAAAAAAACAAACAAAAAACAACAGAGTAAGGAGACGAGAACGACAGAGAGTCAGGGAAGAACTCCAGAAAGAATGAGACAATTGATGTCGAGATGCTTGAGTCCTCATCCCAGCTCTGCTGTTGACTTGTGTGCGTGTCTACATCACTGGGTCTCAGTCTCCAGCTCTGTAGAATGGGGACATTGGGCTGGTGGCCAGAAAAGTTCAGTGATTAAGAGCATGGATCCTTGGGTGGGTGCCTCCTGCCTTTAAATCCCAGCTTAACTCTTAACTGAGCCAGTGACCTAGTCTCCCTGGGCCTCGGTTGCTTCGCCTGTAGGTGGGAATCAGGACAGCAATTACACAGATGTGACTCGAGGAGGCTTACACGAGGCAATGCAAATACAGTGCCTGCACAAAGCGCTGAACAACTGATAGCAGTTTCTTCCCCTGCCTACCCTGCTGGACCAGAAAATGCTGTCTTCTTGATAATCTGCTTCCAGCTGTCACCACCGCCAACTCCAGACTCCCTTTGGCAGCCCGTTTCCCTGGCGACAGTTGCTATGACCGTCTCAAAAGTTCAATGGCTACCACCCACCCTGTGCGCTGCTGTCTGGAGTCCTTTTAACCCATGATTTATTGGGTTTGTCGTCCCTAATGACTTCTCAAATGAGCCTATAAATCAGAAATGTTAATAAAGCATCCCTGGGGTCTTAAACTGATAACTTGGGTTGTGGGGTCCATTCATGGACCAGTTACGATCAATTGATGTTTCCATCTGTATCACCATCCATCAGGGTGCAAATGCTTCCCGACTCGTGCCCTGGGGGTTGAAGGGAGATATCCGCTGAGGGGTGGAGGGTTACTTAGCTACAGTGATGTGGGTCCTTGTTTGTTCTGCACCCACAGGGTCCATCAATTCACTTATCACTTATCACTTAAATTCACTTATCACTTAAATATGCTTCACACCCTCTTGCCCCCCTTCTGCATTCCAGAGCTTTCTCTGGGTGGGTGATAACATTCATTTATTCATATGTTCATTCATTCTTCATTCACTTACTCCTTCCTTCTTGCCCGCCTTCCCTCCTCCCTTTGTTGAATGCTTCCTGAGTATTTCTTTGGATAAACCTGTAACTGAATCAGTAGTGATGATGAAGGTGGTAAGGATTTTAAAAAAACACCCCATCTGTCTTTGACTATTAACACATGCCAGATACTCCATTTTCCAGAGAAGGTAACCGGGGCACACAAGCAGTAAAATAACTTGTCCAAGATGAGAGAGGTGAAGTGACTTGCCCAAAGCCACACAGCAGAGAAGGAGAGGAGCCAGGGAACTTTGGGCCAGTTACTTCAACACTCTGTCCTTCAGTCTCTTCTTCTGTAAAATGGGTTTATTGATAGAACCCATGTCACAGGGCTGCCGTGAGAATTGACCGTAAAGGGCTTTGAACAGTGCCCGGTCTGCAGAAAGTACTGCTATCAGTCCTGTGCCTAAAATTGATCATTCAGTTGAAATATCCTAGAAGCCTCATGAGGAAAGGGGGGCCCAGAGAGTATCTTGCCCAAGGCTGCCGAGGGAAGAAACAGGAGGAGTGGAATTTGAACCCAGATCCGTCCTCCCTTAGAGCCTCTACACTCAGAAAGCACTTTATTTTCCAGCTCTCATCCTAATAACCAAGAAGTCACGTTCAGCAGACACAGAAGGGAAAAAACTGCGTGATCTCGCTTCTATATGGAATCTCAAAAAGTTGTCTCCGTAGAAGCAGAGAGTAGAATGGTGGTCACCAGGGGCAGGGGGGTGGGGAAGTGGAGTTTCGCTGGTGGAGGGAACAATCTTGCACTTATAGAGGATAAAGAAGTCTAGGGATCTAACATGCAGCATGAGGACCATGGTTAGGGGCAGAAGTAATGAATACTGGAAATCTGCTAAGAGTAGATTTCAGGTGCTCTCATCACACACACACGGTAACTGTGTGAGGAGGTGATATGTTAATTAGCTTGACTGTAGTGATCATTTCACTGTATATGTATATCATCATGTTGTACACCTTGAATATATACAATTTTAATTAACAAATAAAATGAAAGAAAGAAGATGAAACTGTCTATGCAGTTTCACTGGAAGGTTGAGCACCCACACACCCAGGGCGGAGGGTGGGGGGGGTGTGGGCAGCGGGAACCACGGAGGACTTCTTGAAGGAGGTGGCACTCGAGGCATCTCTGAGAGGAAGGGGAGGAGGAGGTGCTGTGGAGATGGGGATGTTAACCTAGGGGGTGGGACTTGCCCAGAGAAGAGTCACAGCAGGGTTTGCCCAGAGCAGGGGACGGGGTGGAGGGAGGCGAGGACCCACCCTCCTGTGCCAGGCCCCCGCCTCACTAACACAGGTGGGGATAAAACTGTCTCCCTCCCTGGTTGTTGACAGGGTCAGTGTCTCAGGGGTGCAGTGAATGTTGACTTGCATTTAGAGCCCTTATCTCAGTTGAAACGAAGCCCTGACTTTGAACAGTTCTTGTTTTGATTAAGGGAATGAAAGAGAGAAAGGGAGGACAGGTGGAAGGTTGGGAGCTCAGGAGGAAGGTGGGTGTGGATGGACCTCTGAGGGACCGGGCCTGGGCAGGACCCCAGCTGCCCGCCCCATCCTCCACCTTCTCGGAGGGGCAGCCGGCCAGAGCGGGGATGCTGACAGGCCAGGCCGGGGTGATGGGCGGCTTGCCGGGGCTTCTCTGGGAAGTCTTCTGTGTAGAGGGCAGTATAATCCATCACTCATTCATGCGAGATGGTCAGGGAGGGGAAATGACCTGCCTGGCATGGGGGTGGGGCAGGGTCACACAGTGGTTAGGGACCCAAGCTATCAAGTCAGACAATCCCAGGTTCATCTCAGTCGTGTCACTTCCTACCTTTGTGAACTTTAGTGCCGTCTCTGGGCTCAGGGTCCTTCATTTCTTAAGCGGAACTAATGATGCCCATGTCACAGGCTTGTTGTGAGCTTAAATGAGATGATAGGAGCAGAGCACCCAGTAAGTCTTGCACCCAGTAAGTCCCCACTTGATGCGTGCCGTTATTATTATTTCCAAGGCTGCACATGGCGGTGGCTGTATTGTGGGAGGCTGTGTCTGACTCTCCATCACTCACCGCAGCCTTGAACTGTTGGATGGGGAGCTGACCTAGGTCCCAGACCTGGGCCCACATGGGCCAAAATCGAACACCTAGGAATTATCCCACACCTTTTCCTCTCATCCTACATCTTAATCCATCAGCAACTCGTGTTGGTTGCATCTTTCGGATGTGTCTGGAATCCCACCACTTCCCACCCCACCTCCGCTGCCCCTGGGGTGAGCCAGCTGTGTCCCCACCTTGGACAGCTGCATTTGGTTCCCTGTTTTTCTCCTTTCCCCTCCAGTCTCTGCTCCATACAGCTGACATATCTGGCCTCTTCTGCTCAAGCCCCTTCCCTGAATCCAGAGGAGAACCAACAGCCTATGAGGCCTTGTGAAATCTGGCCCGTGGCCTCTGTGTGCTCCAGTTACACAGACCTCCTGGCAGCTCCTTTGAACACACCAGACACACTTGCCTCTTTGTATTTGCTGTTCCCTCTGCCTGAAATGCTTTTCCCTGCACAATCCCATGGCTCACGCTTTCATTCCTTCTAGTCTGCTCAAGCACCACCTTCTCAGCCAGTCCCTCCCTGCTTACCCCTGCTCTGGCACCCTGATCCTCCTTTCCTTTTCTACAGCGCTTATGCACTATATAAGTTACTTATTTAAGTAACTTAAATAAGTGTGTGTGTATGGCTTAGAGCTTACTCTCTGTCCCTCTTGCCAATGAGATTGCCAGTTAGATTATAATTGAGGGTTGGGACTTTTTGTCTGTTTGTTCATGACTGTATCCCAAGGATCTAGAACAGTAACTGGCACAGTAAATACTTACTGATCCAAAGAAAGAAAGACAATCTCCTGTTTCCATTTCCTCTGGCTTGAACCCTCTCTCCGGCCACACAAGTATTTATGTCACACAAAGGCAAGGACATCAGTGTCATGTCAGCCCAGTGTCAGCCCGTGTGCCATCTCTTTGGATGAGACCAACTTGTCACTAAACATAAAGCAAAATTTATGAAAGTAAGTAAATTGTAAGTTACGTCAAACACTGTTGTACTATAATTAAACGAGTCCCTCAAATTTTTAGAATGAACAAAGAATGAATCACATTTTTCTCCTTTTGGTGGAATTTTTCTGACAAGACAGTCTGATTGTGTGTTAGGACAACCTTCACTTGTTATTAGATTTTCACAGCTCCGCTGTAAAGAGGGTCTTTTTTTGCAAAAATGCTTGAGGGCTTCCCAAGTTTTCCTAAGGGCCTCTCTTAGTACTTTGATATTTAAATTACTCTCTTTGGACGTACTTATTCATTATCCTCATTGATTTCCTCCTTGTTAATTATTAACTGGTCTCACCCTTCTACATTGTACTGATAACCAGCATTTTCTGAGTGCTTACCATGTGCCAGGCTCTTTGTGTATATGAATGGATTTATTTTTACTGCAACTCAACATGGTAGGACATATTCGGTGTGTTTTACGAGGAAATTGAAACATGGAGGGGTTAAGCAACTTGCTGAGGGGTGTGTACTGAGTAAGGGGAGGAGGAGGGGCTTACTCCACAAGGCTGCTGCTTAGCTGCTCCCTGGTCAAAGGCTTTGTGTGTGATTGGAACCATGCTCTGATATCACTTTCATTGAGCTCGTGAAATCCTGCCTCGTTTGTGAGATTTGCATTTTCAAATGAAATGAATCTGAATTTCAGGGGCACAGCATCATGGGATGCCGAGACCAGTCTGTGAGGTTGACTCCCCACTGACCAGAGGGTGTGATGAGCCACCAGGGACACTGGTGTTAAAATGGGACATTCAGGCAAGGATGTGTATATAAGTGGCCAGTTCATTGATGATTTTTATGTTTGGCCACGGAAGGAACTGCATGAGAACCGCTCTAGGGATAATTAAACCCGCAGCTGTGTGTTTAGAGTGAAGAGCCCGGGCCTTCCCCACACTATTTCCTGAATTCATTCTTTGGCATAATGAAAAGCCCTTCATGACAATCTGATAGGGGAGGCAGGACTGGAGGGAGGATATAAGGGGGCTTCAAACTAACATTTGTTGGACACCAATGCTGTGCCAGAGCTTCTGGGAGATTTAATGAATCCTTCCCAAAAGCCAGGGAGAAAGGTATGACCTGCCCATTTTACAGATGAAGAAACCGAGGCGCGGGGAGGTGAAGTCACCTGGCCTGGATACTCAGATCTGGATTCAATTTTGGGTTTGTGGGTCTCCCAGAGCCAGACTTTTCCCATGGCACTGCCTCCTCGCTAGTCCAGAAAGATTAGCTGTGCGGGGGACCTTGGGGATCGCTGGCAGAATGGGGCTGGGAGGTAGTCAGGGTGGCAGTGGTGGCAGGAAGTGAGAAGCGGGGCTTGCAGGGAGCTGTAGCCCTGGACAAACATGGCGGGGCCCGCTCACCAGCATCGGTTCCCACGGGCTGCCACCTGGCCTCGCCAATTCCTTATATTTAGAAACAAACTCTTTCTCCAGGAATGAAAAGGGAGGCTGGTCCTCCCATGATGTGATAGCTGCCACTTACAAGAGCCTGAGAATATGTCACTCCCCAGTTTAGGGGCTGCAACAAAGTGTCTTCTCTGCCAGCTCCAGAAACGTCAGGGTGACCAGCTGGACAGTGCCAGAGTGAGGCAGAGGGACACAGGGCGGTCTCCACAGAGAACATAAAAGGGAGCGTGTCTATTGATTCACGCACCAGTTACACTCAGTGTATTACGAGGCTAAGAGGAAATAAAGCAAAGGAGCATCTCTCTGTGCCTGAGCCCAGCTCCGGCCGGCCACCTCCCGGCCTGGAGGCTGATGGAGTGGACGATATTTTTGGCACACCCAGGAATCATTGGAGAGGGGGGCCACACACATCTCACAGTCAGTGTGTGTAGGCTGGGAGGCCTCCTTTCTCTCCCTTCCGTCTCCCTAGATGGTTGAGGGTCAACAGCATCCTTTTGGTCCAGATGCATTGAGTAGGGTCTTTGGCTGAAGAAAGGGAAGCTGGGCCCCCTTGCACCCTCCATCCTCTGGAGTGCCAGAGCTGCTGTCGGCCAGTACAGGACCTGGGGCCGGTTATGAAGATGCTCTCCTTGCGGCAGATGCGAGAGGGGGTAGAACCTGGTAAACAGTGAGAGCTGGGGTCTCCCAGCCCTCCCAGCTGGGGTTCGTGTGTAGGTACAGCCTAGACAATCACAGGTAGTCAGGGCCCTGATGGCGGTGGTGATGGGGTGGAGAGGGGGGCAGAGGGATTCACCCCGCAGGAAGGGAAGTGGTCAGGACTCAGGCTGTGCTGGACTTGGGACCTCCCTTGCCTCCCTCCCTCCCTCTTTCCTCATTCCCCATAGGATAACTTCCTCAGTTTCCCTTCTCATCGCCCTCCAATCTCCCCACCCTAGGCTAACTTGACTCCTCCATGAAGACTCTGGGAAATAGTCTCGGGGTTCAGACAGACTCTGGAGGAAATGGCATTGATTATTATTCACACTTTAAGATTACTAAATGATTATTAACATAGGGAGAAGGGCTACATCTCATCAATAACCCAGGAGATGAGGATTAATTTTTAAAATTTTTATATATTTATTATTTTGGCCACGTCTCCCGGCATGTGGGATCTTAGTTCCCCAACCAGGGCTCAAACCCGTGCCCCCTGAGGTGGAAGCGTGGAGTCTTAACCACTGGACCACCGGGGAAGTCCTGGGAATTTAGATGACAGCCTGGAAATTGTTTTATATGGGGGAGGGATGGGATAGGAATGCTTTCTGAAGCAGTCACTTTGGTTCATTTTGATTTTTTTATTCAGCGTATAACTTTCCGGTATGTCTCAAGATAAAAATGATTCAGATTTTGTATTTTTCCAAAATCTGGAACACCGCGATACTGAAAATGGGTGTTTCAATCACTGGTGGCCGGTCCTCAATCCCCTGCGTCGTGCTGGGCTGTTGAACGAGCCGTGTCCCAGTCTTGGGCAAGAACAACACAGGAGCGGGTATGACTGGGGTGGGAAAGTGGTGACGAGCAGAGCTCCGCAGCCCAGCACACCTGGACGGAATCCAGCAGTGCACCCTTCCTAGAGCCAGGTGGGCACCGAGCTCTGCCGCAAGGTGACGGCCCTCAAACGGCAGGGGCGGGGCTCCGGGGCGGGGCGGAGAGGAGGAGGCTTGAAATCCCGCACGTCTCTCTGTCCCTTCTCTTATTATAAGGTCACCAGTCAGACTGGATTAGGACTGCCCTAATGACCTCATCTTAACTTGATGACACCTGCAAAGACCCTAAATGAGGGCACGTTCACAGGTACTGGGGGTTCCACATGTCTTGTGGGGACACAATTAAACCCATACCAGTAAGAAAAGCACTTAGCTTGGTCCAGTGCCTCGTAAGTGCTCAATCGATATTAGCCATTATTATGACTTCTGAGCCTCATAGGAGACACGACACACACAGTTTCTTTGCAGATGACAGAACACTGGGCAGAGCTGGGGCTGGCCATTGGTATTTCCTTTATATTAATAGAAGGTGTCTTCAGACAGAGGCAGAAATCCTTAGGGAAGAGAATGGAGATAAAGAACTCTGCAAGCAGGTGTTAGCTACAGCAGGTGGGGAAGGGAGGAAGACTGTTCCAGGGCAGGAGGTGTCCGCCCACTGTTGGTGGCCGGCTGCGGGGTGAACGGCGGACACACTGGCAGCAGGCCTCAGAGCGTGGGCAGCTCAGGGCCAAGCCGGGGTAAAGCTGGAGAGGAAATAGCCACCTCTCGGGCCCGAGTACTCAAGCAGCTGGGGCCGCTTGATTACCTGGTATGCTCGCAATGCCCTACTGCCTCCTCTTCCAAATTATATCCCAATCCACACTTCCTTCGACTTCTGCCACCACTGCTCTTTCTCAAACCACCATTGCTTCTTACCTGGACAACCAAGAAAGCCTCCTCACTGGCTCCCTGCTACTCCCTTTGCCCCTGCCCCCCACAGTCATTTCTTAATGTAGCACCCACATTGCTCCTTTAAAATCATGTCAGATCATGCTTAAAACCTGCTTAACCCTCTAAAAGCTTCCTATTGCACTTGTGTTACCTTTACCTACATTTTCCTCTTGCATCTGGCTTCCCAAGCACCACCTCCCTGTTTCTTTCAGTTCCTCCGACACACCAAGCCTGGCCCTGCCTCAGGACCTTTGCACTTGCTGCCTGTTCCCCCTGTGTGGACAGTCTTTCCTCAGGACTTGGCCTGGCTTCCTCCCTCTCATCATTCATTCCTATCTCTGTTTAAATATCTTCCCTGACTACCTCATTTAGAGGAACTTTCTGCCTTGGTTCCCCCCACCCCGCCCCCACCTGCTTTCATTTTCTCCCTAATACTTACCTTGATCTGAAATTATCTTGTATTTTATGCATTTCCTTGTGTGTCTGTTTCTGTTACTAGAACATAACAGGCACAAACAGATGAGGAATGATGAATATCTTGTTTACTTCTCTATCTTTAGTGCCAAGAACTGGGTATAGAATATAACAGGAGCTCAGTAATATTTGTTGCATGAATGAAAAATGGCTCTGAGACCAACAGGACCTAGAATGTGTGTAGGAGGAGGCATCAGGACATTCAGTATGAGCCCTTCTCATCACTTGTCCCTTGATTCCCAGTTTTGATAAATAAACCTCTACCTTGTTCCTGAAACCCAGTCCCCACTTTCCCAGCTTGTTTGTTCACCCCCTTATTTGTTAAACAATCACCAAGAACCTATAATGTACCACCTGCTATAATAGATGCTGGGAGGAAGATTTCAAAACTCAACAGGGAGATGCACAGCGAAGGCATCTACCCAGACCTGGAGTAGGAGGAAAGCAGGGAGGGCTTCCTGGAGGAGGTGACGCCTAAGTTTGCCTCTTCAAGGATGTGCACAAGTCAGACAGGCAGAAATGGAGGGGAGTGCAGCGTGGGAGGACATGGCCACAAGGCAGCTAACCTAGGGGAGAAGAGGAAGGGGAATAATATTCATCGACGGCACTTTCTCAGCAACGCCAGGCATCATGTTCAACACCTGGCAAGGATGGTCTCATCTGCCCAGCTGGCAACCCTGGAGGCAGGTACTTCACTATCCTCACTCGGCAGAGACGGGAACTGATACAGAGAGAGGTTCAGTCGTGTGTCTGAGGGAACACAGCTAATACAGGGTGGGGATCAGGCTCCAGGAGGGGCAGTTCCACTCTCCGGCTGGTATTCTTACCTCTCCTGCCATGTTGCATGCCAGGAAGTGGCCTGATGGTACATCTTGGGTCCTTGCTTGACATCCAGTTCTCCCATAGGGCCCCTCACTACTTTTCCGGGCCCCCCTATTCAGGGATCATGAAGGCCTTCCTGGTGGGAACAGCCTGGTTGCCAGTCCTCTTTGAAGCTCGAATCTCCAAGTCTTGGCTTTCCCTAGATTCTGCACTGTGCTGTCCTGGACCTCTTGTGTGGCAGACTCTCGTTGTAATTCACTTATGGTGCTGTGGTTGCAAGGGAGGGAAACTCCAACCTGACCTGCCTTAAAAAAGAAATTTTTGTTGTATATATGTGCCACATCTTCTTTATCCACTCGTCTGTCGATAAAAGAGTTAGCTAGTGGGAAGCAGCCGCATAGCACAGGGAGATCAGCTCGGTGCTTTGTGAGGACCTAGAGGGGTGGGATAGGGAGGGTGGGAGGGAGGCTCAAGAGGGAGGGGATATGGGGACATAGGTATGCCTATGGCTGATTCACTTTGGTGCACAACACAAACTAACACAGTATTGTGAAGCAATTATACTCCAATAAAGATGTGTGAAAAAAAGATAAAAGAAATTTTCTTATCTCCAGTGACAGGTGTGGAGTCCTGCATCTCCCTGCCTCTAATAGTCACTGCTGCATCCAGAAATCTGGTCATCCCCGTCCTTATTAGACAGAGACGGGGGCAGCTGAGGTCCTGGGGCCCAAGGGACCGGCCCTCTGCCCAAGGTCACAGCCACTGGAGTGATTGAGTGGAGGATAGGGGAAGGGAGATTCAGGAGCCCAGGAAACACCCTGCTTTCAACCCTCACAGCCTGAGGGACCACCAGGATGAACCCAACACGCTCACAGCCGCCACGAGAAACTAGGACCCCAGGTCAACACGATGGGGCCCAGCATGAGGCAAGGGCACACAGGGGTCCAGAGCCCAGAGTCTGGAGCCAGCCGGCCTCGGTGGGAGCCTCGGCTCTTCCACTTGGAATCTCTAGACCCTCCAGCCAGTCAGGTACCTCTCAGTGCCTCAGTTTCCTCCTCCGTAATATGGGGCTAATTACAGAGCCCAGCTCACGGGTGGTTGTGAGGATTCAATGAGTGGCTTTGTGTGAGGAAGCCCTTAGAAGAGGGCGGCACACATGGGGCGTTAGCTGTTTCAACCCCCAACTCCCAAATCTCATCTTCTATTGTTCTCGGTTCATCCCTGACTGACTCAATTTCATGTGTCTCCCAACTCCCCCAGCCAGCAGTCCGGTTCAGGCAGGAAGGGCTGTAGAGAATTTAAAACAAGAATGAAACCGATCAAGGTCAGTCTGCTTTCCATGATCACCATGCACCCACAATTCTAAACAATGTCAGCGATAAAATATTCCTCCCTCCCTGGCAGGAAGTCCCCCCCACCGCCCCCCGCCAGGGACGCCACTGCCCAGACCCTTGGGGCGTGCCCTCTAGAACGTAGCAGCGCTGTCTGCAAGATTCCCCACGCACTCGGCCTCCTCCCTGGGGCCTTCCCTGTGCCCTCTTGTTCTGGGGGACGCCTGGATCTCCCCTGGGCACCCGAGGCCCCAGCAGCCTTTCAGGTAGACTTTTCTTCCTCTCCCATACTCCATACTGCGGGGACTCCTTGCCCATCCTTGCTGCCCAGGGTCAGCCACAGACTGAGATTCAAGCCTCCTGCCACGCCTTCTTCCTTGCCATCACCTCTAGGGCCTGAGTTTGTGTCTCATAGACTGAAGCCTTTAGCCCCTGCCAAGATACGAACCTGGACTTGTGGGGTCCTAATCTAGGGGGGGTTTAGTACCTGCAGAGAGGATCCCTCCAATACCCAGCCTCTTTGTTCGTTAGACTCCTCTCCTCACCCTGTCTCAGTCCGTCACGCCCACGGTTACACTGTGGACCTTGTTTCTACCAATATTTGCTATCTGCTTCTCCCTACCGCCCACCCAATTCCATGCCTTAACCAACACCCCCTGTCATTCCCCATCACTCCTTGCGGTTCCCTGTCTCCATGCTCTTAGACCTCACTCTCCTTGCCACCCTCACTAGCATCCTTTTACTGCCTCTCACCCCTCATGCCCTCGACTCCCTCCTTAGAGCCTATGACCCATCACTTCTCACTGGGTGGTACCTACTTGGCAAAACACGGTCTAGGTTAAATCCAACTTTCTCTCTACTCCACACCTGGACCCAGGTGTTCCTTTACCTCGATGACCACTCCTTTCAGCAAACCCCCAGGGGGTCTGTTGGCCAACTCTGTTTCCCTAGCTCCCTAGCGTTTTACAAACCACAGGTCAAGATTCACTCATGGGTCAAGCCGATTTAGTGGGTCCAACAAGCATTAAGAAAGTGAGATAAAATAGAAAAGGTCAGAGCCCCCCAGATATAATAAGGTTAAATGCTGTTTTGTGAAATGCATTGTCTACTGGGTCTGGATGTAAATGAATTTCTTACTGTGGGGAGTGGTCCAAAGAGGTCTGGGTACAGAACTGGCCTTATTCCCCCACCCTTTCCTAGATGACTATTTCAGACTTGCTTTTCACTAATAATTCACCAACAATTCTTTAGCTTCAAAAGTGTCCCTTTTTCTCCAGCGTCTCAAGGATGCCCTGGCATTGCTTCCCATTTCACTGAGACAGTAGTTGTCATGACAACAATACCACAATACCACATGGTCACGCCCACTCCTAGGCCGGCCTTCCTTCCTCACACCGTCAGCAAACTGTTCTCCCACAGAAGGTCAACTCCTCCAACCCTCAAGGACACTTCTCCCCTTTCTTTCTTGCCTTATCAACTTTCTATTCTCTACAGAATAATTTCATCAGTGTACAAATAGGTGATAACGATAATGAATAATAATAATACTGCCTTGATTCCGTAATGGCCTCTAGATCTTGCTTCACTTTTCTCCTCCTCTTTTTAGCAAAACCCCTCCCGCCAACAAGACAGCAAAGCTGCCTACCTGCCAACTCCGTATCTTCTCTCTCTTTCTGCTTGAACCCATCCAATCAGGCTTTTGTCCCCACCCCACCCTAGGAGCTGCTCTGACTGAGGCTGCCAGTGGCATCGATCTTGCCGTACCTGGTGGTCAGTTCTCATTCTTCATGTCTGTGACCCAGTTAACCAGCCATACTCTTCCCCTTGAAATACTCTTTTTCTTTTTCACTTGGCTTCTGGGACCCCACACTCCCCTGGTGTCCAATCTCACCTGCTTCATGGATGTGTGTCCTATGCATTTGCTTAGCGACTAATGCTCAGAAGGGCCTTGAGCTTTAACTCTAATTTGAAAAGATACGCGCAACCCAGTGTTCATAGCGGCACTATTTGCAATAGCAAAAACACAGAAGCAACCTACGTGTCCATTGATAGATGAATGGATAAAGAAGACGTGGTACATATATACAGTGGAATATTTCTCACCCATAAAAAAGAATGAAATAATGCCATTTGCAGCAACATGGATAGACCTAGAGATTATCATACTAAGGGAAGTAAGTCAGACAGAGGAAGACACACAGCACATGATGTCACTTATATGTGGAATCTAAAAAACGGATACAAATGAACTTATTTATAAAACAGAAATAGACCCACAGACACAGAAAACAAAGTTATGGTTACCAGAGGGGAAAGGAGGGGAGAGGGATAAATTGGGAGCTTGGGATTAATAGATACACACTGCTATAGATAAAATGGGTAAACAGCAAGGACCTACTGCATAGCACAGGGAACTGTATTCATCTTGTAATAACCTATAATGGAAAAGAATCTGAAAAAGAACTATCTATCTATCTGTCTATCTATCTATCTATCTCTATATCTATCTATCTATCTCTATATCTCTATATCTGAATCACTTTGTTGTACACTCGAAACTATCACAACATTGTAAATCAACTATACTTCAGTAAAAACCTCTGCTGCTGCCATCTTGAAATTCTTAATAATTTTGAGCAAGGGGCCCCTCTTCTTCATTTTGCACTGGGGCCCCCGAATGACGTAGCTGTCCTGTTCACTGGTGGCTCCTTCTGTCTTTTTTGCTCCTTCCTTCTCATCTCTCGGGATTCTTCGTGGAGGGTCCCAGGGCCCAGCCCTCGGAGGAGTGTCCTCTCCACTGATACCCACCCCCTTTGTGATCCATCTAGGCTCATGGCTTTGGCCGCCATCTATGCCCTGATGTCTCCCAGGGTTTCTCTCCCAGAGGTTCCTTCCACTGAAACGCAGAGCTGTCCTTGCCACGGCCTCCTTGGGTCTTCACTTGGCCATCTCATAGACATTTCACACCGGGCAAGTTCTAAATGGAATTCTGGACGTTTTCATCCTCTGTAGTCTTTCCCTTCCCAGAGAGTGGGGGCTTCTACCTCCAGTCCGAGGACTAAACCCTCAGAGCCATCTCCGGTGTCCCTCCATCCCTCACACCCACTTCCTAGTCATCAGCAATCTTGTCGGCTCTATTTTCAAAATATAAATACATTTTGACCACTTCCCACTGGTTCCATCACAGCCACCCTGGTCCAAGCTGCCTTCACCTCTCCGCTCTGAGCTGGTCTCCTTGCTTCTGCTTTTGCCCAACCCCTACATTCTACACCAGAGAAACCAGAGCCAGCCTTTAAAAATATGTGATAGATTGTGCCGTGCCTCTCCTCAAAACCACCCAGTGGCTTTCTATCAGATTTGCAATAAATTCCAGAATTCTCTCATGCTTCATGGGGCTCCACCTCCCTTCCCCCACCTTATGGCCCTCCCACCAGGGTCACACCTGCCGTCCATCCACCTGGAGCACTCCGCCCCACCCCACGTCTCTCCATGTCTCATTCCTTTACCCTATCGGGTCTCTGCTCAAATACCACCTCCTCCAGGAGGACTTCCAGGATATACCCTGCCTCCATAGCACCTTCCTGTCACGTACTTCTCCTCCTTCTCCTCCTATTCCACTTATTTCACTTCAGAGCACTCATCAGCCACTGACACAACCCATATTGTTCTGTTTCTTGGTTTCTTAACCCATTAGACTGCAGCTCCTTGAGGACAGAATTTTGATCTGATTTGTTTCCTATTATAGTCCAGTCAGACGACAATTGCTACAATTTGAAAAAGTTTGTTATTGATGTCACCCCCTCCACAAGCAGTCTAACGTCTCTGAAATTGGGATGTCAGGCAGCAGTCACAATGCAGTTGTCACAGCCTGTACACTGGACTCAAAACTTCCAGATCGGGTGTCAGCAGCTAGGAGGAAAATCCTGAGGTGATGCACCCTAGGTTCATCACAGCGTTATTTACAATATTGTAAATAATATTTACATTATTTACATTACAATATTTACATTATTTACAATAGCCAAAATATGGAAACAACTTAAGTGCCTATCAGCAGAGGAATGCATAAAGAAGTTGTGTTGTATATATACAATGGAATACTACTCAGCCACAAAAATATGAAATCTTGCCATTTGCACCAACATGGATGGAGCCTGAGGGTATTATTCTAAACGGAATAAGTCAGATGGAGAGAGACAAATACTTTAGGATTTCACTCATAAGTGGAATTAAAATAAAACAAAAGAAATGAACAAACCAAACCAAATTAAACCAGAACCAACACACAGATACAGAGAACAGGGTAGTGGTTACCAGAGGGGAAGGGTGAAGGGCAAAATGAATAAACGCGGTCCACTGTAGGGTGATGAACGGAAACTAAACTTCTGATGGTGAGCGTGCTGTAATGTATACAGAAGTTGAAATATAACGTTGTACACATGAAACTCAGATAATGTTATAAACCACTGTTACCTCAATTAAAACAAATAAAAAAGAAGAGAAAAAAAAAAGCTGCCTCACACAGGGGCACTGAGGAGGAGATTGTGTGCAAGACAAGGACAAAAGTGATTCTGAGTCAAAAAGTGATGCAGAAGAGTTGGTCTCCGGATATGAAGATGTCTGGGGAATACTGGAACCAGTTTATTTCGCATACATTTTCCTTTTTACGTTTGCACAAGTGTGATCCAAATCTAGGTGTAAATAGTCTAAATAACTTTCAGCCAAAGTAAAATAATAAAATCTAAGTCATGTGAAAGCATCTTGGTATAGTTTAACTTGGTCCCGTGCGTCCTTGGTGGTGATACATAAAAATCGCGCATCTGACGAATCATGATGTGTTAAATCGGGGATCGGCAAACCTGTGACGGAAATGGCCGGCTAGTCGATATTTCAGGCTTCCCAGGCCATCCAGTCTCTGTTGCAGCTACTTCACTGCCTCTGTGTTGTGTCAGCAGCCTCAGACCATCCTTAAAATGAAAAAGCATGGCTGCGTTCCAATAGAATTTATTTATGAAATTTAGATTAAATATAATTTTCACGTGTCATGAAATATTATTCTTTTGATTTTTTTAACCGTATAAAAATGTAAAAAAAAAAAAAATCCACTCTCAGCTCACAGGCTGTATGAAAACAGGCCTGCGGGCTGCGGGTTGTCCAATCCCGCATTAAATCCTGGAAAAGGTGGTAAACCTGTTTTACTGGGGAAGCTGGCCCAGAGCATCACTGAAGTGTCTCGTTCAAGGGCAAAGAATCCTAGATCTGGGAGCTCTTAGGCATTATCTTCTGCAGTTCCACTGGGCCCCTTTCCCATTCTGCAGATCCCGGCGCCGAATGCACGTTCGAGGTCCCACGGGGCGCCCTTGGCATTGCTGGGTCAGGCTGCTTGGTGTTTTCAACCGTGTGTGCTTTTCAGATCCAAGAAATGGGTGTAAAAGTGCTGAGCACAGCCGAGGCACGTTTTAAACACTTAAGTGTTACTCCGCCCTCCTGCTTGCTCTCCCTTTTAGGCAAATTTCTATCCTTCTTTGTCAAGGGAGTAGGCACCCCGCCCGCCCTACCAAGGCTGTGCGCCCCTCCCAACCCCACCGGGCCGGCTGGGCCGCCTCCCGCCGCACCGCGTGGCACCCGGTCTGTGGCGGTGAGACGGGAGTGGGAGGAAAAGCTCAGCGATCTGCGCCTCCAGCCCTCTCCCCCTGCCCCTTCGGAAGCCATTTGTGCTTCCCTAAGCCTTCACCTAGGCGCCGCCTTTCTCCCCTCACTTCTTTCTGGCTCACTCCGCGCTCTCTCTCCACTTAGAGGTTCATTTACTGCTCAATCTGTGATTAATTAAAACAATTTAAATAACTGTGCTGATGCTAAATTCACTTTCAGCCGCCTTCGCCGCGCGCGGCTGCGTAAGCGCAGGGGAGCCGCAGCGCGTGCCCGAGACGACCGCCAGGGGGCGCTGTGGGCTCAGGTTTGGCCGCAACCGGAGGCTTAGGCTTAGAGCTGATTTCGGCAAGGAAAGAGTTAAAATGGGCATCTTCTACTCGCGTCCCCCCAGCTCCCCCTTTGCCTTCTTCCACTTGGGCACCCACTGTGTCCTTGAAGTCCCCAGAGAACTTCTGGGCTAACCCAGAACAGGAAAGGGCGGGAAAGCGAGCTCCTTTCTCCTGCCCCGGGTCAGCCTTGGGGTGTGACCTGGACCCATGGGACCCAGACACCAGGAAGGTCTCTTCTGCAGGAGAGAAAACAACCAGGCTGTGTGAACAGAAGACCCGAGGATGGCCTTTCTTGCTGGGGAAAGGGAGTAGAGGTCCAGGGCAAAGGCCCTGGCCTGCGTTCCTTGGCCTTGAGGTGTGCACTGAGTTGAATAGTGTCTCCCCAAATTTATGGCCACACAAAACCTCAGAATATAACCTAATCTGGGAAAAGGATATTTGCACATGCCATTAGTTAAGGATCTCAAGATGCAATCATCCAGATGGGCCCAAAATCCAATGACTGGAGTCCTTATAAAAGGAGAGAACACAGAGAGACACACATATACAGGGAAGAAGGCCAAGAGGCCGAGATTGGAGTGAGGCAGCCACAAGCCAAGGAACCCAAGAGACTGGAAGAAGTGAGGAAGCGTTCTCCCTGAGAGCCTCTGGAGGGAGCACGGCCTTGCCAACAGCCCCATTTCAGACGTCTGGCCTCAGAACTGTGAGAGAAGAAATTCCTGTGGTTTTAAGCCAACCAGGTTTGTGGGAATCCAGCAGCCACAGAAAACAAATACAAGGTGTTAAGACAGAAGGCAGCATGGAGGGGGCCGCTCTGTGCCAGGCATTTTGCTGAGTGTGTTCACAAACGTCTTCTCACCTAAGCCTCACCACGGCCACATAAGGCAGGTTAATATCAACGGCCCCACTTTGCAGGGTCAGGCAACTGGGCAGTGGTAGAGGCAAATCCAAGCCCAGGTCAGCCTGGATCCCCGGCTGTCGATCCAGAAGCTTCCCTGCCTCTGGGCTCCATGGCCCAGCTGTTTCCTGCCTTGAGAGTAATGAGACCAAGGACGACATAGAAGTTTGCTGGGTGGGTGATCCAGGCTGGTCTCAACTACAGAACTTCAAGGCTTTGCACCTGGGCCAGCTGCCTGCTTACAGATCTACATGAGATGAGGTTTTTAAAAAACTTTTTTATTCTTTAGGATTTTTTAAATTGAGGTATAGTTGCTGTATAATATTATATAAGTTACAGGTGTACAGTATAGTGATTCACAATTTTCAAAGGTTTTACTCCATTTATAGTTATTGTAAAATATTGGCTATATTCCCCTTGTTGTACAATATATCCTTGAAGCTTATTTTGTGCCTAATAGTTTGTACCTCTTACTCTCCTCCCCCTGTATTACCCTTTCCCCTTCCCTCTTCCTACTGGTAACAACTAGTTAGTTCTCTATGTGTCTGTTTCTTTTTTGTCATTTTCACTAGTTTGTTGTGTTTTTAAGATTCCACATATAAGTGGCATCCTAGAGGGTTTGTCTTTCTCTTTCTGACTTATTTCACTTAGCATAATGGCCTCCAAGTCCATCCATGTTGCTGTAAATGGCAAAATGTCATTCTTTTTTATGGCTGAGTAGTATTCCATTGTATATATGTACCATAGCTTCTTTATCCATTCATCTGTTAATGGACATTTATGTTGCTCCTGGAAACATTTTTGGTTATCACAACTGGGTGAAGGGGTGCACCTATCATCTAGTGAGTTGAGGCCAGGGATGCTGTTAAACATCCTACAGTGTGCAGGACAAAGGATGATCTGGCCCCAAATGCCCATAGTGCCAAGGCTTCTGGTGCCCATTTCCCCTGCTCCTCCAACATTCCAGTATGTTCTTTGGTGGTTTGGTCCTGCACATCTGCCCGGCCAACCTTTCACATCTTTGTTCAAATGCTATCTTCTCGATAGACCCAGTCGGACCACCTTGTTTAACGTTGCAACGCTGCCCCTCCTCTGTGGCCTTCCTAATCCCTCTTATCCTGCTTTTTCAAAAAAAAAAAAAATTCCGTAACACATACCATGCTCTAGCATCCTATGTTTGTTACTTATTTCTTATGTTTCTTGTTTCTTGTCTGTCTCCAACAAAGAATTTTTTCTTTTTTGGTTATCTTATTGACTGGTGTATTCTTAGTGCCTAAAGAAGGTACCTGATAGATCCTCAATAAATATCTGTTGAATCAAATGATGCCCCTTAAGGCGATTTCTAATGCACTGGAGCACACTCAAGGCCCTGAGAGGTCTGACAGTAAAGAAGCCAGTGGCCCTTTGTCTTACCCAGGGTGTCTCATCTTACTTAACCATGGAATCTGCTTCCTCTCTCCCTTCATCCCTCTCAACTAAGACCATCCTGCAGAAGTCTCTCTGTCAATCGCTCTTCTGTTCCAGTCTCCTCCAGGGGATATCTGAGGGCAAAGATTCTGAAGAGAAGTGTTAGGGAGACTTGGGACGAAGTTGTGGAGGCAGAACTGCCAACCAGCACAGTTCTATGGGGACAGAGACACTGGGTCTGCATCCTGGATGCCTGCTAGCTGGGAGAGAAGGCTCAGCTGGGCAGTGCCTCCCTTGCACCTGTGTAAATATTACATTTTATGAGCCCTGGAAAGAGCAAGGGAGCATATGTCCAGGGACATTCTTCGGAAGAGCTGGGAAAATGAGCTCTTGCCTAATTTGCCTGACCTAACGGAAAACTGGCAGGAGGTCTGTAACAAATCAGGGCACATTTGGAAGACACTGACCAGCCAGTGTCTCCCTGGGGGCTCTGTGTGCTGGGAAGTAGTATTTGGGGAACCAGGGCCAGGTGAATTGGATGGGATGCGGGCACTCCAGCCTTCATCCAGAGGGTGGGGCTGAGAAGGTGAGGAGCTTGAAGGGCCAGCCAAGGTCAGGAGGGAGTGCTGAGAATGGAGAAAGCAATCATGGAGTGGAGTTCATCACTGTGGCCATACCGGCCAGAGCTAGGGCCAGTGAGGGACACTTACAAGGATAGGCAGGCTTCAGATCGATTGAGATAAGCCAGAAACTTCCAAGCACTGGCACACTTCCTGGAGGACTGGGCAACCTAATGAAGCAGACCGATGCTGTCCCCAGACACGTCCGAGCAGGGCCCTGGTGGCCAGCTGGCTCTGTGTCCCCATGGCTCTGTGCCCAGGACATCACTGATTCCCAATGCAGTAGTGAAAAGTGGGGCCAGACCCCATTTCAAATCCCAGCTCCCCAATGACTTGCTGTGTGATCTTGGGCAAGTTGTTTAACCTCTCTGTGTTTTACTTTCCTCATTGCTAAGGTGGAGTAATACTGTCTCCACCTCAAATGGCTGTTGTGAGGATTAAATGAGTTAGTGCCTGGTGAGAGTCTGGGCTGCCGGAACATGGAAGATGCTACATGAGCACCGCTGTTGTTATTTCCGTTTTCCATTTGGGTCCTCCCAGCCCTGCCCCCCGCCAGCCCTGCCCCCCGCCAGCCCTCAGTTCCTTGGCCCTGCCCTTACTCTGACCTTTGGTTCAGGTTTCACTGGGCTTGTTCCCTGGCTGCAGATTATTTTAGTTCCCCAGGCCTGGGTCTCCAATTCTAATTTTGGCTTACTTTGTTTTCTCCTGCTGGGTCTGTAGTGGGCGCTGGTCACGAGTATAATACAGTATCAGTATATTATCCATTAAGAGCATGGGGGCTGGAGTCAGAGAGACTTGAGCTCAAATTCTAGCTCTGCCACTTAGTAGCTGTGTTTTTGGGATCAATTCCTTAAACTTTGGGGCCTCAGTTTCCTCATCTGTAAAATGGAAATGAATAACTACTTACGTCATAGGCTTATTTTGGGGATTATGTGAGAAAATTCATGAAAAGTGCTTACAGTAGTGCACATGGTAAGAGGACAGTATTAACAGCTCTTAATACTGTTATCATCATCATTGCTGTTCCCAGCCTGCTGTTTGCACTGGGCTAGGAGAGGAGGATCCTGGGTTCAAATCCTGCCTCTGCCACTTCCTAGCTGTGTGACCTGGGGTAAGTCACTGCTCCTCTCTGGGTCTCAGAATCATCATCTCTCCCTGAAGAACCCCTTTTTGGGGTGCTTTTCTGTCTTCCAAGCTCTGACATCCTGGCCTCCCAGCTGCCTTTGACCCAGGTCTCCTGAGTGACCCAACTTGGTCTGGATATCTGAGTCCCCAACTTTGAACCCTGGGTTCCTGCGTGTATGTGCTGCTGGTCTGTGCCTTGGGATCTGCCCTGCCTAAGCACCTCCCTGCAGTGGGATTCTCTGGGGAGGACAGGAGAACTCCTTCATCGGGAGGGAGACTGGAGTAGTGGTCTTGCTGTTTCCTTCTGGCTCTAGGCATCTAAGGCTGCTGTCAGTCGCGCTGCCATGTTTTTTTCAGCTCCCGTAGCTGGATCTTTGAATGCGTCAGATACCACTGAGCCTATCTTATATGGGACAGCATCAGCCCCAGCACACACGACCTTAGAATTAAGTCAAGCTGCCATCCAACGTTAGGATCCAAACCTCTACCCATCCAATAAGTGAGCACCTAATCATACCGGGCACTGTTTTGGGCACTAGAGACAGAGAAACAAATAAAACAAATGTCCTAGCCTTTAGCAGACTTGTTACCATTCCCCAAACTCTACTTCCTTTCCTGGAGAAGGATTATACTTCCCCACCTCATTGAATCAGCCTTGGCCAGCGAAATCTGAATGGGATGTTGTGTACCAGCCATGTCATGCTTTGCCACATTCTCTTTTCCATCTGGCAAGTCACCTGCAATTTCCATATAGTGGCTTGTCCATCAGCCTAGGTCTTTGAGTGAGGATGATGGTAACATGGGAGTAGAGCCCACAGCTGATCCATGTTGGACAGGAAGTGAAAAATAACAGTATTACTCCACCTTAGCAATGAGGAAACTCAAACACAGAGAGGTTAAACAACTTGCCCTTGTGCTTCTAAGCCCTTGAGCTTTTGGAGTTGTTTGTTTGTGCGGCAGAACCTGGCTTATCCTGACTGACACACTGTTCTGTGAAGATTCCATTCTAGTGGAGAAGAGCAACAATACATGATAGACAAATAAATGTGTAATATAATATCAGGAAATAAATGTGTAATATAATATCAGGAAACAGAAAGTAAGATGAACTTCATCAATATACATAAATAAATGTGTAATATAATATCAGGAAACAGAAAGTAAGATAAAGAGATAGAAAGTGATGGGGGTGCTTTTGTAGATGGGGTGAACAGGGAAAGCCTTGTGGAGGAGGTCACCTTGAGCTCAAGGAAGTGAGGGAGGGAGCCAAGTGGGTATCAGAGGGAAGGGCTTCCAGGCAGAGGGGCCAGTAGATGCTAAGGGCCTGAGGTCAGCACATGGCCCATGTGCTCAAAGGAACAGCAGGGGCAGGGTGCCTGGAGCACAGAAGCGAGGGGAGAGTGGACCCTTTTGGAGAGCAGGTGGAGGCCAGGTCACGTAGAGCCCAGTGGACCATGGTAAGAGCGTGGGATTGGCTGGGTTCCAAGTGTGCTGGGAAGCCGTTGGAGGGTAGAGAACAGAGAAGTGACATGATGTAACTTACTTTACAAGACGGGCACTCGCTGCTCTGCGGGGAGGAGATCATGGGGGCTGAGGGACAAAGTACGGACACTAGTCAGGAGGCCACTGCGGCCACTGCAAACGGGAGCTCGTGGCGCTTCCTCTAGGGAGGTAGAGAATGGAGGTTAGAGGGCGCCCGATTCAGTGCATCTTGTTAAATGGTGGGTATTGAGGGCCACATTGGCTTTGGTTGGCATTTATAGTCTCCAGTGTGAACATGCATTTCCATTTATCTTTGGGTGTGATCTTTTTTATGGTTCCCTACGGTTCTCAGACTCCCCAGGACATGTAAAACGCAGATGGTCAACATCATCCCAGATTCCCATTTTGCAGGTTTTGAGGGCCGTTCAAGCATTTTTAATAAGAACCCTAGGAGATCCTGTTGCGTCTGACTTGGAGACCATACATTCAGAAACACTGTCCTAAATGATGCAGAGAAATCATATAATTCAGGGATGTTCTGATCTCTTGGGGTTGGACCTGGAGGGGGTATAAGTCATCTCTATGTGAAGAAGTTGAATGAATGTTTGATCACGTGGAAACTCTCCAGAGCCCACAGTAGCAGCATAATAGGCTGAGAATTTACCCCCTAAAATGAGAACCCTGAAAGGATGACTTGGGGTGAAGGTCATTCCTTCGGGATGTACCCCTCATCACTTATGGGATGCAGCTCATTTCAGGGAAATAGAGATGGGGGAAGGGGCTAGAACTGTGTGAGGACTGTGAATGTTTGCAAGGAGAGGTTTTAAAAAAGTTTCATTTTAATTGACACAGAAACTTTGGTCTACCTTGGTTCACTGAGAAACATCAATGCCTTGCTCCCATCATACCAATATTCTTTAAGAAATTAGAAAATCTTCTAAGATCCTATTAGTCATGGTATTTCTCTCATTTCCATTTATCCCAGAATCTCAAAAGCCACTGCTTCCCGGAGGGCAGTCCTGGTGCCGGGGCAAAACACACATTCCAAGTTCATGTCATCACTTTCCAAAACATAAGTCAAGAGGTCCAAGCCAAAAGCCTCCCAACTTCTTGGGCAGAGAACAAAATTTGAACTGTAAGAAAGAGAGAATCCAGAGAGGGTCAGCCCCAGACGATTTGTCAGACCAATGCTTTCTGGGCTCTTACCTCTTGGGAATTTGAGACAGAGATTGATTGCTGTCCTGTCCGTCTTAGATGACTCCTGGTTCATCTATCAGGTAGCCAGTCTCCATTTTTTGCAAACCTCGAAAGTTATCCCCTCTATCTTTGCCTGGGTTCAGTCTTGGTATGGCTTTTTGAAGTCACAGATGTCAAGATTGTGGTGTGGGGACTTCCCTGGTGGTCCAGCGGTAAAGAATTCGCCTTGCAATGCAAGGGACGCGGGTTCGATCCCTGGTCAGGGAACTAAGATCCCACATGCTGCGGGGCAACTAAGCCCGCACGCCACAACTACTGAGCTTGCGGGCCTCAACTAGAGAGTCTGCGTGCTGCAAACTACAGAGCCCACGTGCCCTGGAGCCTGCGCGCCACAACTAGAGAGAAGCCCACGCGCCACAACAAAAGATCCCGCATGCCTCAAGGAAGATCCTGCATGCCGCAACTATGACCCGATGCAGCCAAAAATAAAAATTAAATAAATAAATAAACAATAAATCTTTAAAAAAAAAGATTGTGGCGTGGGGAGCAGGGGCATGGGCATGGGCACATAGAAGGACATTGTATGATATCACAATAACAGGGAACCACAGGCTGAGTTGATGCCACAGGGTGAATTGCTGTCTTCCCCTACCCACCTGCCCTTTCCCTCTGCAGTGTCTTACACGCTACTCCTGCCGCCACATCCACTGCCTTGCTTTCCAGGTAAAGCCAATCTGGAGGCAGAAAACACTTAAGCAACCTCAGTGCCAGCCGGTGGGCTTGGCCCACTCACATCTCCCCACCTTTAGCCAGACCCTGGTGGCACCTCTGGCTCTGAGCTGCCACTGAAGGCACCCCCAGCTGGTCTCCCAGTGAGGCAGCCAACTGGAACCTGACTTCGGGGTCACTCCTGGGTTTCTGCCCTTGCCCATTCCTGCCCTCTGCTGTGTTATAAGAACATGCAGGAGACCCATTGTTCTCTGCTCTCGTCTACGGGTACCAGACCCTAGATTATCCCCAATTTATATAACTGGGATTTTCTCCTTGACCTCTGTGCTTCTGTTTTCTTTGAGTCGGTGGGAGGCTGGGCACTGCGGGGTGGGGACTGGGGAGCATGGAAATGAGAGAAGTGACAATGCTGCATGGTAATATGGAAGCAGCCATTGTTAATACATAAATAAATGAGTGTGGCTGTGTTTCAATAAAACTTTATTTACAAAAACAGGTGATAGGCCAGATTTGGCCCACGGGCTGCAGTTTGCTGGCCCTGTTGCAGACAATGGGGGGCGGGGGACACTTGAGAGTTTTAAGTATGATAAGCAGTCTGGGTTTTAGTGTTGAGTGATTCATTGATTCAATCACTCAGCAAGCACGTATTATGCTCCTACTGTGTGCCAGGTGTTGTGCTAACTACTGGGGATCAGAGATGAAGATATAAATCCCTACTTCCAGAAACCCACCATTCAATGGGGAGTGGGGACAGACTCACATATAAGCAACTAGATGGCTGGCTCTGTGAGGGTAGGGTTCGTGTCTGTTATGGTCAATGTTATATCTATAGAACATAGCACATAGTAAATGCTCAATAAATATTCATCAAGTGAATGAGTGAATCAATGAATAAACGAGTTCTCCAATTCAGGCTGACTCTGACTGGTGCTATGATAGGAATACAGGACACTGGGAAGAGTGAAAGATTCATTGCCATTGGGAATGTGTGTGAGTGAGTGAGTGTTTGTGTGTGTGTGTGTGTGTGTGTGTGTGTGTGTGTGTGTGTGTGTGTGTCTTGGGGGTGGAGTCTGACTTGGACTCTGAAGGATGGATAGGATTGTCATGTCTAGGGGAGGAGTGAGTGGCAGGAAGGGGATTAGCCAATTTCACTTTTCCACTGTATCTCTTCAATTTCCTTTGAGTTCTTTTGTTAGAATTCTTGCCACCAAGGCAGGTGGGTCCCTAAACACTAGAGCGATGGAAAGCCTCAGGAGGTATTTATGATCTGCAGGAAAAGGGCCCCCCCCAACCTCCTGAACACCATTCATTGGAACTCTGCCCCCCCCATGCCATTCGGAATTACCTTGGCCCGCTTGTCCCTCCGTTAGGGGAGGCCAGGTCACAGGTGCGGCGGGTGGGCTGAGTCCGTCAAATGAAATAATTGCCTACAGCCACCTTGAGCCCAAGCAAGTGGCTTGTAATAATGATGCCATAAATGCGAAAACAGACATTATGAAATTTCAGAATTGAGATTTATGTGCTGATTTCTGGGACGTGGAGAGGCTGTAGCTTCTTGCTTTTAGGTTTCTCAAGCATAAACCGTGAAGTTGAGCAGCTGTGGCCCAGAGTGGTGGCGGAGAGAATCCCAGGCTCTGACATGGCTCTACCCCTAATGCTGGGAGGGTGGTGGAGTCAAGGAGCGTGAGCCTTGGAGTCATGGGTACAGGGACTTGGCCTCTTTCAGCTTCAAATTCCTTAAGTGCAAAGAGAATTAATTCATCCAGTCGGTGGATATTTACTGAGAGCCTACTATGTGCCAAGTATTGTGTGCTGCCCTCCTCCCAGGGCTATCGAAGGGACTGAAAGAGATGTGGGAACGGCCAATTGTAGGTATAGTGACTTAAGTAACTATAATGAAAGATAGGTATTCCGTTAATCCCTGGACCTAGACTTCTTACACATTCATCAGTCATTTAATAAACTTTTTAAAAAGAAACTTTAGATTTCAGAATCATTTTATGTTTAGTATAGAAAAGTTGCAAAGACAGTGCAGAGAGTTCCCGTGTACCATCCCCCCAGTTTCTTTCACCGTTACCATCTTCCATTGCTGCGGCACATTTGTCAAAGCCAAGAAACTGACATTGGTACATTACTTTTAACCGAACTCCAGACTTTATTTGGAGTTCATCAGTTTTCCACTAATGTCCTCTTTCTCTTCCACGATCCAATCCCAGCTACCATATTGCATTTAGCTGTTGTGTCTCCCCATTTCCCTCTGATCTATAATGGTTTCTCAGAATACACTTTTACTAAGTGTAAGTATAGTACTTCCTATATCCTTAAAACATTCTTTAAAGTTGAATTATAGTTGATTTACAATGCTGTGTTAGTTTCAGGGGTACAGCAAAGTGAGATATATATATATATATATAAATTCTTTTTCAGGTTCTTTTCCATCATAGGGTATTACAAGATATTGAATCTAGTTCCCTGTGCTGTAGAGTAGGTCCTGTTGTTTATCTATTTTGTATATAGTAGTGTGTATCTGTTAATTTCCTATATCCTGATGTGTGCTTGGAGCTTCTACTTTTGCCCTCTTAAAGCATCTTAAGGTCTGTGTCTTCAGGTTCCCCTGCTGCCTGTGTCTCAGGTGTGACTTGGGTTCACATAGCACTTTTCCCACGGATGCCTCAGCACAGTGACTCGTGACAAGCCCTGGGCTCACAGATCCGTCACCAAGTTTTAACTCTTCTACTTACTAGTTGAGAACTTTAGTTACTCAACTCGGCTTGGGTTCAAGAGACAGAAAGCTCTGGTGACCTAAGCAACGAGGAAAACGTGGTACCTCACCCAATACGAAGTCCTGAGGTTGGAGAGGTCCAGGCTGGTTCATTCAGTGGGTCCGTGAGCTCATCGGAGACTCACGGACTCACGGAGACTCATCAGGTTCTCTTTGTCTGGCATTCATCCATCTTTAGCTTGTCTCAGCTCCCCTCAGGGCCACAAGATGACCTACTGCCCACTTAGATTTCCTTCCTTTGCACCTGGGAATCTGGCTGTCTAGCCTGATCTCGGGGTCACCTTGGGAGAGCTCTGGGCTGGCTCGCTCCCTGTGGCCCAGATCTGGCCCAGCTTTGCCCACACCTCGCGGCTGTGTATCAAGATCCTGAGGTAGCATCTTTCTTTCCTGCCTCGCTGTCCAGGCCCATAGCTGCAGCCCTTCACCCCTAGGCTCCTTAGGCAAGCAACGCATAGAAGCCACAGTGTACAAACCACCCAAAACCAGCAGAAAGTCTCCCATTGGCCCCCTTGAAGCCCATCTCTCTGGACTTGAGGGGAGAAGAAAGTACCCTCACCCCCATTCCATCATCTTGGATAGAGGTCAGTTCCCAGCACCCCAAACACTCCAAATAAAAGTCACCCAATATCCTTATAACCGAATCACTTTGCTGTACAGCCGAAATTAACACGACACTGTAAATCAACTCTACTTCAAAAAAATAAATTTTAAAAAAGTCACCCAGTATCCAGACCTTCCTGAGACTGTTCGGCCATTGAACAGGTCAGAGGGGGTGGTCAGCCAATGACTGCAAAGCAGATGTTCAGTCACCTCCTGCTTCCTACCTCCTGGAGGGGGCGGGGGTCAAATACTCACCTTCAAATGTAGAATGTCTTGGGGTCTGACATTGAGCTAGAAAAAGCCCATTTTCGTCCTTGTCACACTATTATTATTGATTTTGGTGCTATTGACTATAATTCAAGGGGCTGAGAGTGGACCTGAGTCCAAGTCTCCTGACTCCCAGAGAGGGTTCCTTATCCCACCCCACACTGCCTCTCGAGGTTGGGGTCATGGGCAGACATCCCAAGGGACAGACCCATCTTCTGAAATCAGCTCCTTTTCTGCCCAAGCCAGCCAGCAAGCCCTTCCCAGGAAACACGCGCACACACATACAGATGCTTTCGTGCAGGGAAGGCAATTAAAGGAGCACAGAGGCAGCCTGTCAACTGTGCCAAGTTGACAAATTTTGCATTGTAAACACAAAAACAGGAGCTTAACCACCCCCCTCCTGCGCAGAGCGTAGTAGAAAAAGCGCATCTCTTCTATCATGGAGTGCAGGTGAGGTCTGGCGGAGAAATGTGGGGTCCCTGCTGGTACGGGCAGCCATCACTCCGTCAGGAGGATCGAGGAGATGCACGGGGTGGGAGAGGGCTCTGCAGGGACCCTGAGGGGGAAGGAGACTGAAATTTACTAAGTACCTGCAGACACGCAGGTGATCTCTTCTGCCCCCTGATACCCCTCCATGCGGGATGAGAACTCCCACTTTTCAGGTGAGGAAGCAGGCTCCCATATGTGAAGGTCCGCATGATGGCCCACCTCCTGACCAGCACCCCAGTTTTATCTGACCCCAAAGCCTAGGGTTTTGGGGTCACAGATCTCAGCATTTCACGTTTTGACAATCTCTTTCCATTTCTTCCTAGTAGAAAAAATCCTTTTCTTCTACCACTTCCCGGATCCTTTCGTCTCTGCCATGTTTTGTGCCCGGCAGAACTTGTGTTGAACAAATATTCTACAAATTGACCTCAGATCAGTGCCAGGAACTATTCTAGATGCTAAGGATCCAGTGGTGAACAGAACAACATCCCTGTCCTGGGGGCTTTCGGTGCCGGTGGGGAAGACAGAAAGTAGCATGTAAGAATCTAAGGGGGGGCTTCCCTGGTGGCGCAGTGGTTGAGAATCTGCCTGCCGATGCAGGGGACATGGGTTCGAGCCCTGGTCTGGGAAGGTCCCACATGCCACGGAGCAACTAGGCCCGTGAGCCACAACTACTGAGCCTGCGCGTCTGGAGCTTGTGCTCCGCAACAAGAGAGGCCGCGACAGTGAGAGGCCCGCGCACCGCAATGAAGAGTGGCCCCCGCTCGCCGCAACTAGAGAAAGCCCTCGCACAGCAACGAAGACCCAACACAGCCAAAAATAAATAAATAAAATTTAAAAAAAAAGAAAAGAAACTTGTTTTTAAAAAAAAAGAATCAAAGGGGGACCAACTCTTGCTGTGTGCCAGGTGTCATTCTGTCTTTACATCTTTGAACTCATGTTATCCTCATGACAAACCTATGAGGCAGGTGCTGTGACTTTCTCCATGTTAGTGAGGGTGTCGAGGCTCAGGGAAGTAGGTGACCATCCGGCCAGTAGGAAACAGCTGGGATTGGACCACGAGTCATCTGGTCCTGGACCCCTTGCCTTTTGCCCCTGCACCATGCTCCCTCTCCCTGTAGGGGAGGATGCTCTAAGGAGAGAGCAAGTCTAATCCTCACTCTACCACCTGTTATCATGTGAATCCCTCCATGCCTCGGTTTCCGCATCTGTAAAATGGGATTGTAATAGTGGAGATGTCCAGTGTGCACCTGGGAATGGTGTTAGTGGAGATGTCCAATGTGCACCTGGGAATGGTGTTAGGGAGAAAACTGTGCCTTGAGGCAGATTTTTCGGAGCCATTGGTGCAGGGGAGGAAGCTCTAGCTTTGGGAACAAAAGAGAGTCCCTTCAGAGTATGTTCAGTGAGGAGAGGAGCTAAATGGTCCAAGGAGGGAACTTGGGGAATATTAGTAAATAAGAGGAGAAGTGGAGAAGTAGGACTTGTGGAGGGTGTGGAAAGAGGCAGCCCAGTCATTAGAAGAAGCAGAGGAGTGATATCTCATTACGTGATAAGTCCTGTTCACATGCGTGTCTCCTTCATTAGATTTAATTTCTTGAAAGAAAGCATTATCTTTTAAAAAAATTTATTTGACTGGAGTATAGTTGATTTACAATGTTGTGTTAATTTCAGCTCTACAGCAAAGTGACTCAGTTATTTTTATATATATATATATATATATATATTATTTTTCATATTCTTTTCCATGATGGTTTATCACAGGATATTGAATATAGTTCCCTGTGCTATACAGTAGGACCTTGTTGTTTATCCATCTTATACCTACTAGTTTGCATCTGCTAACCGCAAACTCCCAATCCATCCCTCCCTCATCCCCACCCCTTGGCAACCACAAGTCTCTATGTCTGTCTGTTTCTGTTTCAGAGATAAGTTCATTTGTGTCACATTTTAGATTCCACATGTAAGTGACATCATATGGTATCTGTCTAAGAAAATGTAATCTTAGTCATCTCTGTACTCCTCAGATCTGACACTGTATCCAACGCACAGTAGTTGCTCAAAAAATGTTGGTATTCAATGACGTCCTCTCTCACCCCATTCCTTGGACTGTCTCTTATCTGCTTGGCTGCTCTGCAGTTTTATTCCCATTCTCAACCCTGCCTGCCTCACTGTGCCGCAGAAGGCCTGTTTGTAAAGTTCTGCTCCAGAATATGAAGCATGATTCTCCTTAAGGCAGCATGGCAGACATGACTCCTCCCACCGGACCCTCACCCAGGGCAGACATCACTAATACATCACTGCACTCTGTCTTCTGAGTCTGGTCTAGGATCTCAAATCCTGGATTTCAAATTCTCAACTCCATGTTCCATGAACAGCCAGTACCAGTCTATAAACCCTGGGATTCGAGGTGAACCTACTTTGCATACTTGCTCCAAATGTGTTGTTTCAGAGAAGCCAGGACCTGTCAGGCTTCTGAGCCACCACTGAGCTGGGCCTTACGAAGCCCATCGCGGCTCCAGCCATCGGCAAATTCTGCACTTTGCCTGGAGTTCTCTGGCCTGATTTTTCTCACACCGCGGTGGCTCTTAAAAATATTTTCCTGGAAACAAATGGGTGTCTTTGTGCTGGGTGGAAAAGAGAAGAAGAATTAGCAGCTTCCCATCTGAGAACTTCCCCTGGAATTGATTTATCCCAGCAGAAAGAGCCCGGCATTTTCCTTCCAAATTAATATGCAAATAAGTGTAAGCAACACTTCCCACGGGCAGGTTCAGAACACAGCAGTACTTTCCCAGAACATTTATCAGCGCTATTAATAGAGTTCACTGCCTTACTCCTCCCCCTGCCTTTATTACCATTCTAATTATGGATTGTCTGGTTTCATTTCATGTTTTCCCGGTTCTGGTGAAGGCCCATGGTCCCCGGTGAGGAAGGTCGCTGCATCATGCGAGCGGGCTTTGAGGGTGCGGACCCGCGTTCCTGGTGGCTGCCGCTCTCCAGGACATCGCTCTCCTCGCTTGATGCCCCCTATTTTCGGAGGACGCCTTCTCCACACCTCTGACACCCTAGTGAGGTAGAGACAATGGTAGTGAGCTTGGAGGAAACTGCCATGTGGAGAGCTGTTTAAACCAAGTGAGCAGCCTCTGAAAATGCTTTGGGTTCTTTTAGGGAAAGAAGCATTCAATTGAGATGATACCCCCTGGGAATTCTAGACCCTCAGGCCTCCTTCCACGGAGGAGGTTGTGTTCCAGGTGCATATGAACCCATTAATTCCCACTGCAACTCAATGAATCAAGGAACAATTAGCATCCCCATTTCCGGAGGGGGAAACTGAGGCACAGAGAAGTTAAGTGACTTGCCCCGGGTTAACTGAGTCTGGCTCCAGACCCTGTGTCTTCAATCAGCTGTCCTCTCCCAGGTTTCCTCTGGGGCCTTACCATCTCTCTTCTGTGCCTCAGCAAAGCAGTTAAGCTCAGCTTAATTGCCTCCTCCTAGGAGGCACACTCTCCCCAGCTCCGAACGGAAGACCCTAGGGGTCACCAGGATTCACCTCCTCAGGGGATATACAGATCAATTATTTTGCCATTGCTGTGGGGAATCTTCTTTTACTCCAAGTTACAGAGCCCCAAACCATTCCTACATTGTCACCCCATTCACAGCCCTCTCCAATTCATCCTGTCCCACCCCTTGTAATTGTCACAGCCATATCCCATAATAAGCAGCCTGGCTGTGTGCAGGGTGACACCTCATCCCTTCCCAGTGCCTGGGGTCATAGAGTTTCAGGTTCAGCTGGAGTCAAGTGCTTTGCTCTATTCATATACACACATACACAAAAGAACCTCTGAAAAGTTATTTTTTGTCCCCAGAGGAGGAAACTGAATTATTTAGCTGTTAAATAACCTGCCCAAGTTTACACAGAGGAAATGGCAGCCTTGTTCCAGGGCCTGTGGTCTTAACCAAATGAGATTTGTGTTACCTCTGTTTCCCCGATCTGACCAGGATTTTGGAAGCTGAGGAAATAGATTTGAAGTTCCAGATATTGACATGGGCCCATGACCTTTGACTCGGCTCTAATGAGAGAGCCCATGGGGGAGGGCTGTGTGCTCACCAGGCAGAAAACAGCCGCATGCCTGGAAACTGCCCACTTCCAGTCCTTAAAAAAATCACAGATGATGTGACGGAAAAACATGATCTCTTCTGTTCGTCTCCCTGCCCACCCACCCGTCTAGCCAGGCATCATTCCACGCCTGTGGCTTCAGAGGTGCTGAGCTTGGAGACTCCACGTAGCATCGCTGAGAGGTTGGGTCTTTCTGCCAAGCTGGAGTCAGCTCGTCATCGTGTTTCTCAGAGACAGTGCAGACGCAGGCACTGGGGAGAAATGTGCATTTGCAGAGGATGCCGAGCGGCTGTTGGGACTCGGGGAGATCCCGGGTGTGAAATACCATGGCTCTGTCCAAATTAGAGCCCTCCAGGCAGCCGGGGGGTGCTGGCTGCGTGTGTGTTGGGTGGGTCTGAGGGCTGAGGGCGAGAATGGATCTGATTGGTAGAAGGCAGTGCTCTAGAACCCAGGCTGGGCTCCAGCAGGAGTTTTATTCCAGCCTTTGGCCAAGTCACCCCCTCTCTGGACCCCCCTTTTCCATCCCAAAAGACGAGATGGTCGTTGTAAATGATGGTGCCAACTCTTGGGTTCCCTCTTTTTGTTTGTTTGTTTGTTTTGCTGTACGCGGGCCTCTCACTGTTGTGGCCTCTCCTGTTGCGGAGCACAGGCTCCGGACGCACAGGCTCAGTGGCCACGGCTCACAGGCCCAGCAGCTCCGCGGCATGTGGGATCTTCCCGGACCGGGGCACGAACCCGTGTCCCCTGCATCGGCAGGCGGACTCTCAACCACTGCGCCACCAGGGAAGCCCCTGGGTTCCCTCTTGAATGGATATAAGGTCCAAGATGAGTATCTCACAGTCCCCCCTCCCCGCCAGTTTCCTGTCTTCTTGTCCTGCCCACTCCGCCCTCTCTGCTCAGAGTGGGCCTTGCCGGGGTGGTTGTGGAAGGGGCTGGCAGGATGCTATTGGTGGAAGCCTGGCTGGAGGAGGGGAAGGATGCAGGGAAGATGTGGACAGGCAACACCTGTTTGGCATCCAGAGTCAGAGGCCTCTCTTTTCATTAACGAGGTGGCTGATAGAGCCACTGAGGTGGAGATGTGAGGCTGAGACCTGGGCACTGCCATCTCAGTGGGCAGCTGTCCTGCACGCGGCCCCAAGACCACCTGGTTGGATTCAGTCACTTTTGGTAGGGCTGTGGTTAGAAAGCACACAGAAGGCAGTGCTGGGGTGGCTGGGGAGGACGGCTGCCTGTCTCTTGTGGTCGGCTCTATTGTCCGGGGTGGTTTCTTCTAATACAGGCTTTGGGGAAGGCCACACGGTGTGTGATGATGAAGCGTGGGTGGGAATTCCAAGGAGTGGTGATGGGGAGGCTGGGTGAGCTGGGAGAAGTACTTTGAGGGCCCTTGATCTTCCCTGAGAGACCTAGGCTGCCCGCTTCCTAGCTGGAGACGGAACACCCATCACAAGCAGGCTGCTGTCCCCCGCTTAGGTGGATCCTGTAGTGAAACATTTCCGGAATGATTCAGATCAATGCCGACTAGAGATTCCACCAGCCAGCTCCCTGGCTCGAAGGCGAGCCTCGTCCACAGCAGCAGAGTTTCTTGAGCAGCTGCTGTGTGCCTGGCATACTGCACACAGACTTTCATTAACCCTTTACTACAACCTTGTGTGTTAGGTGCTGTTGCTTCTGACCTTATGGACAACGAAACTGAGACCCAGAGAGGGGCAGTGCATCCAAGACCTTGCAGTGGGTCAGTGGAGGAGCAAACACCCACACCCCCGCCCCGTCTGCTGCTGATCAGTACCGCCCATCTGACTTTTTCTAACAGTTTCTTGCTGCTTTGCAGACAGAAGGGCTTGGGTGGAGAGTGAGCAAGGAGGCAGCTTCACGGGCAGGTGAGATTGTGTGAGGGAAGCACATAGGTGGGGTTCCTCCTGGCGTCTTGGGGTTGAGCACAGGGACAGTGAGAACCTGTGGGGGATGGGAAGGGGAGGGAATCCACCCACATGGAGGCTTTAGAGGGGTCAGTGCTGTTTTGCAGGTTATTTTAGCTACCCCACTTAACAGGGACGCATAATGGTGTAGTCAGGTGCACAAGCTTGACCTTGGGCAGTTCTCACCCTGCAGCTTGGAAGCTGATGACCTTGGATGAGCTATTGAACTGGCCCTGGTGCCTCAGTTTCCTTGTCTGTAAAACAAGGCTACAGAGGGAATCTTCTTCTTTTTTTTTTTTTTTTTTGCAGTACGCGGGCCTCTCACTGTTGTGGCCTCTCCCGTTGCGGAGCACAGGCTCCGGACGCACAGGCTCAGTGGCCATGGCTCATGGGCCCAGCCGCTCCGCGGTATGTGGGATCTTCCCGGACCGGGGCACGAACCCGCGTCCCCTGCATCGGCAGGCAGACTCTCAACCACTGCGCCACCAGGGAAGCCCCAGAGGGGATCTTCTTTATAGGGTGGTTGTGAAGATTCAATGAGCGCTTAGGATGCTTGGCACAGAGCCAGGGATTGATGGCTGGCTGTTCTTTGTTATGAATCATTCTCAGAGAACTTTGTCTCCTGAGTTCACCTTAGTTTGTAAGCTTGTAAGTGGCAGAGCAAGAATTTTAATCCAGATCTTTCCGACTCCACATCCCTTGCCTTTTCCATGACACCACACAACCTCACACAGAGAGAGAAAGTGGGAGATGGACCTAGGAAGTGACCCAGGGGTCAGATGGATCTCGGAGGGCATTCAATGCCGGCTGGAGCCCTGGAGGTGTCCAGCTGGGTGCTCCAGGTCCAGCCCTGGAGGTGTCCAGTTGGTAGTCAGCTGTCTGGGTTTAGTCAATGCTGAATTGCAGCCAACACTGGGTATTAAAAGGTTAAAGTAATTCCATATTGGTGGTACATAAACAGCCAATGATATTCTAAGCACCCATATTGCCCTCACTCACAGCTGGGCACCCTGGACCCTCCTCCCAAGACCCCCCAGACCACTTCAAGATCGACTAGAGGGCAGAGCCCTGCTCCAGTCCTCTGGCCCGTGGGCAGGCCGATGGCCAGGGTCGGTACTGTGCCCTTTATTGAAGAGTTTCGATGTCGCCCTGGACCCAGCTTCCTCTGTTTTGCTCAGTGTCTCTTTTAGGAGGCCACGGCATGCCGAACCACGGTGACGGGGAGGAAAGATAATGGAAGACATTCAGCTGGAGAGGCGGGGGAGGGTACACTGGCCCCGAGGGCACCCAGCAGCCCCAGGGCCGGGCTGTCTATGGGAAAGGGCGCGGGAGGGGCTGGCAAGCCGACTTTCAAGTCTTTCCGTTGTTTGCTAATATCCTCCGAGGACGGATGTCCCAGGCAGCAGGAAATTCCATTTCCTCTTCTCTTCACATCATTTCCTTCTCTGGCTTCTGGAGGTCACAACTGTTTCTTTCGGTGGTTCTTTATTCCCTGCGTCAAAAACAGAGGCCAAACTCCCGCTCTCAGCCTTGCTAGGAGCTGGCTGTGTGATCTTGGGGGCAGGGCGTTTCCTCTCTGAGCCTCAGTTCCCTCCTGCATAAAATAGGTGGGTTGGACTAGAAATGGTTGTTTCCATACTGTGCTCCACTGTAAAGATGGTGGCGGTGGCGGGGAGAAAGGGGTGAGGTGGTGGAGTTCTTCCAGCTCCCTTTTTGTGGTTCCGTGGCTTAAAACATGGCGGGTAGCCCTGGGAGAGACAGAAAATCCTCGTGGAAAGCTGGGTAGAGCGCAGGTCCAAGCCCATCTCTAGGACAGGACTCCTCTGGCTCTCTTAGAGCATGTGTCTTTCCACGAAGAGGACCATAGAAATAATAACTAACATCCATGTAGCACTTATTCTGTGCCAAGCACCGTTCTAAGTGTTTTTCATATATTGGTCCTACTTGTAGCAATCCCCTCAGAAAAGTACAACGATCAGCCCCTTTTTCAGATGAGGCTCATGGGGAGGTCATGTGTCTCACCCAGCGTCCTGCAGGTAGAAGTGGGAGGGCTTGCACCCAGGTGGCCTGGTCCCAAGGTCGAAGGCCTTAACTTCCATCCTGTGCTGTTTTTCACCCACTTCTCAGATTAGAAAGTCATGGGCTGTGCCACTGAAGGATTGCAAATAACAGAAACTGACCCGGAAGCTGTATTAGTCAGCTAGGGCTGCCGTACAGAGTACCACAGCCTGGGAGTGGCTGGGGAGCTTAAGCAACAGACATTTATGTTTCCACAGTCCCGGAGGCTGGAAGTCCAAGATCGAGGTGTTGGCAGGTTTGTTTTCTTCTGAGCCGTGTCTCCTTGGCTTGTAGACGGCCATCTTCTCCCTGTGTCTTCACATGGTCTCTTCCTTCTGGGCATGTCTATGTTCTAATTTCCTCTTGGTACTTATAAGGACACCAGTCATACTGGATTAGGGCTCACTCTAATGACCTCATTTTAACTTAATTACCTCTTTCAAGATTCTATCTCCAAATACGGACACATTCTGAGGTCCTGGGGGCTAGGGACTTCAACATGGGAATTTTGCAGGGACATAGTTAAGCCCCTAACAGCTGCCTCCGTACAAAGGGAACTTAGGCTGCCTCCATGTCTTGGCTGTTGTAAATAGTACTGCTATGAACATTGAGGTGCATGTATCTTTTTGAACTAGTTTTCATCTTTTCCAGATATATGCCCAGGAGTGGGATTGCTGGATCATATGCAAAAACCAGGCTTTTATCACCTATTTCATTATGACTTCTAAGAGTGTAGAACAATGTTCAGGCATTCATTTTCATTTCCATCTAGAGGAGTGACACAGAAGAGTGGTTAAGAGCATAGACTCTGAGCATTGATGCTGTGGGTTCAAATCTCAGCTCTGTTATTTACTAGCTGGGTAGCTTTGGGCAATTGACTTAAGCTCTGAACTTCGGTTTCATCATCTGTAACATAGTATACCATGCTATGATGATAGCAGTACCTACCTCATAGGATTTTTGAGGGAATTAAGGGAGATCATTTAAGTGGAGTTTAAACTGGGGGGATGTGAGAACCAGGAGAGAGGGCTCTATCTTAGGTACCTAGAAGAGTGCCTAGCACTTGCTGAAAAAACGTCTGTTGAATGAAAGAATCCATACATTACCCGAGTGGGTAATGAATTCAACGTTCTTAAACTAAACACTTAAATCAAGGGAATGGCATCTCTTTATCTGGCTTCAGGAGCTGCCTGTCCCCTCAGTTTTCTGTTTTCTCGCATGGTGGTGGGACAACGAAAGAGCTGGGTTGAGTCTCAGGGTTTCCTCTGAACAGGATGGATTTTTTGTGCTAACCTCTGCAGTCCGACCAGGGGCTCAGATCTTTCGTAATCATGTCCCTGCCCCCACTCTATTCCGCGGAGCACGAATATTCCTCCCCCTTAACTTGCCCCCTACCCCTCACATTCATCCTGACACTCAACCTGCCTGAATTCTATACTACCTCTCTAACTTATTATGTAGATCAGGCAAACTTCTGTAAAGAGCTAGAGTTGAAATAGTTTAGACTTTGCAAACCATACATTTTTGTTACAATGACTCAGCTCTGCCATTGTATCTCTGCAGCAGCTCTGGACAAGAAGGAAATGAGTGAGCATGGCTGTGTTTCAGTGCAACTCTGTTTACGGACACTGAAATTTGAATTTCATGTAGTTTTCACGGGTCACGAAGTGTTATTCTTTTTCGATTTGGTTTCAACCATTTGCACATTCAGAAACCATTCTTAGCTCATGGACTGTACAAAAAACGGGCAGAGGGCTGTACTGGAGCCATAGGCCATAGTCTGGAGACCCCTGAGGTAGATGATTTTACTTTCTCAGATGTCATTAGTATCCCCTGTGCTTCACCCATTATCCTAAATTCTTCCTGGTGAAGGAGGGTCGTAGCAGGTTGAGGTTCCAGGCAAGAATCCTCCCCTCTCAGCATCCAGACGGAGGGGGACCATGGGAATACTCATACATTTATAGTGTTGTATCTGCTACACTAAACGGATATTGTGTGCTCACACACACACTGACACACACACTGACACACACACACACACACACACACACACACACTCTAAAAGATTACCTTACAAAAATCTGCTATGCAACTACCTGCATTTGACTGGGAGGGGACTCCCCTTTCTTCTCCTCCTTCCCTCCCCCCCCACCCCCTCCACTGGCCAGCCCTGGGATTCCATTCAGAGCAACAGGTAGGGATTGATTTAAAGAGAAAAGGGTTGTGAGTCAGCATTATCTGCTCACACCCTTTATGGGCCCAAGGCCTGGCTAGTTAATTTTATTTCTCTTACTGTCTCCACAATCAGGTCAGGAAACAAAGGCTGAGTGGGGGTGAGCAGCCCGTGAGAGCTGAGCCAGGGACAAAGGAGACGAAATCCACACCCATCTTCCTCCTGGGCGCACTGCAGGCCTCTACAAATTCCCAGGAGAGCTGAGCACAGGAATTCATAGGATTTGTTAACATAATGAGGCATAACAGCAGTAGCAAGAGCCCTGGGGAGGGAGAGAGGGTCCCACATTCCATTTCTGTCACCTCCTCTGTGAGTCGGTGTCACCCGCGGCAGGTCTCGCGGCTTCTCTGGGGGTTTAAGCCATGAGTCTGGACGGCGTAACATCACCCACCGTAGTACTGGGAATAGAGTTTTCTCTTCTACACCACCACCACCCTTCTGGGTGTCAAGAACCTCGACGTTTGTTTTGGAGGGACTTGCGAAAACACAGGGCTGTTGAAGAGAGGGATTTCCAAGCCGGAAGCTCTGGACGGGCTCAGCCAAGCCTCTGGGCATGCGCTGGCATCCTGCTGCTGTGTGGGGCCCATGTGCTGTCCATGACTGAAGGATGAGGGATGGCCTGGGCTGTTGGCTTGACCCCCTGCAAGGCTCTGTGCCGCTGGGCATAGGGAGAGAATGGCAGCCGTCTCAGTGCTGCCCGGGTGTCCTCAATGTAGTCCAGGCCCCTTGACCATCTTCTGTAATTTTTTTAAAAAAATTAATGTATTTACTTTTGGCTGCGTTGGGTCTTCATTGCTGCACACGGGCTTTCTCTAGTTGCGGTGAGCGGGGGCTACTCTTCGTTGCAGTGCGCGGGCTTCTCATTGCGGTGGCTTCTCTTGTTGCAGAGCACGGGCTCTAGGCAAGCAGGCTTCAGTAGTTGTGGCTGGCAGACTCCAGAGCACAGGCTCAGTGGTCGTGGCGCATGGGCTTACTTGCTCTGCGGCATGTGGGATCTTCCAGGAACAGGGCTCGAACCCGTGTCCCCTGCATTGGCAGGTGGATTCTTAACCACGGCGCCACCAGGGAAGTCCCCTCCTGCAATTTTTAAAAGTTAAAGATATGACACTCATACAGATATAAGAGGAACAAAGATTTTATTTAACTCAATTAATATAGGGACAGTAAGATATTAAAACCAGTTCACACACACAAGCACGCACCCCAAAGAGGAATGCTCGATGAAATAGCTGAATAGATGCAAAATTAGTTAATATTCTATAGGGTAACAGTTCTCAAAACTTTTGATCTCAGG
Source organism: Tursiops truncatus (assembly GCF_011762595.2). Taxonomy (NCBI): domain Eukaryota; kingdom Metazoa; phylum Chordata; class Mammalia; order Artiodactyla; family Delphinidae; genus Tursiops; species Tursiops truncatus. Next base: position 12,527,158 of record NC_047044.1, read on the forward strand.
ATCGCTTTACACCCTTAAAAATTGTGGAAGATCTCAAAGAACTTTTGTTTATGTGGGTTAGATCTACCAATATTTGCCGTATTAGAAATTAAGACTGAGAAAATTTAAAAACACGGGAGCATACCAACACGCACACATTCAATTAGCTGTCAGGGCAATGACAGTAACATCACAAGTCATATAGCTCCCCCCAAAAGTCCACTGTACACCTGTGAGAAAATGAGAGAAAAATAGGGAAATAATATTATTATGAAAATAGTTTTGATCTAACAGACTCCCTGAAAGCATCTTGGGCAATCCACAGATGGACCCAAATGACACATGAGTGAGCTTCACTGCTATTGGGCAATAAAATGGAATGGTTGAGGTTATTTTTTCCTTACTGGGTGGGAATCAATTATATCTCTACCAGATAAAATTCATTTTCATTGCCATGGACAAGAATCATTTGCATAAATATGTTTCCTACAACTTCTATAGAACTAAAAAATAGCCTCGTTGACTGAAATCTGTCCAAGGTGTTCATCCTGGTAGGAGCATGTAATCCCTTGAGATCTACTAGACAAAACCCAGAACTCCACTGGCAGGACACTTGACTTTGCTCATTTCCAAGTCTTTGCAAAATTTTATTTTATTTGTTTAAATCATTATAGAGGGTTTTCTATCCTTTGCTCATTTCCTGGCATGAGAGAGCCTTCTTCTGGTCTCCCGGGTGACAGGGTGTTTTGGCTCTGTTCTTTTTTCTGGTTTATTATTATGGTATAAGCAACATTGCCAGCTTCTCTTGGGTCTGTCTCCTTGGTTCTAAAGAACTTACTGAGGAAGTAAAAGACTACAGTAAAAAGATCATCATAATCTTAATTATTCTCCAGGCAATGCCGAAGAGAAAAAGTGTAAGGATTAACATATTGAGAGCTGTTCTTGCTACAGCGTGATTCCGAGGAAGGTCCCATTGAAGTTTGATCTTCCAGGAGTTGTGGTGTTTTCAATGGGGCAGACAGAGCTGTCAGGAAGCAGCATTAGATGAAACTGCAAAATCTGGGCCACATTAATGTGTAAGTCATTTCTACCTCGAGTCTCAGCCTGATAAGGAAATTGTTCCTTGAGCCCTAGTCACAAGGCAAAAGGAAATATCTTGGTCACTAGGCCAGGATCACGGTTTGGAAGAGAAGTCTAAATCTCGTGGGGGCAGACTTGGGGGGCATCTTGATGACTCCAGTTGGAAACATCTAGAAGATTGGTCTAAGGAGAAGAAGAGGCAGGGAAATCAGCAAAGATCTGTCGGGTGCAGGGCTACCTAGGTAAGATGGCTAGCCAGTTTTTGCATATACTGGGGTTGCGTTTGGCTATACAGGATAGAAAACCCTCTATAATGATTTAAACAAATAAAGGATTATTTGTCAAAGAGAACAAGTGCTCCAACTTGCTTCCCACGTAGACCTTACACCTTAATGCTTGTCACCTCATAGCTGCACAGTGGCTGCTGCATTCCCAGGAGTCTTCTGTAGGTTAGAATGGGGAAGAGACAAATGCAAAAAGGGATACACACCATCACATGCACACACACATGTATACACATGACTTCTCCTAGAAAGGAAAAGATCCCCTGGTACTGCTGTTACTTCTCACTGGCCAGAACCATTTAAAAGCTCCCCAGGCAGGTGGCAAAGAGATTGTTTTAGATTATCAACCTTTCTAATAGAGAAAGACAAGGAGAAATCAGTTATAAATACCCATTGCGTAGATAATTCAGTGTCCACTCCAGTCCCCTTGTGAGAAATGCAGGGGTGGGCAGACTTGACACCCAACTCCAGGTAAGGAACCAGGTGGGAAAGGGTGGGTCCTTAGTATGGCCCACAGGTCTCTGCCTCTGTTGATGCCCCTGCCTCCCCCTCCCCCCCATATACCTTCTTATGCAACCATACATATTGGTTTTTTATTTCCAATTTTCTGAATGCTCCCCATTGTTTTATGCCTCCATGACTTTTCTCGTGCTCTCCTCTGTGCCTGGGTGCCTGCCCTGTCCCCCCTCCCCGTCCATGTGGTGCCCATGCCATGTGCCAGCCGTGAGGAATACCACAATAAACAAGACTATTAGAGGCCCCGCCCTAATGGAACATAGAGCTTAGTCTTATATCCTTATATCCTCCAGGAAGGGGCAGGACTAAGGATGGAGCCCATTTGTGATTGGCTGTGAGCAGCCTGTGGAGGTTAGTGTTATCATGTCCATTTTAGAGACAAGGAAACTGAGCCTTAGAGCCATTAAATGACTTCCCCAAGATCACAAAGCTTGAGTGTGATGGAGATGGGTTTGAACCTGGGTTTGCCTGACTTTAAAGTCCACGTTTTGTGCTACCTTATATATTGTGTTGCCTTCCCTTTTCAAAGGACAGCCCTTCATCTGTTTGGGAAGACTGCAGTCAAGTTCCCCATGAGTCTTTCTTCTCAGGAGATACGTCTCCATTCTAATTGCTCATCCTTCCCTAGGCTGAGTGTCTTCAAGGGCAGGGCCTGGGCCCTATTTAACTTGACATCTTTGGAATTAAGCACCTTGTCTGATGTAGAGTGAGAACCCAAGAAAGTTGGGTTTGAATCCCAGCTCCACCGAGACTGTTGACCTTGGGCAATCTGCTTAACCTCTAAGGGCTCAGTGACCCCATCTAAAAAGTGAGCATCAGATGGAAAAATTTCTACTCTGGTGTCTAATAAGCCCTCCAAATGCTTTATTTGGAAGCAGAGGGCATGAGTTTGGGGGATCATTGCCATGGATGGCCAAGGCTCAAACTTAGTTCTGGCTCCTCGAGGTACTTGGCCATGTGACTTTCTCTGACTTTCAGCTCTGCAAAATGGGGACAAAATACCTACTCCAAGATATTGACAGGAGGATCAAAAATAACAACTGTTATATAATAATGAGACTGGCTACTACTCACTGAGCACGTACCATAGGCTGGGATCTCTGCTCAGCCCCTTCCTCACATTATGGCATGAAGACTTACAATAACACAGGAAGAAATGTATCATGATTATTCCCATTTTTCTGATGGAAAAAGAGAGGTTAGGTAACTTGCCCAAGGTTATACCGATGGTCCGGCCTGATTTGAACTCATGGTTGGTTCCGAAGACTTCACTCTTAAAAGGCTGCTATAAAGTGAAAGCACGTAAATGCAAAGTGGTGTGAAATGCTAATCCAGGTGCCCAAAACAGGTGAGTGAGGCAATCAACAAACAAACCTGTCTTTTCCACCTTTTATCTCCTCCCACCTCCTATCTAGCAGAATGCCAGACATATGTCAGGCACACAGTGTTTATTAATAAACAACAACTAAATGAATGAATGGGCCTATACACTTTTGCATTCTTTTCTTACTGCCTGTTCATTCATTCCATGGTTACTTAGTAGGTGTCTAATGGGTGCAGGCTCTGTTCTAGAGGTGAGGGACGATCCCAGAGTGAGGAATAAAATAATTGCTCATGAAATAGTTTGCCGAACTTAGATGAAGAGAACACAGAGGACTTTCCCCCAACAGACATCACACACTGGAATCCTAGCCCAGCTCCGGAGAGTAGCTGAGGCTTTTGGAAAAACAGACCAGCTGTCTGCCTCGTTGATCGTGTCATTTGATGTGCTATGTCCTTCTCTACTGTTCTCCAGACATTGCAAGCAGAAAGGAGCTCCCCTGTTCAGAGAGCATCTCCCCTCCTTTCTCGCAGCCTTGCCTCAGCTCAGATGATCACCTCTAGCTGGTGGTACTGTGGTCAGTTGCCTGGGAGTTGACTGTGATGCTACTCTGGGAAGATTAGGACCCTGAGCAGGGACTGAACAGGAAGGAGCAGTGAATATTAAGCTGGAGAAAAGGCTGCTCTCTGACCAAGACCCTGGGACACCATTTACTACATCATAATGCATTTGGGGGTGTCCGTTTAATGTAAGACACTCAAAAATTTCTGTGAGATCTTAGCCAATTTGCTCCAACTGGCCAGGTCTCCGTTTTGCTCATCTTTCAAATGGGATAACAACACTTGCCCTAGCTTCCTGCTGGCCTTCCACTCCTCGAACTCAAGCTTTCCTGCCTTGGAGCCTTTGACCTGACTATGCTCTTCTCTCTTCTCCTTACATGGATGACTCCACTCCATCCTTAAGGTCTTGGCTGAAAAGTCGCCTTCTCAGAGAGGTCTAAAGGAGACTAGCCCTCCTTAATCTCCCAGTTACTCTCCATCAGATTACCCTCCTTATCATATGTGTCGCTTCTGAAATTATTTTCATTTCTTTATTAACATGTTCATTATTTATTCTCCATGAACTATCTTGTCCCTGCTGTGTCCCCAGGGCCTGGCCCAGTGCCCGGAACATAGTCAACACTCAATAAATATTTATTGGGTGAATCAAAAATAGGCAGTCAGGAAATTAGGTTGTTAAAGCACCCACCAAGAGGGGTGCTATAATCTAATGTCACACAATCACATAATCACTTAAGTGTAATCATGTATATCCAAACACGTTTGTTGCATTCTGTTGGTTAGAAGCAAGTCACAGGTTACAGCCACGCTTGCGTTATTTTTTCTTATTTCCCCCATACTTTGTAATTCTTAGCTGTAGTGGGCTGAGTATCCCTGAGTAAGTACTATGTGTGAGAATAAATGGGTGGTGGGAATTGCCTGTTTCTGGGGAATGACAGTAATTTCCTAATGTCTAGGGGTCTAACCAATGTCTCAATTGTTAAAGAGGTATGTCTAATTTCTATAAGTGCCATTTCCTCCTTGTTAGCCCAGAGAAATGAACTCATGGCCCAGCAGGGCCTAACCAGTAGCCTGAGGCTACCCGGCAACTGTGGTGTCCTGCCAGGAGGCATGGAACAGTTAGTAACTGTCACTGAAACCAAATGTAATGAATTAGACAGCTTGACTATTTGCATTTAATTTATCAAAATTATATCAAAAAACTGGGGCATGATGAAGGATTGCTGTCAAAAAGGAAAATAGGTGCAAATATGTCCTTAGGCACCTATGGAAGTAGGATTGGGAGGAAAATGGAACTCATCTCAGTTAAGCTCACTCTGTGTGCCAGGCACGGTCCCAGCCTTCACAAGCACAGTCATTTAAATCTTATAAGCACTCTGTGAGCTAATGTAATATATTCATTTTTCAAATGAGGAAACGGAAGTTCAGAGAGGTTAAGTAACTTGTTCAAGGGCACACAGCTAATAAGTGGCAGGAATAAAACCTGGCTCTAGTGGACTCTAGGGCACCAGCATGAGCTCTCTTCACTTACCTTTATTATCTGCACAAATTTATACTGCTCGTCTACATGTAGATTTCAGAGCAGGGACCCACTACTGGGAAAAGCTTGGCTGGATCTGCCCTGGAGTGAGATTGGGCCAGGAAAGGGGAAGGCAAGAGGTGAGTACAACATTGCCTTCCTACCAGGACTTCTTACAACCCAAAGAGGAAGAGCAGAGAAGTAGCAGACAGCTTGGAGATCTTCCAGGTCAAGGCTTTGAAAGCTATCGATAAATCCTGATCTGTTTAGAGAATGCTTGAATTGTGTCTCCAAATTGTCCAATCTTTTCACTTTCTCCACTCCCACTGTCACCTTCATAGACCTCCATCACCTCTCTCCTATGGACAATTGTAACCTCATGGGTAGCCAGCTCCAGTCCTGTTTTTGTCTGATCCATTTTAAATAGTGTAGTTAATAAAATCTCTTTAAAACAGGTTAAACATTTAAATCGCCTGCTTGGAATGTTTTAAAGCCTTCTCTTTGCTTTTAGTACTATATCCAAAATTCTAGACATGATGTATGAGGCTCGCAAGGTTTGCCCTCTGTTTACCTCCCCGTTTCTTATCACTCCTTTCTTCCTCTTTCCAACTGAAAAGAACTTCTTTTTTTTCCATGCTCTCCCTGGCCTCAAGCATTCACTTGGTACAACGCTTGCTTTCCCTGTCTCTACATTCCAGATGAGGCTTACCTAAATAAACGTGTGTTTTTATCTGTCCAGTATTCCCTCTTCTAGAAAGTGCACCATAATTTTCCATTGAGGAACTCCCACTCTCAGACCACGTGGTTTGGTAGGAGTGAACCTGCACTTCAATTCCAAGGGTGGTCACATGACCCAGGCCTGACCAGTCAGTGCTCTGTATCTCCCCGGCTATGGTGAATCCACTCAGGAATTGTCTGTGAGCCTGGCCAATGAGCATAGCACTGGGGGTTCTCCTCCTAGAGCGGCTAAGCTGAAAGTACACAAAGCTGAAGATTCTGGGTCCTTCTTTACTAACCCCTGGAGAAAGCCTGCTTGAGAATGCAGCTCATGCAGGAGATAGAACCCAGAGGCAGGGACCATTTCTTGCACTGTCTTTTCAGCAGCTAGAGCTAGACATGCCTGAAGCGTGAAACCCTACACTTTTCAGTTACGTGAACCAATACATTATTTGTTTTTCTTAGGCTATTTTGAAATCACTTGCATTCAGAAGGGACCTGCCTAATATACTCATCTTTCCAGTTACAGCTGAAAGCTCTTTATTCATGCCTTCTTTTACTTTTAAAGAAATTCTCCTTTATTTACAGACAAACTTCACAAGTCTGTTTCTTCAAGGTGACCTGACCTTGTGAGGAATGGAATCAGAACTAGATTCAGATCATTAGCGTCTGGTCCTCCTTCCATCATACCCAGAGATCTTCTCCTTCTCTGACCTGACCTTCTGTATTCCCTGATGCCCACACAGACCCTCACTCTCCTCTCTTACTTCGGGAGACTCTGCTCTTCAAATATATTTCATGGAGATATCTTGGTGGTGGAAATTCTGGTGATGAATCAACGAGGATCACTGGTCATGACTTCTTTTACTTTTGAGCAGGTTTAAATATCACTGTTGGTTAATCAGTGAGTGATATTTACTGAGAGACTACTAGGCTCAATACCTACTAGTTCGAGGTACTGGAGATTCAACAGTGAACAAATAGATAAAAAAATAAAAATTCCTGCCCTCGAGGAACATACATTCTAGCAGAGGAGAGAAGTAACAAACAAGAAAAATAAATAAAATATATAGTTTATTAACACTAGGGTTAAGGAAAAAATAAGCACATGGGGGATAAGAAATTCCAGCTCTGAGTGGGAGAGTAGGCAATGTAAATTTTGTACAGTGTGGTCAGGGACAACCTCACTGAGATGGAGACCTTTGAGCAAAACTCTGAAGGATTGTGAGGAAATGATCCATGTGGCTCTCTGAGTTCCAGACACAGGCAACAGCATTTTTAAAGACCTAGGTGAAAACACACTGGAGGTTACATACTCCTATAGTTATTATACTTTACTTTTGCAATCATAGGTATGTTAGATTATTAGATCTTATGTTACAAGTCTCTCCCTCTCCCTCTCCATCCCTCTCCCACTCTATCCTACTCTCTCCCTCTCCCTCACTCCATATTTTATTTTCTGAGTGCTTCAGTTTGGGTATTTTATATTGATGACTCTTTGAATTCACTGATTTGTTCTTCTACTGAATCCAGTTTATTGTTAAGTCCATTCACTGAATTCTTCATTTCAAACATTGTATTTTCAGGTGCTAGAATTTCCAATTAGTTCTTTTTTTATCAATATTTCCTTTATTTTCTAAAATTCCCTATCTGTCCACTTATTCTGCATATATTTTCTTCCAAAATTCTTTCACATGTTTATAATAATTATTTCAAATTCCTCATTTGCTCATTCTCATGTCTGGGTCATCTGTGGGTCTATCTATATTGGCTATCTTTTCTCTTGATTATGGGTCATATTTTCTTGCTTCTTTGCATGTCTTCTAATTTTTAATTGTATGTTGGATATCTTGATGAAAAGAACAGTAGAGACTGAACTAGAATCTATCTATCTATCTATCTATCTATCTATCTATCTATCTATCTATCTATCTATTTTCCCCTCCCCTCGAGAGAGAGCACACCTTTTTCTCTATCAGGAAGCTAGGATGAGAGGCTGATGATTGAGAGTCCCCCATGACCAGGCTAAGCTGGACTAAGGTGAAACTTTAATTAGTTTTATTTTACCTCTGGTTTTAAATGAGATAACAGAGATCTCTCTTTGTCCTTCATCCCCAAATCCAGGTTCCTATGCTGCCACTGTTGAGAGACTGGTCCTTTGATATTATCAGAATATGAGCTAGGAGGGCTTTGGTTTGCAGTTTTTGTTAGTTTTAATTCATCTCTAGATTCAATCTAAGCACTGCACAAAACTGCAAGGTCCATCTCTGCTTTACAGCTCCGCCTCCACAGCTGCTTACTCAGCACAATTCCTGCGGAGGAGAACTGTTTGGCCAAGAGATTTACTATTGCATTTGGACTCTTCTAGATTCCAATCTGTCATGCCAGCCCACATGGTCACTAAAAGTTTGCCGGTTTATCCTTGTTTCAGCAAAGTTCCTCTGTCTATGGAAGGCCTACTTTTCTGCCTGCACGAACCCAGATCAGATAACCTACCACAGGTATCTTTCCTCACCAATGCGGGGCTTATTACTCTCTGGAATTTGGTTCATTTAAACTTCTCTGTGTCTACCACTCTTTGGTGACTTTATATGATGTTTTCTTCTGTTAATGATAGAAACAATTATCTTTTGCCACCTTGTGCATCCTAGCTGGCAGTGGATCTCCTATGTTACCTTTCATAACAGCTATAACATTTGTGATTACTTATAAAATTCCTGGCTCCCCTGCCAGTCTGTAAGCATCATGAAGGCATAAACTGTATCCGATTTTTTCAGTGAGGTACACCTAGTGCCTGACACATTGGGGTGCTCAGGTGTATCACTGTGATAGATGCTGGGGCAGTAAGTTGCGTAAGAGCACACTGAGCCTCCAGGCGCTCATGGTTGAGTGTGGGCCTGGGTCAGAGCACACCCATTTCTTCAACTGGAAAAGGAACATCAAAGCCCAGGTTTTCTGGACTGTGTCTCCAGCTTCATTACAATTTAGGGAAACCATCACCTTTGTCATTGGACATGGAGGGGCCAAACATCCTTTCATCCCTCTGGGCCTCCTTCTGTGATTCATCACTTAAGGGCTGCTCTTCTCTCTGGATGGAGGAATAATAGCCTGATGATGGAGGATGGGAGGCAAGTCTATGGGAAGACAGTCTGTCTTTCCCAGAACTTGTGAGTCTGAACTTGGAGAGAATCATAAGTATGGAAGAGGCTCTGCTGAGTGGAGACCACTGAAATTCAAGTTCAAGAGCCCCTGCTAGGGGAAACAAAGTCAAGATGAGGGAAGCACACACCTTCAGGCACCCAGGAGAGAGAGTTTTTACCCAATGTTTATCAACAACAAGAAGAAAACAGAAACTATTTTTTGGTACTCTCTGTTCTAGGCACTGTGCCAAACACTTCACATATATTGTTAACATCACCCTCTGAATCAGGTGTTCTTAAAATACCTACGTAGCAGGTGACAAGCTTGGGTTCAGATGGGTTAAATTGCTTGCCAGAATCACACAACTAAGGAGTGGTGGAGCCAGGATAGGAAACCCAGGTATTTGATTCTAAAGCCCGCGATTTTCCAGCCACCTCCATGTCACTGATTGTCCACCTCTTCTGTGCCAGCCCCTATCAATGCCCTTTACCAACATTATTTCTAATCCTTGAAACTGGATAATATACCATTATAGACAAGGATACTGAGGTTCAGAAAAGGTAAGGAATTTGTTGTCACATATCATATGTGCAGGAGTTGAGATCTGATCCTGAGTCAGTGTGATCAAAACCAAGAGCTTTTCCCTCTGACCTGGATGCGTCTCATCTCCCTGTATTCATCTGCATCCCTGCCCCGCGCTGCTTCATGCTCCAGGAGTCTGCACCTGCAGGGCTCTTGACCTTTGACTTCTGGTTGGGTTCAGCCAGTGTAGGCGTTGGAGGCTGGGAGGAAGGGAGGTTGGTGTCTGAATGCTTTCTGCCCCTCTCCGCTTTGCTGTGGTTTTGCAGTCGATATAGGTGGGCCCCTTTCCAGCTCCAGCTCTCAAACGGACTCTGATAGTAACTTTCTCTCCCCTTGACCTTTCGGGCTTAGGAGTGCTCCCAGCTTCCTGCCGTTGCTGGTCCCTCGGTGCTTAACATTCTCTGTTGGATTCTCTGAATCCTGCCCACCCCTGTATGCCCACCCTAGTCCCTTCATTAAAAATTTCTTCAGAACACCGGCTGAGTGAGCTTCTGTTTCCTGCCAAGAGGCTGACTGATATAATTTCTCATGAGGGATCCAAAATTCAGGAATAAGATTTCAAAAGCTAGCTTGGCTCGGAGACCATTTTGAGAAAATGTTCACTTCCTTCCAGAAACCCAGTTCCTATCCTGGCTTCATCCTATTGTGCCCTTTGCAGGACTCTGTGGTTAGACTCCAGCCTCTCGACACCAGCCAAGCACCTGTGCCCGGGGTTGGTGAACGTGTGGCATTTCGGACATCTGTGGCTGGAGCCGCCGTGTTGCTGCACTTGGGTGGCATGACCATCGTGGCAGCTGAAAGAAGATACAATCTAATTAGGCTCATTCTGGGGGTTGGTGGGAAGGAGAGGGACAGATGTCTCTTCCTTGTAGCTGTGGGAGCTGTTCCTGCTCGGGGGATGATGTCTGAGTGGGATCTTCTGGTGGGACCTTCAGGAGAGCAACTTTCCAGCCTGTCTGGGCCAAGACATGGGAAGATTTGGCCAAAGATTCCATCCTGGGGAGGGAGCCCTTGCTCTCCGTCACGGAGACCTGGGTTTCTCTTCTTGTCTCTGCCTCCTGCCTTGCCAGGTGGGTTTGATAATTTTCGGGCATCCAGCAGGTTAGGGATGGAGAGCAGGTGGAGTGGGAACCTGCAGTGAATCCAACCAGTGATGGGAGCTTCTTGGCAGGCAGTGGGTACTCTCTCTCAGTTGGCTGAGAAAAGGAAGGGGAAGGAAGTGACATTTGTACAAGGTTGTACAAGGTTGTACAAGTACCACTGATAGACACTTCTTGGTTGTCTCATGTGGTCCTCATCACAACCTCTGAGATAGGTGGTGGTGTTACTTTACAGTTGACTTCACTTAGGCTCAGAGAGGTTATGTGACCTGCTTAAGGTCACATAGCTCAAAGTGGCAGGGCCAGGACGGTGAGCACAGGTCTTTGTACTATCCCCTCCAAATACACCTCTGCAGGTCAGGTCACTCTGCAGATGATGAGGACCAACTGGCAAAGTTTCTTGCAGCCCTACCTTCTTCTTCCCTGTATCTCCCTGGTGCACAGTACGCTGCAGATGGCAAGCAGCGAGCACTCCATCAATTCCTCGAGTCCTAGGAGTCTGAGTCCTTAGAGATCATCTGGTGTAACCCCCACCCGTGATGTCCAGAGAAGGTGACCGAGGCCAGAGAGATGGAGAGATGCGTTGGAGGTCACACAGAGCACTGAGGTTGAACGGAGCCCCACAGAGTGTCCCTGTAATACCAAGTGTGATGTGCCCCCTCCCTCCCTCTGTTGAGCCAGGCTCCATCTGTTCTTTGTCCAGACCTGAAGCTCTTCTCTCTGCTTTGTACATTCAGTAAACACCTCCAGGCTACAGAGGTACACACAGGTACCTATTGAAAATGATCCCAGATCCAGGTTTCCATCAATTTCAACTGTGGGAGGATAGGCCAATGGGCCTTGTGCCCCATTGTCTGGGATGGAATTTTTCATTGATATAGAAGACATTTGAATCCTGGAAGCTTCAGTTTCTGGAGCTACAAAATGAGAATAATGGTACTTGCTTCAGAGAGCTGTCGTGAAGATCAAAGAGAGAATGGCTTTGTTAAGACTGAAAACTTAAAAAAATATTCAACCAATGTGAGAAGCTGTGGTCACACCAAAATACCTGTATAGGAAGAGTTAGGGACACAGTGTAATTACGCAGGAAAACCGGGCAAATTGTTTTGAAGCTTGTTCGCAGAGGAAATAGTTTTCTTTTCAGAAAATTTACATTTTTTTTTTCTGGTGTCTTTGCTGGGTGGTTGATGGAGGTTGTAGGGGAGTTAAAAGCCCCTCAAGCCACCCTGTGGTGCCCTATTGGTTATTATAGTGATATTACTGGTAATATGGAACGGGCTTCCATATCTTGTGGGACCCAGCAGTAGTCTTAATATTAATTCTAGAATTGCAGTGTCCAGTATGATAGCTGCTAGCCACAGGTGGCCATTTAAATTGAAATCTATCGAACTTATATAAAATTAACAATTCAATTCCTTATCACATTCCACCACATTTCAAGTGTCAACAGCCACATGTGGTTGGGGGCTGCCATATTGGATGGCACAGATTTTCAACATTTCTATCTTTGCAGAAACTTCTACTGAACAGTACTGTTCTAGAAGACCTGACAATGCCAAAGCTAACAAAGTTATCATAATCCATCTAGTCTGATTCCAAGTTTCACCGAGAAACCGAGAAAGGAAGTGAGGACCAGAGAAATACAATCGTCCTGGGATCCAGTGTGGTAAAGTGCTTGGGTAGTGACTTAAGGATCTTAAATGATCAACAGACACTCTGGGTGATGGGTCCAGCAGCTCAGGTTATTTCTGGAAGGTGAGGGAGTTCCCTCCTGCTGAATCCTTAGAGAGTCAGAATGGGTGTAGATGGGACTGGGAGAGGTAGCCATTCTGGGTGGTCAGAACAAGAAGGTAGTTTGTGTGCTCAGACTACTGGTTGTAGATGGTTACCCTCATGATGGTGGCTGCCATCTGCTTTCTCAGAGCTTGCCAAGAATCCCTGGTATACTTCTGTAACTCCGAGATTCCTGGCTTTTAAGCTCCACAAGTCAGATGGCTGGCCAACCAAAGCTGGGCTTCACTCTTACTCTGGCAGGAAAATAGGGAGGCGCCGGAGTCATACAGACCTGGGGTCGGATCTGTGGTCCACTACCTGTGGATTGTGAAACCATGGGCCAGCCGTTTGAATCTCGGTTTCCTCACCTATAGTATGAGAGTAGTACTAACAGTTGTTTCATCTTTGGGTTGTTGAAAGATTTCTATCAGACTATGCCTATGGGAGTGTTTAGCACAGAGCCTAACTCCAATGAGTACCCAATAACCGTTAGCTCTTCTCAGAGGTGATTTAATTGGCAAGACTTTCCAAGATGCCAAAATCCGATTGTTATCCAAGTTATGCCATCTCGATCTGAAACAAATGCAGAAATCAGTTGCAGGGCTTAACATGTTATGCCTTCATCTTGACTTTTTCATGTTGAAATGATTCCCGTGGCTCCAGCTGACAACTGTGAGGAAGCACCTCTTCAGCCCTCTCGGGGTAATTAACACGCAGCTTTGGGGAAGGGATAGGTTGGGGAAACCTTTAGTCTGTCTGGATGGTGGACCTGAGAAGGGGTTATCTATTTGGGGTCAGGGCTCCCGCAAGGCTCCAAAGCTCACCTACCTCTTATCTCTGGTCCATAACTAGCAACAACATCATCTAACGGTGGTTTTGAGACTGAGTCCAGATGCTCTTATCCTCACACCCCAGCCACGAATCTGCTGTAATCACAAGAGCATGCTGTTTCCCAGCCCAAGGCTTCAGAGAGAAGCAGTGAAAGAGGAGATACATTTCCATCTGTGGGGACACTGGCCACACCACTCCGATTGAAGGCTCTTGCCAACCAAAGTCAGAGAGGACACGTGTGTGCATTAACACCCACAGATGGACAGATCACTCAAGCCCTGAGAAATGCAAATCTCAGGCAAATCCATCCACAAGCAGGATGGAGGATTAGGCAGGTGGCCTGGGGTTGGGGGGACATTATGGAAGGAAAGAAATTCCAGAACCAGCATCCCTCTAAGAGGTGATGATCTGCCCACACGTTGAGAGTTCTAGGACCTGTCCTTCATTCTAGGGGGCCTGGGAAATTATATTTTATAACGAGGGATTTTTATTCTATGTTATTTTTATTTATTTATTTATTTATTTATTTATTTATTTATTTGCGGTACGTGGGCCTCTCACTGTTGTGGCCTCTCCCGTTGCGGAGCACAGGCTCCGGACGCGCAGGCTCAGCGGCCATGGCTTACGGGCCCAGCCGCTCCGCGGCATGTGGGATCTTCCCGGAATGGGGCACGAACCCGTGTCCCCTGCATCGGCAGGTGGACTGTCAACCACTGCGCCACCAGGGAAGCCCACTATATTATTTTTGAACATCTTTATTGGAGCATAACTGCTTTACAATATTGTGTTAGTTTCTGCTGTATTACAAAGTGAATCAGCTATATGTATACATATAGCCCCATATCCCTTCCCTCTTGCGTCTACCTACCACCCTCCCTATCCCACCCCTCTAGGTGGTTACAAAGCACCAAGCTGATCTCCCTGTGCTATGCGGCTGCTTCCCACTAGCTATTTTAAATTTGGTAGTGGAGATATGTCAGTGCTACTCTCTTACTTCGTCCCAGCTTACCCTTCCCCTTCCGCGTGTCCTCAAGTCCATTCACTATGTCTGCTTCTTTATTCCTGTCCTCCCTCTAGGTTCATCAGTCCAGTTTTTTTTAGATTCTTTATATATGCGTTAGCATACGGTATTTGTTTTTCTCTTTCTGACTTACTTCACTCTGTATGACAGACTCTAGGTCCATCCACCTCATTACAAATAACTCAATTTTGTTTCTTTTTACGGCTGAGTAATATTCCATTGTATATATGAGCCACATCTTCTTTATCCATTCATCTGTTGATGGACACTTAGGTTGCCTCCATGTCCTGGCTATTGTAAATAGTGCTGCAATGAACATTGTGATACATGTCTCTTTAAGAATTATGGTTTTCTCAGGGTATATGTCCAGTAGTAGGATTGCTGGGTCATGTGGTAGTTTTATTTTTAGTTTTTTAAGGAACCTCCATACTGTTCTCCTTAGTGGCTATATCAGTTTACATTCCCACCAACAGTGCAGGAGGGTTCCCTTTTCTCCACACCCTCTCCAGCATTTATTGTTTGTAGATTTTTGATGATGGCCATTCTGACAGGTGTGAGGTATTTCCTCATTGTGGTTTTGATTTGCATTTCTCTAATGATTAGTGATGTTAGCATCCTTTCATGTATTTGTTGGCAATCTGCATATCTTCTCTGGAAAAATGTCTAAGTCTTCTGCCCATTTTTGGATTGGTTTGTTTGTTTTTTTGATATTGAACTGCATAAGCTGTTTGTATATTTTGGAGATTAATCCTTTGTCAGTTGCTTCGTTTGCAAATATTTTCTCCCATTCTGAGGGTTGTTTTTTCGTCTTGTTTATGGTTTCCTTTGCTGTGCAAAAGCGTCTAAGTTTCATTAGGCCCCATTTGCTCATTTTTGTTTTTATTTCCATTTCTCTAGGAGGTGGGTCAAAAAGGATCTTGCTGTGATTTATGTCAGAGAGTATTTTGCCTGTGTTTTCCTATAAGTGTTTTATAGTGTCTGGCCTTACATTTAGGTCTTTAATCCATTTTGAGCTTACTTTTGTGTATGGTGTTAAGAAGTGTTCTAATTTCATTCTTTTACTTGTAGCTGCCCAGTTTTCCCAGCACCACTTATTGAAGATGCTGTCTTTTCTCCATTGTATATTCTTGCCTCCTTTATCAAAGATAAGATGACCATGTGTGCATGGGTTTATCTCTGGGCTTTCTATCCTGTTCCATTGATCTATATTTCTGTTTTTGTGCCAGTACCATACTGTCTTGATTACTGTAGCTTTGTAGTATAGTCTGAAGTCAGGGAACCTGATTCCTCTAGCTCCGTTTTTCTTTCTCAAGATTGCTTTGGCTATTCGGGGTCTTTTGTGTTTCCATAGAAATTGTGAAAATTTTTTTACTGGTTCTGTGAAAAATGCCACTGGTAGTTTGATAGGGATTGCATTGAATCTATAGGTAGCTTTGGGTAGTACAGTCATTTTCACAGTGTTGATTCTTCCAATCGAAGGACATGGTATATCTCTCCATCTGTTTGTATCATCTTTAATTTCTTTCATCAGTGTCTTATAGTTTTCTGAATACAGGGCTCTTGTCTCCTTAGTTAGGTTTATTCCTAGATATTTAATTTATTTTGTTGCAGTGATAAATGGGAGTGTTTCCTAAATTTCTCTCTCAGATTTTTCATCGTTAGTATATAGGAATGAAAGAGATTTCTGTGCATTAATTTTTTTTCACATCTTTATTGGAGTATAATTGCTTTACAATGGAGTGTTAGCTTCTGCTTTATAACAAAATGAATCAGTTATACATATACATATATTCCCACATCTCTTCCCTCTTGCGTCTCCCTCCCTCCCACCCTCCCTATCCCACCCCTACAGGCGGTCACAAAGCACCGAGCTGATCTCGCTGTGCTATGCGGCTGCTCTCCACTGACTATCTACCTTACGTTTGGTAGTGTATATATGTCCATGCCTCTCTCGCTTTGTCACAGCTCACCCTTCCCCCTCCCCATATCCTCAAGTCCATTCTTTAGTAGGTCTGTGTCTTTATTCCTGTCCTACGCCTAGGTTCTTTATGACATTTTTTTTTCTTAAATTCCATATATATGTGTTAGCATATCGTTTTTGACTTTCTCTTTCTGACTTACTTCACTCTGTATGACAGACTCTAGGTCTATCCACCTCATTACAAATAGCTCAATTTCGTTTCTT